>NC_137803.1:64298505-64769431 GCF_963383645.1 Muscardinus avellanarius | reverse complement strand
AGTTTAAAGGACCAAAGTTTAAAGGTTTAAAGGGATGCTCCACCACACCCAGCTGGACATTCCTTTCCTATTTCATTTATTTATTTATTTATTTTGGTGTTAATAGGGGTAGAACCCAGAGGCTTTCTACCTCCGGGCTATCCTCCCAGCCCTCTTTGACATTTTATTTGGAAACAGGGTCTCACTAAGTTGCTGAGAGCCTCACTAAGTACCTGAGGCTGGATTGAAACCTCTGAGATCCTCCTGTCTCAGCCTCCCAAGCCTGGAGATTACAGGCGTGCACCACCATGCCCAGCTCCTTTCCTAATTTAAAAGGAAAGCTGGAGATCAAATGGCACCGGGTCAGTGTCAATCAGTCAGACCAGCTTCCAGGCTGGTAGAAGAATAGGTGTCCCCTGACATTTACCCTTCGGCCAAGGGTGTAAAGATTGTGAGGCAGAATAAAATAAAATAGTAGATAGAAAGCAGATGAATTGGGAAGGAAAGAAAAATATAGTTTTAAAATCTGGAAAGTTCCTAATCTCTAACTCCACCAGGTAGGATAGATTGTTTCAGGCTAAGGCCTCAATGAGCCACACCCTTATTCACAAAGGCCCCTCTATTCACCAGAGATCCCTGAAATGCTAAGTAAACAAAGGATCCTTGAGTAGGACAATGATTGGACACCAGGCAACCACTGCCTCTCATAGCCAGAGGGACCAGAAGATTAAGAGGACCCCCTTGCAGGGAAAGGTGGTGCATTCTTGTAAACTTGAAGGACACCCTCAGCTACTTAGTGAGGCCCTTTGCAACTCAGTGAGACAGTTTCAAAATAAATAAATAGGGAGCCGGGCTTGGTGGCACAGGCTTGTAATCCCTGGGCTTGGGAGGCTGAGACAGGAGGATCTCAGGGTTCGAAGCCAGCCTCAACTACTTAGTGAGGCTTTCGGCAACTTAGTGGGACCCTATTTCTAAATAAAAAATATAAAAAAGGTCTGGGAGTATAGCCTGGAGGTATAAAGCCTCTGGGTTCCACCCCTAGTACCACCAAAATAAATAAATAATACATACATACATACATACATACATACATACATATATACATACGGCTGGGGGTGTAGCTCAGAGGTAGAATGCCCCTGGGCTCCAGCCACAACACTATAAAGAGGACACCCTTGTGAGGGTTCTATAAAGAACTGAAAAAGCAACAAAGATGGTCTTGGTCGACCTCTCTTAAAAATGCCTGCTTTCACCCTCAAACCTCAGTTTCCTAAATTAAACCTCTGCCTTTTCTGACTGGCAAATGCTGAAATTCTTTTCTGCCACATACACCAAGAACCCCACAGAAGTGTGTTGTTTTCCCAGGACATTCCCATTAAAAGGAGCACAGCACAGAAGCCCAAGCTGAAAATAAAGGGCCAAGCCGGGCGTGGTGGCGCACGCTTGTAATCCCCGCGCTTGGGAGGCTGAGACATGAGGATCACACAGGTTCAAAGCCAGTCAGCAACTTTCCGAGGCTCTCAGCAACTTAGTGAAACCCTGTTTACAAATAAAATATAAAATAGGTCTGGGAGTGTAGGCCGGAGGTAGAAGGCTGCTGGGTTCCATCCCCAGTACTACAAAAAAAAAAAAAAAGAGAAGAAAAAAGAAAAAAGAAACAAAGGAAAAAAAAGAAAAAGAAAGGAAGAAAGAAAAGAAAAGGGTCAGCAGTTTGCTACCATGTTGTTCCTGCACGCTGACTCACTGGTGGAAGGGTTCAATTGCAAAAAGTAAAATTTATCTTGCCACTCAGCTTTCAAAGATGTATTTCTCTAATCAGGCATGGTGGAGCATGCCTGTAGTTCCAGTGCTTGGGAGGCTGAGACAAAAGGATGTCAGGTTCAAGGACAGCCTCAGCCACTGGTGAGATTCTCACAAACAGATTGAACCCGTGTTCAATCCCCAGTATCACAAAAAAAGTACACAGCTGTGTCTCTTTTTTTTTTTTTTTAATAATGCCATAGAAATTTACTTCTGACAGTGGGGTGGAATAGAAGAAATGAAATACTAGGTAGAGAGGAGACAACTTGGAAAAGAAAGAAAAATATAGTTTTAAAATCTTGAAAGTTCATAATACCTAGCTCCACCCTAAAGGCTGTGTTCTGTTTTAGGCAGAAGCCTCAAGGAGCCCACACCCTAAATCACAGTGACCCCTCACCCTACCTGAGATTCCTGAGATGCTTGGTAAACAAAGGATCCTGGGGGAGGAACAAGGTCAGACCCCACACAGCCACCACCACTGATTCCAGGAAGGGAAAGCCCAGACCTCCACCCCAACCATGAGCTCCTAGCCACCTTCTCCTCTAGGGGCCTCTCTTGTTCTGAGCTGGTCTGTGCTCTCCTTTGACTGTGTATTCTCACTTGTTCTTAGCACACCTCTGCCTTTGTCTCTGACTGCACCATGGAAGCTGAGAACTCACAGAACATATCATGCAGACCCATGACAACAGCACCCCACCTGTACCTATGGCTGAAGCCCCACCATCTTGTGTACACACCGCTTAGGTACCCACCTCTCTGAGGGCCAAGGAAGGTGGGGGGGGGGGCATGGACAGCACATCTCCCTTGCCCAGTGAAACCAACTTTGTGTGTATGCGTGTGGGTCTGGAACCTAGGGGCATTCTACCTTGGAGATACAACCCCTGACCTATTTTTATACTTTATTTTGAAACAGGGTCTCACTAAGTTGCAGAGAACCTCACTAAGTAGGTGAGGCTGTCCTCGAACCAGGATCCTTCTATCTCAGCCTCCTAAGTCCTGGGATTACAAGCATGAGCCACGGGAGACCCTCACTGAGAAAAATACATTGCACTTACCAGATCATACCCAAGTAGAAAAAATGTCCCATGCAGTGCCCCGAGTTCTGGTGCAGAGTCCCTGCTGTGCTGATCCGAAGGGCCCCTACAGGGCTGTGCTGATCCTGTGAGCCGGCCACAGGAGGACAATCGACAAGTTCCATTCGGTATACTTGGGTCTCTCGCTGGGAACCATCTGTCCCTGCACCCCTCCACTGCATGCTTGAGATGTGCCTGGAACTCAGGAGCCCTGCAGCTGGAGGAGGAAGAAGAGTGTGCTGCTTCAGGCCAGGCTGACTGTATGCTTGCATGGGGGAGGGGGCTGTTACCACCCCTGCTCCTCCTGCTGCCCCGCCCCTCCCCAAGGGCAAAGTTTGCTCTTCCTTTGTTTTTGCAGAACTGAGGATCAATTCTGGACCTGGCACATTCTAGGCAAGTGTTCCACCAAAAGTGCCTACTTTTTTTACTTTTTATTTTGAAACAGGGTCTTGTACGGGGCCTAAAACCCTCAACTCTTGGTTGCTGAGGTATCCTGTAGTTGTCAGCCAACTAAAGGGGCTCACCCTTACTTGGGAGACAGGCTGTGACCCCCCTCTGCAATGGCTGGAAGACAAAGGATGGCTGTCAAGCAGGGACAGGAATGGGAGGTGGCACCTGATGCCCTCACTTAGTTTTCCCTGCAGATGGACAATACATCATTATTATTGGAATAAGCACTGCTATTATGGAGTCCAGTCACCATGTTGGGAACCAGCCTGCTTAGTTTTATTTCCTTAGGAACCAGGGAATTCATTTTGTTGTTTTGGGTTTTTTTTTTCTTCCTTTTTTTTGGTACTGGACATGGAACCGAGGTTGAGCTACACCCCCAGTCCTATTTTTTATTCTTTATTTTGATACAGGGTCTAAGTTGCAGAAGTCCTCACTAAGTAGCTGAGGCTGCCCATGAATCACGATCTTCCTGTCTCAGTAATGCTGAGATTACAAGTGTGCACCACCAAGACTGACTATTTTGGTTTTTTAACATCAAAGGTGACCCTCCCAGAAAACTGATGTCTGTGGCAAAGCAAACCCGCTCTTTTAGCAAAACCCATTTAGTGTGTGTGTGTTTGTGTGTGTGTGTGTGTGTGTGTGTGTGTGTGTGTGTGTGTGTATGGTGCTGGGGGTTGATCCCAGGGCCAGTCTACCTCTAAGATACATCTCAACCCTATTTTTTATTATTTATTTGAAAACAGGGTCTCAAGCCAGGCGTGGTGGCGCATGCTTGTAATCCCAGCATTTGGGAGGCTGAGACCAGAGGATTGTGGTTTGAGGACAACCTCAGCTACTTATTGAGGCCCTCTGAAAATCAGTGAGACCTGGTTTCAAATTAAAAGAATAAAAAATAGGGCAGGGGCTGTCGCTCGGAGGTCAAATGCCCCTGGGTTCCATCCCCAGACCTGGAAAAAAACAAAAAAAATGAAAACAGGGTATCAGTAAGTAGTTGAAGCTGGCCATGAACCTGGATCCTCCTGTCTCAGTCTCCCAACTGGGATTACAAGCATGAGCCACCATGCCTGACTAGCAAAACCCATTTATTAAAATATTAACCCAACCCATAACAAACTTCCCACCTTTCAGTCCATACCTCAAAAACTCTATAAAATATGGACTGACAAAAGGTCCCAGCTGCTGCTTTCTCACCTTGCGCCAGTATTGGAAAATTGCTTTGATATTAATTTCTAAACTGTAGAAAATAGCCAGGGCCTGGGGGCTCTGCGGGCACTCAGGCAGGGAGGGGGCGGCAACTGTTGCAGTACAGAGCCCCCTTCTCCCTTTACCTTTCTTTCTAATGATTAACCTATAGTAAAAGCCTTAGAGACAATTAAAGCCTTTGGCCCACCAAAATGTATAGAGGCCATCAGTGCCTCTGTTTGCCTCCTCTCCTCTGTTACCTGGCCTGCGTATAGGAAAGGTAAAGTCTGTGGGCTGCTTCAAAGCACCCATAGTTGACGACCAAACGATGCTGCCCGGTACAATAGAGGTGAAGGCCGGGTAGATTCTTGACCCCTGCAGTTAGTAAGTACACTGCCCAGAGACAAAGATGCACCGCCTGCCTAAGGAATAAGACGCTAGCCTATTGCCTTGGTAACACTGATAAGAAGGTAGCAGTAGGGGACAAAGATCCATTTTCGGGCTCTCCGGCATGCAGGTCAGCATGCTGCTTTTTCCTTCTCTTATTTCCTACTGATTTTTTTTTTTAATTTGCTAAAGCTGCACTGTGCTGTGTATTAGTTTTAACTTTTCTATTCAACAAAATTCAGTTGAATAAAGAAAAGAGCCCTCTGAATCACTGAAACCTTAACAACCAGAAACAGCATTTCAGGCTCCTGACAATAAACTCTTTTGAGCTGGGTGTGGTGGTGCATGCTGGTAATCCCAGTACTTAGGAAGCTAAGACATGAGGATTCACGTTTGCAGCCAGCCTCAGCTACATAGTGAGGCCCTTTGTAACTCAGTGAGACCCTGTTTCAAAATGAAGAATAAAAAAATAGGGCTGGAGGTGTAGCTCAGAGGTAGAATGCTGCTGGATTAAAAAACAGAAACAACAACAAAAACAAAAAACAGTGTTGGGGGTATAGCTCAGAGGTCAAATGCCCTTGAGATCAAACCCTAGTACTGAAAAAAAAAAAAAGTTTTTTGTTTTAAAAAGCCGGGTGGGGTGGTGCAAGCCTGTAATCCCAGCACTGGGGAGGCTGAGACTGGAGAATCATGGTTTCTACACACAGCCTCAGCTTCTTAGTGAGGCCCTCCAAAACTTAGTGAGACCCTGTTTCAAAATAAATAAAAAATAAGCAGGGGGTGTAGCTCGGAGGTTGAATGCCTGAGTTCTATCCCCAGACCCACACACACACACAAAAAAAAAAGTTTTAAAGTAAAAAAGGGAGGGTCTGGGGTCAAGCCAAGAGATTGTCTCTAAATTTAAAAAAGAAAAGAAAAATATTTAAAAATGTATTAGCCGGGCATGGTGGTACACGCTTGTAATCCCAGCATTCGGAAGGCTGAGACCAGAGGATCATGGTTCATGGACAGCCTCAACTATCCCCTCTGTAACTTAGGGAGACCCTGTTCCAAAATAAATGATAAAAAATATGGCAGGGTTGTAGCTCAGAGGTCAAATGCTCCTGGTTTTCATTCTCGGGCCTGCAAAAATAAATACATAAAATAAAAATTTATTGAGGCAAGGCAGAAGACCTTGGAACAGGAAATAAAAAAACATTTGCATCTCCTTTCTGTGAGGGTGGGGAAGCTAAGCAGAAAAGTGAGACTGTTGAGTCCTAGAAAATGAAGGCCCTGACCAGCCTACAAGATAGCAATTCAAAATAAGTATCAAAATTGTACAAAAGTCATAGGGTCCCCAAAGCCCAAATCCGGCCAATCATAAAAGAACAGATAGAAAACCTCAGGAAGGTTTAAAAGCCCACTTCCCAAGAGGTCGCTTTCTCGGATGACCTTTCTTAGACCCTGTTTCCAAATAAAATATAAAATAGGTCGGGGAGTATAGCCCAGCGGTAGAAAGCCTGTGGGTTCCACTTCCAGTACCACCAAAAAAAAAAAAAAAAAAAATTAGGACCAGGGGTGCAGCTCATAGGTAGAATGCCCTTGGATTCATTCCCTAGTACTACAATAAGCAAATAAATAAACTTTCACATTTCTATACCCTTTGCTAGTCCTCGGACTTCATTCATTGAAAACCACTGGACAAAAATTATATAAAAAGGATACACCCTTGTCTAAGTATCTCGAAGTAAAAATAAATTGTTTTTAGTAGATCTATGCTATTTACAAAAAAAAAAAAGCTACTGATTTGTGTTTTCACATTTTCTAATAATTAACTCCTGAAGAAGTGTTATTTTAAATGGTTTTAGGCATCATGCAGTATCAGTAGTCACGTGTGTGTGTGTGTGTGTGTGTGTGTGTGTGTGTGTGTGTTACAGGGAGTGGAGCCCAGGTCATTTTCTACCTCCAGACTATACTCCTAGACCTATTTTATATTTTATTTGGAAACAGGGTCTAAGTTGCTGAGAGCCTAAGTAGCTGAGGCTGGCTTTGAACCTGTGTGATCTTCCTGTCTCAGCCTCCCAAACACTGAGATTACAGATCTGTGCCACCATGCAGGGCTCCCTGTCAGCATTTAAAATGTAAATCCAACAGGGTGTGGTGGCGCAAGCTTTTAATCCCAGTACTTGGGAGGCAGAGATGGGAGGATTGCAGGTTTATGGACAGTCTCACCTACTTGTGAGGCCCTCTGCAACTTAGTGAGACCCTGTTTCAAAATAAAGAATCCAAACCTCACCTTGGGCTTGGTCTCCTTGGAACTATTTGTGTGTGTGTGTGTGTGTGTGTGTGTGTGTGTGTGTGTGTGTGTGTGGTATTGGAATTGGAACCAAGGGGCTTTCTACATCCTAGCTAAACCTAAAGCCCTATTTTTTGTTCTTTATTTTCAAAAAGGGTATCACTAAGTTGCAGAGGCCCTCACTTAGTAGTAGCTGAGGCTGGCCACAATCAATAAGATCCTCCTGTCTCAGCCTCCCAAGTACTGTCAATAAATAAAAGCGTGTGCCACAATATCTGGCTTCCCCAGACATTCTTATTTTTGTAGTTTGAGACTGTTTCCCAGGCTTGTCTTGAACCTGCTATCTTCCTGTTTCAACCTCTCTACTAGGTAGAATTGCAGGCATATGACACCACTACTTTTGTTTGAGGAGGGCCTTGCTCACTTGAGGCTGGCTTTGAACTATAATCATACTGTTTTAGTCTCCAAATTGCTGGCATTTGGGAGACTGAAGCAGGAGAATTGCATTTCATAGCCAGCCTCTGCTAGTTAGTGAGTTCTTTTGCAATTCAGTAAGACCTGTTTCAAAATAGAAAATAAAAAATAGGGCTGGGGTGTGGAGCAGAGGTAGAATGACCCTACATTTTATCACCAGTAGTGCGGAAATAAATAAATGAATAAATAAATTAGGATTGGGGGGTTATTTTTGTTGTTGTTTTAGTGGTTCTTGCGGTGGAACCCAGGGGCTTTTCTACCTCTGGGCTATACTCACAGACATACTTTATATTTTAATTTGGAAATAGGGTCTCAAGTTGCTGAGAGCCTCAGTAAGTAGCTGAGGGTGGCTTCTAACCTGTGGGACCCTCCTGTCTCAGCCTCCCCAGCGCTGTGATTACAAGCATTCACCAACAAGCTTGGCTTCAAGGATTGGGGCTGACACTCTGTTCTACACCTCTTTGCTGGCCGTGGCTTTGAAGCCCCAATAGCTACTCCTCCTTCTTTAGTGAGCTCTGCCAGTGGGCATGGGTCATGGCCTTTGAGTCTGCGGAGCAGCCTCCTCTTTTGCCAAATTAGGGTGCCCCAGGGCGGAGCAAAAGGCTTTGCCCCCGAGAGCGACAGTGGGCAGAGGTGGGGGCCCCCCAGAGCTCTCAGGAAGGGAGTCCCCTGATTTTCAGGGTGGAGAGAAGAGGCACTGACTGCAGAGCCTCCCAGAAACTAGGTGCCCTGTTCAGTCCTGGTTTCTCTGGCCTCATTGCACTGGAGAGAGTTGGAGGGGAAAGAAAGCAAACTTTGAGGGGAGAAAGATGGACAATTCAAAGGACATGCACAAGGCAAACCTGGTGGCACACTACGATGTCTGGGGACGTAGAAATCCTGTGTACTGTGTACCTGGAAGAGCCTGTGAAGGTCTGGGAGGGTCGCTGCTTCCTGGAGCTCATGGTACACCGGGGCTGCCACGACTGCAGAAGACCTGTTGAATAAGTTGCTGGCTCTGCTTTCCAGACACAGCTCTGGACTGGTCAGCATCTTCAGCTACCACTGCCTTTCCTCTCTGGGAAATAAGTAGTACAGAGTCAGCATCAGTCTGCCGCCGCTCGTTGGACGTGGCCGCTTGTCGGACGCCACCTCTCATCACAGCACGCTGCTGCCGCCGCCGTCATTCCACTCACTTCTGTTCCCTCTCTATGGGTTCCGATAAGGGCATGTTGGTGCAGAACTTTGGACGCTTGGCCGGGGCCCATAGTGAAGGACCGGAAGTGCCCGGAACCCCAGAGGCGGAACCAAAGTTCCGCGGTAATAAGGCGCCTGGCCGGGGCCCATAGTGATGGACCGGAAGTCCCGGAACACCAAAGGCGGAACAAAAGTTCCGCGGTAATAGGGCGCCAGGCCGGGGCCCAAAGGGACGGACCGGAAGTCCCGGAACCCCAGAGGCGGAACAAAAGTTCCGCGGTGATAGGGCGCCTGGCCTGGGTCAATAGGGACGGACCGGAAGTCCCGGAACCCCGAAGGCGGAACGAACCTTCCGCGGTAATAGGGTGCCTGGCCAGGGCCCAAAGGGACGGACAGGAAATCCCGGAACCCCGAAGGCGGAACAAAAGTTCCGCGGTAATAGGGCGCCTGGCCGGGGCCCAAAGAGACAGACAGGAAGTCCCGGAACCCCAGAGGCGGAACAAAAATTCCGCGGTAATAGGGCTCCTGGCCGGGGCCCAAAGGGACGGACAGGAAGTCCCGGAACCCCAGAGGCGGAACAAAAATTCCGCGGTAATAGGGCGCCAGGCCGGGGCCCAAAGGGATGGACCGGAAGTCCCGGAACCCCAGAGGCGGAACAAAAGTTCCGCGGTGATAGGGCGCCTGGCCGGGGTCAATAGGGACGGACAGGAAGTCCCCGGAACCCCAGAGGCAGAACAAAAGTTCCGCGGTGATAGGGTGTCTGGCCGGGGCCCAAAGGAATGGAACGGAAGTACCGGAAGCCCGAAGGCCGAACAAAAGTTCCGCGGTATTAGGGCGCCTGTCTGGTGCCCATAGTGACGGACCGGAAGTCCCGGAACCCCAAAGGCGGAACAAAAATTCCGCGGTATTAGGGCTCCTGGCCGGGGCCCATAGTGACGGACAGAAAGTGCCCGGAACCCCGAAGGCGGAACAAAAGTTCCGCGGTATTAGGGCGCCAGGCCGGGGCCCAAAGGGACGGACCGGAAGTCCCGGAACCCCAGAGGTGGAACAAAAGTTCCACGGTATTAGGGCACCAGGCCGGGGCCCAAAGAAACGGACCGGAAGTCCCAGAACCCCAGAGGCGGAACAAAAGTTCCGCGGTAATAGGGCGCCTGGCTGGGGCCCAAAGGGATGGACCGGAAGTCCCGGAACCCCAGAGGCGAAACAAAAGTTCCGCGGTAATAGGGCACCTGGCCGGGGCCCAAAGGGATGGACCGGAAGTCCCGGAACCCCAGAGGCGGAACAAAAATTCCGCGGTATTAGGGCGCCTGGCCGGGGCCCATAATGACGGACCGGAAGTCCCGGAACCCCGAAGGCGGAACGAACCTTCCGCGGTAATAGGGCTACTGGCCGGGGCCCAAAGGGACGGACAGGAAGTCCCGGAACCCCGAAGGCGGAACAAAAGTTCCGCGGTAATAGGGTGCCAGGCCGGGGCCCAAAGGGACGGACTGGAAGTCCCAGAACCCCAGAGGCGGAACAAAAGTTCCACGGTATTAGGGCACCTGGCCGGGGCCCAAAGGGATGGAACGGAAGTCCCGGAACCCCAAAGCCGGAACGAACCTTTCGCGTTAATAGGGCGCCTGGCCGGGGCCCATAGTGACGGACAGGAAGTGCCCGGAACCCCAGAGGCGGAACAAAAGTTCCGCGGTAATAGGGCGCCTGGCCGGGGCCCATAATGACGGACCGGAAGTCCCGGAACCCCGAAGGCGGAACGAACCTTTCGCGCTAATAGGGTGCCAGGCCGGGGCCCATAGTGACGGACAGGAAGTCCCGGAACCCCAGAGGCGGAACAAAAGTTCCGCGGTAATAGGGCTCCTGGCCGGGGCCCAAAGGGACGGACCGGAAGTCCCGGAACCCCGAAGGCGGAACGAACCTTCCGCGGTAATAGGGCGCCTGGCCGGGGCCCAAAGGGACGGACAGGAAGTCCCGGAACCCCAGAGGCGGAACAAAAATTCCGCGGTATTAGGGCGCCTGGCCGGGGCCCATAATGACGGACCGGAAGTCCCGGAACCCCGAAGGCGGAATGAACCTTTCGCGCTAATAGGGTGCCAGGCCGGGGCCCATAGTGACGGACAGGAAGTGCCCAGAACCCCAGAGGCGGAACAAAAATTCCGCGGTATTAGGGCGCCTGGCCGGGGCCCATAATGACGGACCGGAAGTCCCGGAACCCCGAAGGCGGAACGAACCTTCCGCGGTAATAGGGCGCCTGGCCGGGGCCCAAAGAGACGGACAGGAAGTCCCGGAACCCCAGAGGCGGAACAAAAGTTCCGCGGTAATAGGGCTCCTGGCCGGGGCCCAAAGGGACGGACCGGAAGTCCCGGAACCCCGAAGGCGGAACGAACCTTCCGCGGTAATAGGGCGCCTGGCCGGGGCCCAAAGGGACGGACAGGAAATCCCCGAACCCCGAAGGCGGAACAAAAGTTCCGCGGTAATAGGGCGCCTGGCCGGGGCCCAAAGAGACGGACAGGAAGTCCCGGAACCCCAGAGGCAGAACAAAAATTCCGCGGTATTAGGGCGCCTGGCCGGGGCCCATAATGATGGACCGGAAGTCCCGGAACCCCGAAGGCGGAACGAACCTTTCGCGCTAATAGGGTGCCAGGCCGGGGCCCATAGTGACGGACAGGAAGTGCCCGGAACCCCAGAGGCGGAACAAAAGTTCCGCGGTAATAGGGCTCCTGGCCGGGGCCCAAAGGGACGGACCGGAAGTCCCGGAACCCCGAAGGCGGAACGAACCTTCCGCGGTAATAGGGTGCCTGGCCAGGGCCCAAAGGGACGGACAGGAAATCCCGGAACCCCGAAGGCGGAACAAAAGTTCCGCGGTAATAGGGCGCCTGGCCGGGGCCCAAAGAGACGGACAGGAAGTCCCGGAACCCCAGAGGCGGAACAAAAATTCCGCGGTATTAGGGCGCCTGGCCGGGGCCCATAATGACGGACCGGAAGTCCCGGAACCCCGAAGGCGGAACGAACCTTTCGCGCTAATAGGGTGCCAGGCCGGGGCCCATAGTGACGGACAGGAAGTGCCCGGAACCCCAGAGGCGGAACAAAAGTTCCGCGGTAATAGGGCTCCTGGCCGGGGCCCAAAGGGACGGACCGGAAGTCCCGGAACCCCGAAGGTGGAACAAACCTTCCGCGGTAATAGGGCGCCTGGCCGGGGCCCAAAGGGACGGACAGGAAATCCCGGAACCCCGAAGGCGGAACAAAAGTTCCGCGGTAATAGGGCGCCAGGCCGGGGCCCATAGTGACGGACAGGAAGTGCCCGGAATCCCAGAGGCGGAACAAAAGTTCCGCGGTAATAGGGCGCCTGGCCGGGGCCCAAAGGGTGGAACGGAAGTCCCGGAACCCCAAAGCCGGAACGAACCTTTCGCGTTAATAGGGCGCCAGGCCGGGGCCCATAGTGATGGACAGGAAGTCCCGGAACCCCGAAGGCGGAACAAAAGTTCCGCGGTAATAGGGCTCCTGGCCGGGGCCCAAAGGGACAGACCGGAAGTCCCGGAACCCCGAAGGCGGAACAAAAGTTCAGCGGTAATAGGGCGCCTGGCCGGGGCCCAAAGGGATGGAACGGAAGTCCCGGAACCCCAAAGCCGGAACGAACCTTTCGCGTTAATAGGGCGCCAGGTCGGGGCCCAAAGGGACGGACAAGACCGGAACCCCAAAGGCAGAACAAAAGTTCCGTGGTAATAGGGCGCCTGGCCGGGGCCCATAGGGACGGAACGCATGCAGACTCAAGACCACAGCTCCCCACTGTACCTATGGCTGAAGCCCCACCATCTTGTGCACACACCGCTTAGGTACCACTTCTCCGAGGGCCAGGGAAGGTGGGGGGACCATAGACAGCACATCTCCCTTGCCCAGTGATACCATCTTTCTTGTTGTGTGTGTGTCTGGAAATAGGGGCATTCTACCTTGGAGATACAACCCCTGACCTATTTTTATACTTTATTTTGAAACAGGGTCTCACTAAGTTGCAGAGAACCTCACTAAGTAGCTGATGCTGTCCTCAAACCAGGATTCTTCTATCTCAGCCTCCTAAATGCTGGGATTACAAGCATGAGCTACCACACGTGGCTGAAGCCAAATTTTGGGGAGACCCTCCTGAGGAATAAATTGCACTTACCAGATCCAGACGTAGATCATTCCCAAGCTGAAAAAATTTCCCATGAAGTGAACTGATCTGAAGGACACTGCAGGACTGTGCTGATCCTATGAGCCGGCCACAAGAAAGACAATCAAGTTCCATTTGAGATACTTGGGTCGCTCCCTGGGAACCATCTGTCCCTGCACCCCTCCAGAGCTCTCAGGGAGTCCCCCGAGTTTCAGGGTGGGGAGAAGATGCGCTGACTGCAGAGCCTCCCAGAAGCTAGATGCCCTGATGAGTCCTGGTTTCTCTGGCCTCATTGGACTGGAGAGAGTTGGAGGGGAGAGAAAGCAAACTTTGAGTGGTGAAAGATGGACAATTCAAAGGACATGCAGAAGGCAAACCTGGTGGCAGAGTATGATCTCTGGGGATGCAGAAATCCTATGTACTGTGTACCTGGAAGAACCTGAGAATGTCTGGGAGGGTCGCTATTTCCTGGTTCTGATACTATGTTCTGTTATTTAACTTTTGTTCCGGGTTTACTCTTCTGTTCACTTCCATTCCTGTCTATCGGTTCTGATAAAGTGCTCTATTATATAACTTTTGCTCTGGGATTTTCTGTTCCACTCACTTCCGTTCCTGTCTTTTTCTTTGCAGTACTGGAGACATATCTCAGGAGCATTCTACCTCTAAGCAACACCCCCAGCCCTAAGTGTGTGTGTGTGTGTGTGTGTGTGTGTGTGTGTGTGTGTGTGTGTGTGTGTTACTGGGGGTGGAGCCCAGGGGCCTTGTACCTCCAAGCTATACTCTCAGGCCTATTTTATATTTTATTTGGAAACATGTGCCACCACACCTGGCATTGTTGTTTTTGAAACAGGTCTCACTGAGCTACAAGGGGCCTAAGTAGCTGAGGGTTCACAAGCCTGCACCACCACCCCCCGGCTCCTGGGATTTCTTGGTTGTTGGGTTTTTGGGGTTTCTATCTGTGAAGTTTTATTTTGATCTAAGGATTTTCCTTCACACCAAATGTTATTATAGAAACGATAGCAAAACTGAACTTTTAGCTTGTAAATATTACTCAGGCAGCAAACTAGTTGGTCAGTGTTGTTTTTGAAAATAGATCCCAGAGATCCAGCCTGTCATCCCTGTCCTTGGCAGGCTGAAACACAGGTTCACAGCCAGCCCCAGTAACTTAGAGAGGCCTTCACCAACTCATCGAGACCATTTCAAAATAAAAAATTAGCCAGGAGTGGTGGCACGCACTAGTAATCCCAGTACTCGGGAGGCTGAGACAGAAGGATCGCAGATTCACAGCCAACCTCAGCTATTTAGTGAGGCTCTCTGCAAGTTATAGTGAGTCCCTGATTCAAAATAAGAAATAGGGCTGTGGGTGTAACTTGGAGGTAGAATGTGCCTAGGTTCCATCAACCACCAGTACCTAAAAAATAAATTTAATAAAATAAAATCAGACTGGGTGTATAGCTTGGAGGCAGAATGTCCCTGGGTTCAATCCCCAGTACCAAAAATATATACAAGCTGGGCGTGGTGGCATATACTTGTAATCCCAGCATTTGGGAGGCTGAAACAGGAAGATCGTGGTTCATGGCCACCCTCAATTACTTAGTGATGCCCTTTGCAACCCTGCTTCAAAATAAAGAATAAAAACTAGCCGGGCGTGGTGGTGCACACTTGTAATCCCTGCACTTGGGAGGCAGAGACAGGAGGATCACACAGGTTCGAAGCCAGCTGTGCTGGCTTAGGAGACCCTGTTTACAAATAAAAATGTAAAATTAGGTCTGGGAGTGTAGCCCGGAGGTAGAAGGGCTTCCAGGAACCCCAGTACCACCAAATAAATAAATAAATAAATAAATAAATAAATAAATAAATAAAGGCTGAAGGTGTAGCTCAGAAGTAGAATGCTCCTGGGTTTAATCTCCAGTACCATTAAATAAATAAACAAACTTATAAATAAACACAAAATAAAATTTAACAAAGAGGATAGGTGCCAGAGATCTGCTCCAGCCAAGCCAGAAGTCCCTGAAGGTGGTCGAGGAGTCGGCACACGAGGGGATGAGAGATAATGTGCTTATTAGCGGGGGAAAGGTGTCCCTGCCTATGCCCTAGAATATAATTTATTTATACATGAGTCTAACAGATGACAGCAAGCCACGTCACACATACTTCTTCATCTAGTTTTTCATTAACCAAAATTTCATGAAGCAAGCATACCTCAGACCAGCCTGTTTGTCCTGTTTTTGTTCATTATTAGTTATGAGGTGAACTATAAAAATGTACTACTACTCTACGTCACCGATGATAAACTTTAACTGAACTTTTCCTATCCTCTGTCTTAACTACTTAGTGCTAAACATACTGTCTCTGGTTTTAAAATCAACTGCTAATCTTATCTGCCATTCTAACCACTAGGTATTCTATTAACTTATTCTGTCCCAACCACCAATACCACACAACTTATTCAATTTCTCATAATCTTACAATGTCTGCACTTAATTTCCTTGTAACACCTATCAGGTTGTCTACCAAGAGAACTCTTTTGTGCTTTAGTGAGCAGGCACCAAGGAGATCCCTGCCTGCCCAACCCTCTGTAGGAAGGGTAGAGTCCTGACGTCAAGCCACTTTCCATTAATATTAACTCTGCGCTTTCCATTCATCACACATTCCTGTACAGGAAAGTGCAGGGTGGGCTGGAGGTGGAAACGTATTCTGATGAGCGCCAGCCCCCCACAGGGGATACCACAGTCGACCAACCACCGTTTTTCTTTTCTTTTCTTTTTTTTTTTTTTTTTGGTGGTACTGGGGTTCCTGGAAACCCTTCTACCTCCGGAATACATTCCCAGACCTATTTTATATCTTTATTTGGAAACAGGGTCTCTTAAGCCAGAGCAGCTGGCTTCGAACCTGTGCAATCCTCCTGTCTCTGCCTCCCAAGCGCAGAGATTACAAGCGTGCACCACCACGCCCAGCGACCACTTATCTGATAAGTGACATTCAGAAGGCCTTGCACAGTAGGTATAAATTTCCTAAAGTTAACTTTTCCTTTCAAGGCTAAAAGCTTAAGTGAGTTAGGAGTTGTAAGCAGAGGAACAAAGAGCTCTTTTTTTTTTTTTTTTTTTTTTTTTGCGGGTTTAGGGATAGAACCCAGAGGCATTTGACCTCTGAGCTGCACCCCCTGCCCTATTTTTTATTCTTTATTTTGAAACTGGGTCTCACAGAGTTGCAGAGGGCCTCACTAATTAGCTGAGGCTGTCCGTGAACCGCGATCCTCCGGTCTCAGCCTCCCAAATGCTGGGATTACAAGCGTGTGCCACCACGCCCGGCAGAGCTCTTTCTATATAGGTCCTTGAAAACTTCCCAACTACACAACAAAGAGCTCTTTCTATGTCACTCCAAGAAAAATTCCAATTACAAAAAATAAAAATATGAAAAATTTATATTCTTCTTCGTGCTATTTCCAGCACAAATAAATCTTAAGACATTTTCTAGTCATATTCATATCAATTTCTGGATTATTACAGAACAGCAATCTCTCCCACTCAAAGCAATTTTCAATTTCTTCCAAAGAATCATCAATATTATCATTATTATAACTGAAATCAAGAGGGACAACGGCTTCGTTTTGGCCAGCATCTTCCAGCCCTGCGGAATTTGCCTCAGCTGGGCTACACCAGCTGCTGGAGCGAGGCCTAGAGCGACCCTTTCCCAGAAGCTCTAGAGGGAGTGTGTCCCCACAGACAGTTGACCCCAGACCCTCCCTGCTGAGCAGAGGACACAGACACAGCACTCTGCCCATGGTCAGCCACCATACCAGGTGCGCCACCATCACCTTTATGGCCCCAAAGGCTACAGGTGCTGAGGGCAGCCACGTCCCAGATGACACTCCGGGAGGCCTGGTCTCCTCTCTCAAACTCCCAGGGAGAAGGAGGACCAAGACGGTGAGAACCAGCGTCACTAAACCACGGCCCAGCCATGTCTGGAGGCCTGAAGGGTGAACAAACTGTACCCTGATGTCTCCAATACCACAAATACACACACCCACATGCACACACACACACACAACATCCAGTTTGGAGAGGCCAAGGTAAAGCCCCTGTAAATCCCAGCCCCGATGCTGCCTCTGGAGGAACCAGAAAGGATGCTCTGCCTCATCATGGCATCTTGCCTGACCTGATGGGGATGGAGCCCGTGTTGATGGCTAATAAGAACAAGCTTTGCTACTTAGGCAGAAAACAATACAATCCTTTTATGTCTCTGAGCTCTCAGCCAGAGCTGCAGCCAAGGTTGACCTTGGTCAGCTCAAGGTTGTCTGTCAGCACAGCTGAACACTGAATGTTAGAAACACAGAACCTGGCCGGGCATGAAGGCACACGCGTGCCATCCCGGTACTTGGGAGGCTGAGATGAAAGGATCGTGGTTTTCAGCCAGCCTCAGCTACTGAGTGAGGCCCTCCTCAACCTCGGGAGACCCTGTTTCAAAATGAAAAGAATAAAGGCAGCAGAGGCAGGGCCGTTCCTGCTCTATGACAGGGTCGCAGCTGGGAAGAGAATTCCACAGGGATAGAAGACTCTTCCATTATGACTTGGAATCCTATGAAATGGAGTCCTCCATAAGACTCAATGATGCCTCATGATTTTAGTTATAATAATGACAATATTAAAGGTTCTTTGGGGAAAACTGAAAATAGCCTTGAAGGGAGACTGCTGTTCTGTAATAAATTAGGAAATTGATATGAATATGACTGGAAAATGTCCTAAGGTTTGTGCTGGGAATAGCACTAAGAATATGACTCATGAGGAACTTTTCAAAGAGGTACGTAGAAAAGAGCATTTTTTTTTCTCCTCTGCTTACAACACTTAGCTCACCTAAGGTTTTAGCCATAAAAAGAAAAAGTAACTTTATTATTTATTTTTTATTTTGTGTGGGTCTGGAGATGGAACCCAGGAGCATTTGACCTCCAAGCCACATCCCCTACCCTATTTTTATTCTCTATTTTGAAAAAGGGTCTCACTGAGTTTCAGAGGGCATCGCTAAGTAGCTGAGGCTGTCCGAGAACTACGATCCTCCCATCTCAGCCTCCTAAATGCTGGGATTACAAACATGCACCACCATGCCCGGCTGAAAAGGTAATTCTAAATAAACCGTACTTACTGTCCCAGGCCCTCGGCATGTCACCTCCAAGATAGGGGGTCTGCTGTGGTATACCCCTCAGGGGCTCGCACTCATCAGAATACTTTTTCACCTCCAGGTGATCCTCCACTTTGGAAAGCAGAGTTAATATTAGTAGAAAATGGCTTGAGGTCAAGACTCTGCTGTTCCTGCAGAGGATGGGCAGGCAGGGACCTCCTTGGTGCCTGCTCACTAAAGCACAAGAGTCCTCTTGGCAAACAACTTAATAGAAATATTAAGAAACTTAATAGAAACTTAAACAACTTTATAGAAAATTAAGGTATAGCTGGGTGTGGTGGCACACCCTCGTCATCCCAGCAGGAGAGGCTGAGACAGGAGGATCGCAGTTTGAAGACAGCCCCAGCTACTTAGTGAGACTCTGTTTTAAAATAAAAAATAAGGGCTGGTAGTGTAGCTCGGAGGTAGAATGCCCCTGGGTTCCATCCTCAGTACCACAAAAAAAAAAAGAAAAAAGAAAAGAAAACTAAGGTATAGACAATGTATGTTGAGACCATGAGAAATAGAATAAGTTCAGTGTAGGTTTGGTGGTTAAGATTAAGTTAACAGAATACCCCAAGGTTAAAATGGTGGATGAAAATAGCAGTTAGGCTTAGAAGTAGAAACAGTAAATCCAGCACTTACTTTTAAGATAGAGAATAAAAGTGAGTTGCAGTACATCATTTATGACATAAGGTCATAGGTTAAACATAGGTAAGTAAAAGTTTTAAAAGATTATGGATGAGAATAAGTTTTGTAGGTCACCTCCTAACAGATTTAAATGAAAAATAGAACAGAAAAAATAGATGGTTTTAAGGGTGACTGCTTCTTGAAATTTAGGCTAATAAAAATACCAAATGTAAAACAAAATATGTATGACGTGGCTTGCTGTCATCTGTTTGGATTAATGTACAAACAAAGCATATTCTAGGGCACAGGCAGAGATGCCTTCTCTCTGTACTAAACACAGGGTTTCTCGTTCTTCAATTTTTCTGAACCTACATCTCCTTCAAGACCCCTGGACTGGCCGCAGCTGGACATCAGCATGAACCCGGGCATGGTGGTGCACGCTCGTCATTCCAGCATTTGTGAGCTGAGTTGGGAGGATCATGGTTCGAGGCCAGACTCAACTACTTAGTGAGGCCCTCTGCAACTCAGTGAGATCCAGTTTCAAAATAAAGACTAAATCTTCCTAGGCGGCCACAACGAGAAATGCCATTTGAAATCGCTGGTTCTCCCTATAGACACAATACCCAGGTCTCCTCAGTTGATGGAAACTGCACAGGTAAGCCAAGGGGGACAGAAGTTGCTAAGTGTGAAGGAAAGTATGTTATCTTACCTGATGCTCCTTTTGCTTCCTGGGAGGAAGAAGGAAGGGGGACAAAGAAATTCCCCCATCCTATTGTGTAAACGCACTTTTTTTCAGAGAACTGACTGGCACTGCACATCTCGGTTGGGTAAAGTAATAAACCATGCAGTGTATGATTGTGTGTAGTACAAGCGTGCGTGTGTGCTATTGGGGACTGAACTCAGGAGTGCTCTACCTCCAAGCCATAGCCCTGGCCTGTTTATTTTTTGTTGTTTTTTTTTTTTTCTTTTGGTGGTACTGGGGTTCCTAGAAACCCTTCTACCTCTGGGCTACACTCCCAGACCTATTTTATACTTTGTATTTGGAAACATGGTCTCTTAAGCCAGGGGGGCTAGCTTTGAAACTGCAGGATCCTCCTGTCTCTGCCTCCCAAGCATGCAGGTTTTACAAGTGTGGCCACCACGCCTGGCTAATGGGCACTTTATAAAGCAGGCATTATAAATTATATATTATATATATTATTATATATAATTATATATATAATTATATATATATATATAAATTATATATTCCTGTCCAATATTTGGAAAGTCACATTCTAGCGCACAAGTAAGAGAATGTTATCCAGCCGGGCGTGGTGGCGCACGCTTGTAATCCCAGCATTCGGGAGGCTGAGACGGAGGAACGCGGTTCACGAAGAGCCTCAGCTACTTAGTGAGGCCCTCTGCAACTCAGGGAGACCCTGTTTCAAATTAAAAATAAAAAATGGCGAAGGGGGTGCAGCTCGGAGGTCGAATGCCCCAGGTTCCACCGCCAGACCGGCAAAGAATAGAGAATGTTATCCCTTTTGGCAGCGGGCACGGTGTCTCTAAGGTCTCTTTGCCTAAATCGCGCTTACACCTCACTCCCAGGATTCGATAGCACTCTGCTTACTGTCTAAGTAGACCATAACCCGCTTCAGAAACACACCTGAGGGTCCTTCTTAGTGGACACATCCAGCCAGAACCTAAAGGTACTTGTGCTTGATCTAGAAAGTCGGTCAAGGCCACGGCAGCAGCCCACGCCAAGGGATGCTCACTCCAAGGGAGGGTGCAGGCCTCCAGCGCTCTGATGCAGCCCTGACTGTCAGGAGCAGAGGGAAGGGGAGGGGACACGACCCCTCCCTGGCCCTTCTTCTGGTGATTTTAGGGATTGAACACTGAGCTGCAGCCCTTTAAACTGTTTACCTTAAAACAGGGCCTTGCTAAGTTCTAGGTCCTGTCCTTGAACTCATGACCCTCCTGTCTCAGTCTCCCAGGAGCTGCCCTGAGGCCATGCTTGGCCTTGGGGGGACCCTCCCTACCTAATTTACCTCAGTCACTGCACTGGCCTTGCCTCCCACCATTTACAGATTTTTTTCTCTCCCTGCCTGTGAAAGATGTTCTTTTTCTCCTTCCTGGTGTGCAAGAAGGGCGAAATGGCCTATAACACTGGTTCCTCCTGGTGACCTGGCGCAGTGGAAGGAGGCGGAGAAATCCCTTCACACAAGGCTGCCAGGAGCTCTGGAGCAGCTGCAGGCATCAACTGCAGGGTTGTGGGTCAAAAGAAACTTGTGAGGGGCAGGGTTGGTTAGGACAGGGAGGTGGCCCTGAGCAAGCATTACTTAGCAAGGCCGCAGGGAGGAAGGAGGCATCCAGCTCCATTTGGCAGAGAGAACTTATTCGAGGCATCCAAGTCCAGGGCCAAGAGGAGAGTCAAGGGACTGGCCAAGACAGTGGCCACTGTTACTCCATGATCCTTCTGCAATGCGTGGGGTTCACTCAGAGTTCCCCTTTTCTGTGGTACTGAGGATTGAATCCCGGAGCATTCGAACTCTGAGCAGCATCGTCAGCCAATTTTTTTTTTCTTGAATTTTAAAACAGGGTCTCACTAGGTTGAAGAGTTTCCCTACCTGGTGAGGCTGTCCTCAAACCACTGATCCTGTCTCAGCCTCCCAATTTCTGGGATCACTAGTATGTGGCACACACCACACACCTGACGAGTCCTCACTTGCCACAGGAAAACCAACCTCCACACCATGTGCCTTCAGGACAGGAGACACCCAGAAATGGAGTGACAGGCACTCTGGAAGAAACTAAGTCACGCTTCATTTCTTCTTGCTGTGCATTTGTTCTGGAAGTTAGAGCAATGAATTTCTATTGCTGAGATATCTGGATGAGGTCTCCTAATGTACACTTGTAAAGACATGACTGGCAGGCACTCAGGTGACCTGGAGCTGCTTCGAAAGCAGAGAATCTCCCGACCCTTATTGCTAATGGCATCTTCCTTTGCCCTAAACACCATTCTAGTCTGGCCACTAACCTCCTGAGATCAGCCTTGCTCTGCATAAAACACTCCCAAGATGTTCCTACCGCGGGGCCTCTGTGCTGCTTTTGTTCTGACTGGGGTCTTCTTTACCAGATTCCTACCATGGCTCCTTCCTCTCTTCCTCCCTGAGCTCTCCCTGAGGGCAGCTCTATGTCACTCCCTCCACACCCGCCCCACTCAGTTTTCCTCAGAATGCCCACACTGCGCTGTGTCCTCCCCCTCACTCTGTTCTGCAATGGAAACGAGGGGACGGATGTGGACTGCAGTCTCCGCTCTCCTGTAACCAAGGCCTCGGATGCTGCTCAGGCAAGAAACATTTGCCCTCCTGCCATGGATCTATCGCATTTTCTGGCCTAAGGCTTCTCAGCCCTGCTGGAGCCCCATCCACGTTGGCATGGCATCTCCAGGCAGGGTTCAGCCCAGCTTGGCGTAAGGTCTGGACATGCCTCTTCTCCCAGGAGGACCCTCACTCGTCGCCTTGCTGTGTAGGGGAGGCATTCACGGCCGCTCTCGCACAGAGGCTCTTGGTGTTTCTCAGCACACTCTAGTTGTGGTGACAGCGGGGTCCTCTCCAAGGTGAATTCTGAGTAAAGCAGCAGCTAAGGCCACGCACGCATAATGCAGAGACGGCCAGTGTGCTGTGGCAAGTCTAGGTG
The DNA here is from genome assembly GCF_963383645.1 of Muscardinus avellanarius. NCBI lineage: Eukaryota > Metazoa > Chordata > Mammalia > Rodentia > Gliridae > Muscardinus > Muscardinus avellanarius. The sequence goes on along the minus strand of NC_137803.1, from coordinate 64,747,029 downwards.
GGACAGCTCTAACTACACGGGTAACCCGACCTTCTCAAGAATGGGAGTGTGCACATTTGGGCCTGAGTCCACTAGAGCAACCTGACTATTCAGTGGTATGTTCCTAGTGTCCTTAATAAATTTGTATTATTTAATTTTGGTTTTGTGTCCTTCATCTTATTTTTTGTTTACAGGTTGGCTCATCCTAAACATCTAGGAATGGCCGGGTGTGGTGGCGCACACTTGTAATCCCTGCACCTGGGAGGCTGAGACAGGAGGATCACACAGGTTCGAAGCCAGCCTCAGCTACTTAGTGAGGCTCTCAGCAATTTAGTGAGACCCTGTTTCCAAATAAAATATAAAATAGGTCTGGGAGTATAGCCCGGAGGTAGAAAACCTCTGGATTCCACCCCCAGTACCAACAAAATAAATAAATAAAAAATAAACATCTAGGAATGAAAACTAGCTTCTTACGACATATAATTTCTATAATATCTATGCAAATTCCTCTAAGAACACAGCCTGAATTTTCCATGTGACCCAGAAGAGGCTCTGCATTACTGCAAACTACAAAAGTAGTAAGAGCTTTTTATAAAAACGGTCCAAACGATGAGTGAGGCAGAGAAAATGTGTGCTTCACTGGGCCGGCAAAGCTTGCAGATGGACTTCCGGAGGACACAGGAATAAAAGTCCAATTTCCCTTTTTTAAAATTTAGTATTCAGGGTAGAATCCAGGGACAGTCTACCTCTGAACTCCATTCTCCATTCACAGCCCAATCTTATTTTTGTTTCCCCAGCTCTGAGGATGGAACCCAGGGGCATTCTACCTCAGAGCTACACCCCCAGCCCTAGTTTTTTATTCTTTATTTTTAAACAGGGTCTCCATAAGTTGTGGAGGGAGGACCTCACTAAGTAGCTGAGGCTAGCTGCAAATCAAGGATCCTCCTGTCTCAGCCTCCCAAGTACTGGGATTACAAGTGCACACCACCACACCTGGCTCCAAAAAATATTTCTTAAAATGCAATAGATACTGAGAGCGTTTATAAGGAATTTAAGAGTGTTTTGATGAATTAGTCATTTTAGGATAAACTCAGCATGAAAATTAACTAGATCAGCCACATGGAATATTTTATTTACTGTTTTTTCATTTACTTTTGTTTTTAACTCTAAACGTTCACAAGATGGGTCACAATTATTTTATCTCCAGATTTCTTGGTCATGGTTTTGGAAAAATCACACAGTGGCCTAGAAAGACATTGGGCCTTGGCATTCAGGTCAGGGGAGGTAGCAGCTGGAGACTCTGAGCTCCTGTATCGGGAGGACTCCAAGACTCAGTGTACTGTGCCTCGGGGGCAGAGTTCTGAGTTGTGGCTGAATTCTCCTCAAACTGTGTCCTGCCGCTGTGATACCTACAAGCCTCGCGGGTGTCTGCTCACGTGTTAGGGTCGCTTGTGTGCTGAGGGCTGCCATGCCCTTGATGTTCAGGAAGAACAGTCTGCAGGGCCTGGGTGCCGGGGAGACAGACTTGCTTCACTAGGGCCGTAACTGCTGTGACTATACACACAAACGCTGGGAGACCCTTACTGTTCACAGCCCCGTAAGTCAGTCTCAGGCTGGATCATTTGGACTCTGTGTGAAAGTAATACTTCGCTTTGAACTCTAGGTGTTTAAAATTCCCATGTAGTCTCTGAAAGATAACCTTAGAGAATTGGAACTTCATGAGATACTCTAAGATAGTGCTGAGCATACCTTTCGGATATAAAATAGGATTAAAGCAGTTCATAATATTGGAATCTCTAGATATAAATGTATTGCTAACTGCAATAAAATTTAAGAAAGTTGTATAAAGGAGAATAAGAAAAGATTTCTATTACTATGCATGAGTGATACTGAGAAAGAGATAAGGAAAAGATTAACTACAAGGAAAGCATCAAATCAATGTGTCCGGCAGACATTCGGCTTTGAATTTATGAAGACAGAGTAAGGGAAATTGTACTTCATTTATAATAATTCCATGCAAAACATACCAACCAATACACTATTTTCCAAAACTCTGAAGTGGGTTTGATAAATGGAAAAAGAGCTGAGTTGGGATTTGAACTCTTAATAAGAGATACGTACTCAGGAACTTTACAGGACATTAAAAATATATTTCTAAATTTTATTTTTTGGCGGGTCTGAGGATGGAACCCAGGGGCATTCAACCTCTGAGCTACACCCCCTGTCCTGTTTTTTATTCTTTATTTTGAAACAGGGTCTCACTGAGTTGCAAAAGGCCTCATTAAGTAGCTGAGGTTGGCTGCGGAACTGTGATCCTCCTGTCTCAGCCTCCAAAATGCTGGGATCACAAGCGTGCGCCACCACGCCCGGCTTCAACTTTTTTTTTTTTTTTTTTTTTTTTTGGTGGTACTGGGGTTCCTGAAAGCCCTTCTACCTCCGGACTACACTCCCAGACCTATTTTTTATTTGTGGAAACAGGGTCTCTTAAGCCAGTGTGGCTGGCTTCGAACCTACGCGATCCTCCTGTCTCTGCCTCCCAAGCGCGGGAATCACAAGCGTGTGCCACCATGCCCGGCTTCAACTCTTATTTTAAATTGTTCATCATACACCCATTTTCTCAAATAATAGGGAAAAATAATCTAGGGATAAAATATAAGATACATCTTCATGAGGACAAACTGCATCAAAATAAAAGTCTTTAGGGAGCTGGGCGTGGTGGCGAATAACTATAATCTCAGCATTTGGGAGGCTGAGATGGGAGGATCACGGTTCATGGACAGCCTCAGCTACTACTTAGTGAGGCCCTTTGCAACTCTGTGAGACCTATTTCAAAATAAAGAATAAAAAATAGGGACCCCTGGGAATAATTTCCCGAAAACTCCCCAAAGAAACAAACAAACCAAAAAAAAAAAAAAAAAAAAAAAACAGAAAGAGAAAAAGATAGAAAAATAGAAAAAGAGGAAAAAGATAGAAATACAGGAGATAGTTACAGCCCCATGCCAAAATGGCATGGGGGGGGGCAATTCACCACCCCTCAAGATACAGCAGGTGGACTGGACTTTTTATACCCATGACCTCCATCTTGTTTACGGAATTCTGACATAGTGAATGACCCTGTAAGGTACCTCCCCCAGCAAGGTGTGGCAAGGTGTCTCCTTTCATGAAGGTTGACCCTCCTCCCTCCTAGCTAGCTTATCTAATCATGTAGATCTGTCTTTAGATAAAGGCTTAGTTCTCCTCTCCTATTGACTTGCTAATTACATTTAGCTCAGTCTACCTAAGTTTCAATAGCTCTTTGCTTCCTGACCAAAGCCAAGCCTTTCTCCCTCTCCAGGTCTGCGGCCATTTTGACACAATCATTTTTGAAATATATTAATAATCAGAGCTTTCTCAAATCTTCCTAGGCCATTCCCAACACTGGTACACTTAGTGAGACCTGTTTCCAAATAAAGTATGAAGTAGGTCTGGGAGTGCAGCCTGGAGGTAGAAAGACCCCTGCGTTCCACCCCCAGGACCACAAAAATAAATAAATAAAATCAAAATTTATAAAAATAAATAAAACTAACAAGTTAAACTTAATAGTCTTCAACTTAGGAAAAAGGAGATATGACAATGTCTTAATGTTATAGTGTGTCTTTATATTCATGAGTGCAGTGTTGTGTGCCGTTTTAATAAGATTTGATAATCAATGACAGATAATTTAGTTAATAACTAAGTAAAAAGTTTTTAATGTCATATATGGATTGATGCTTGTAAGTTTTATTTTAAAATTGACAGGCAAGCCAGGCGTGGTGGTACATGCTTGTAATCCCCATGCTTGGGAGGCTGAGACAGGAGGATCGCACAGGTTCAAAGCCAGCCTCAGCTACTTAGTGAGGCTCTCAGCAACTTAGTGAGACCCTGTCTCCAAATAAAATATAAAATAGGGCTGGGAGTATAGCCCGGAGGTAGAAAGCCTCTGGGTTCCACCCCCATTGCTACCAAAAAAAAAAAAAAAATTGACCGGCAGATAGCAGCTGCCCAGGCCTAGCCCACCTATGTCTCAGATAAGAAACCCCGGCTTAGGGCGTGGTGGCGCACGCTTGTAATCCCCGCGCTTGGGAGGCAAAAACAGGAGGATCGCGCAGGTTCGAAGCCAGCCCCGCGCGCTGGCTTAGGAGACCCTGTTTCCAAATAAAAATGTAAAAATAGGTCTGGGAGTGTAGCCCGGAGATAGAAGGGCTTCCAGGAACCCCAGTACCACCAAAAAAAAAAAAAAAAAAGAAACCCCGGCTTATGCCTTATTTGAAGTTAGATGCTTTAGGAGTTGGTTTAAGTTTTATAAGTTTGCTGTGACAAAAAATGAAATTAGTAATTGTGACAATAATATTATGTAATAACATTGTTATTATTGTATGAGATAATAAGAATCAATAGTATTGTGATCAGTAGTATTGTGCGCCAATAGTTCAATAGTATTGGGTGGTAATTATAAGCCTATAGTTATAAATTTAATAGCAGAAGTTTATAATAGCTAATAATAAAAATAAGATAATAGGTGATTAGAAAATGTTTTTAATTGTATAGAAGTTCCATAAGTTGTAAGCTCAAGTGGCCAATATTAATGGGCAAATTCCTAGAAAAGCTAAAAGTATAGAGTATCCGCCCTGGCTAAGAGCACCCGCCCCTACCAGGGCTGTAAATCTAGATAAGAGACCCTCTGCCCCTACCCCTGTTATGAGAATGTAAAGCGGGAAATTTAAAAAACGTCATCAATGATGTAAAAATGACTTGCAATTTGATGTAAAACTATAAATTTGACCCCCAAACGGAGCTCTGGGCCCATGCCATTTCTGCTGTGCCAGAGGTGCTTGGGTCTAGGTTCGAACCTGTAATAAAGTGTGGCTTGACAGTCTAATAAATAATTAATTGGCTGTGGACAGTTATGCTCGCTACAACATTAAAGCATTTAATATTCACGTGAAGTGGACCCTTCTTATACCACAAAAATAACAACCTAGAGAAACTTTAAAGTAATTTTTTTTTTTCTTGGTGGTACTGGGGATGAAACCCTGGCTACACTTCCAGACCTATTTTATATTTTTTATTTGGAAACAGGGGCTCTTAAGCCAGGGAGGCTGGCTTGGAATCTGGGCGATCCTCCTGTCTCAGCCTCCCAAGCATGGGGATAACAAGCATGCATGACCATGCCCAGCTAAAGTAAATTTTTTAAAGCCCTAAATACCAGGGCGTGGTGGTACACACTTGTAATCCCTGCATTTGGGAGCCTGAAATAGGAGGACGGCAGGTTTGGGGCCAGCCTCAGCTACTTAGTGAGGCCCTCTGCAACTTAATGAGACCCTGCGTCAAAATAAAGAATAAAAAAATCAGGCTAGGGGTGTAGCTCAGAGGTAGGCTGCGCCTGGGTTCCATCCCCAGCACCAACAACAAAAAAATTTTTTAATGAAAAAAACCTAAATTATCATAACTCAAGTTTCTGATGCTTCTCAGGGTCCCAGAAGCCACAGGGATTTGCATTATTCATTGGGGCTTCCAAACCATTACACCCCTTAAAAGAAACCAAGTGCAAAACAGACATATCTGTGCTGAGGCCCAAGTCCCTGAGCTGATTGCCATAAACAGGATGCATCAGGAATATGTGAAAACAGATGCGGAAGCATTCCATACAAAGACCTTCACAAACCTTGGGGTGAGAAGCAGCATTTCTGCCTCTGGGCACTGGCCTTCCGCAAGGCTTCTCTCTCGAGCACACAGGGTTGCCAGCACCCTCTTGCACTAGTGATTTTAGTGAGGCCCTTCACAACTCAGTGAAACCCTACTTCAAAATAAAGAATAAAAAATAGGGCTGCCAAGCACCACGAATAAATAAATAATAAAAACTACTATGCCAGGCGTGGTGGCGCACGCTTGTAATACCCATGCTTGGGAGGCTGAGACAGGAGGATCAGCAACTTAGTGTTTCCAAATAAAATATATAAAAGGTCTGGGAGTATAGCCCGGAGGTAGAAAGCCTCTGGGTTCCACCCCCAGTACCACCAAAATAATAATAATAATAATTAATAATAATAATAATAACAACAACAACAACAACAACAACTATGAAAATAGGGCTGGGGATGTACCTTGGAGGTAGAATGCCCCTGGGTTCCATCCCCAGTAACCCAAAAAGAACTATAAAAAAGGAATAAAATGCAGGATGAGGAGATGGAAAGCCTATCTTCTAATAAATCATGTCGATCTATTCTGTTATGCTGGGTCATGATCCAAATAATTTCTGACAAACTTTAAGAAAACATGTCCCCTTTGATTTTAATAACAACTAAGCCAACTTCCCCTCATGACAAGAACACGCAGGAGGCACAGGTGTGAGTTCAAGCCCCGTTGGGGTCTGTGGCCCAGACATGGGGCCCGAGGGTGTGGGTGCGTGTGTGTGGAGGAAGGGGGCCCGAGGACACGCGGTGAGTGGGTATGGAGGCTGGGGGATCCTGACACTGCAGCCTCTTGCCTAAGGAGGAGTGGGGAGCTGGGGCAGGGAGGGTGGGCTCACAGCAGTGTGCACAGCACGGGGTGTTTCTGATTCACTTGCCCACTGGGTGTAAGGGAGTTCTGGTAAGGCGCTGCGCAGAGGGGAGGGGATTTTACCACTGAACCAGAGTGATGGTCCCCATCTGCAATTTAGGGTTCACTCATGTTTCAGTGTTCCACAAAGAACTTAGGATTTGCTTGTGCTATTCTTATAAAGAACAAGCATTAAAAGAATAATTCAAAGGTGTGGTGGCGCAAGCTTGTAATCCCAGCATTTGGAGGCTGCGACAGGAGGATGGCAGAGATCCCCTCAGCAACTCAGTGAGACCCTGCTTCAAATTAATGTAATAACAAAAATAGGTTTGGGAGTGTAGCTGGGAGGTAGAATGCCCTGGGTTCCATCCATAGCACCACAGAAAAAAGAATAACTCACACAACGCAATGTTCTATACACCAAATCTTAACACATTGCACATCTGCAGTGCAGAACTCTTAGTTAGCTTGACTTCCTGGAGGGCTGGGAGTGGAGTGGAGGCCAAGGCCAGTGTGGTCAAGGCCTGAGTACTGGGCCCAGAGAGCACAGTCCCCCAGTCTTGGCTCCGAGGAAAGTGGGGCCGATATTGCAGTCTGAGTTCTCTCTTGCTAATTAGAAACCAATCTGGCTGGGCATGGCGGTGCAGGCCTGCTACAGAGGATAAGGCAGGGGAGAGCAAGCCTGAGGCCGGCTTGGGCCACTCACTAAGACTTGGCCTCAAAACAAACTTTGTAAAGGGGGCTGGGGGTGCAGCTCAGTGATTGCACACTTCCTGGGCACATGGGAAGCCCTGGGTTCTAATCCCCAGTGCTATAAAAACCAAAAACCTGGAATCCCAGGAGCTCATTAGGGCACACAAAGAAAGAAGCCAACCTGCGGCCACCCGCAGCCACTTTCTCTTAGTTCCTGGGCGGTGGACAACGCTGTGCCCCTCAGGACTGGTTCCTGTGCGTGTCGCCGGCTCCCTAGGAGTCCAGCTGCCAAGCCTCCGCAGCCTGGGCTGGCCCCGCTCATGCACTGTGACCGCCCTTGCTGAGATGGACTCGAGTGAACACTCTGGGCTATGTTTGCAGGCAATAGATCGCTCAACGCACATCTATAGGGATGTGATGCTGGGCCAGGTGAGGCCGCCCATCAGGACAGCGAGTGCTCACACCACATGGGCATCAGTGAAGAAGGGCTTTTGTCACTAGGCCCAGCAGTATAAGCAGCGCCCTCTACATGCTGTGTGTGTGTGTGTGTGTGTGTGTGTGTGTGTGCATGTGTACGTGTGTGTGTGTGTGTGTGTGTGTGTGTGTGTGTGTACTGGGGGCAGAACCCAGGGCATTCTAACTCGGAGCTGAACTCCTGTTTCTGTCTCAGTTAGGTCAGCAAGGACAGTGGCTGCCCCAGGCCCTGGCAATTCCAGCTGGCTGACGCATGTAGATGCAGGTAAACACCAGTTTCCTACCCTGGCCAACACCAATGTGTGCAACCACAAACACATGTTACCCGGTTCCCAATACAGGTGGCACACAGTTCCAAACACTTCAACATGAACCACTGCTTAAGAAATAACCACCTACCTGCCTGGAAAGCTCCCAACTCCCCACTCTCCCCCACCCCCAGAAAACAGCCCCATAAAAAGTTCCAACCTGCTGCCCCCAGGCGCGCTGCCCTGGACGCCTCTGGACCTCAGTGCAGAATAAAGCGCCTCTTGCTTTTCACTTGGCCACTGCCCATTCCCTGCATCATGCCTTCACACTCTTTCTTCCTTTTGTGATATCCGAGACTAAACTCGGGCATTCTACTTCTGAGCTACATGCCCAATCTTATTTTACAGTCTTTATTTTGAAGCAGGGTCTGTCTAGGTTGCTAAGAGCCTTCCTAAATTGCTGCTGCTGTTTCAAACCTGTGACCCTCTATCTAAGCCTCCCAAGTATTGGGATTACTGGCAGGAGCCACCATACCCAGCTTCTCCTGAACAGTTTTGGGGGGGAGATGTCAATGTGGTCTTCAGACCTTCCCTGGAGAGAGAAATGGGAATAGAAATCACACCACAATATTAATATTAAACCACACCTGTTTAAGGATGTGGGAAAGAAATCCCCTGCAGACATTGGGATTTTCTGAGTAACTTGTGTCCTTCAGGCTACAATCCCAAGACTCAGAGGAAGACACTGGAGGATTACAGGTTCAAGGCCAGTGCAGTAACCCAGCAAGGCCCTATTTCAAAAATAAAAGAGCCAGGCGTGGTGACACATGCTTGTAATCCCAGCTTTTGGGAGGCTGAGACAGGAGGATCTGGTCCAAGGCCAGCCTCAACTACTTAGTGAGGCCCTTTGCAACACAGTGAGACCCTGTTTCAAAATAAAGAATAAACCAGGCGTGGTCACGGCTCATGCTTGAAATCCTAGCATTTAGCAGGCTGACAGGAGGATCACTGTTAAAGGACAGCCTAAGCTACTACTTAGTGAGGACCTTTGCAACTCAGTGAGACGCTGCTTCAAAATAAATAAAAGAATAGAGCAGGGGGTATAGCTCAGAGGTAGAATGCCCCTGGGTTCCATGTCCAGCACTGCAAAAATAAAATAAAATTAAAAGAGTATAAAATAGGCCTGAGGGTGTAGCTGACAGACTATTGCTGAGGCTGGTCTCAAACCTGTGGTCCTCCTATCTCAAGCTTCCAACTATCCACTACATTTCTTTATTATCATTTGTAGCCAGTAACTGACTATGATCTTTTACAGTTTTTTGTCCTCAGTAGTGAGTCAGTACAGATTATAAATTTGAGCATGAACTTTTTAAAAAATACAGCTAAGAATCCCACCAGCGACTCCTCCATGCTCCCTGCTCTGATCCCCGTGCTCTGGCCATCGGGCAGCAAAGGCAGGCAGGGCCTGGAAGGCAGGGCCCATGGGCAGGAGCCCTCTGCAGGCATCACAGGGGAGTGGACCGCCTGCAAGGCCAAGGTGTAAGCATTTAGGACACTTTCTCCCCACACCCACAGTACACAGCCCTCAGTTGAGCAAAGAGTTCACTCGACTGCCAGCCTACAGCCACAGCCCAGCAAGCTGTTTTGTTAAGTGGTCATTTCAGTTCGCATCTAAAAGTGGTTCCCACAGAAACCAGTTCAAACTGGAGGGACTTAATGTTCAGGTGTTGCTGTTTTTATCAAGCTCCCACAACTCCGCAACATCCCTGAGTTTACTGAATAGGTTAGAGGTCACAGGAATCTTCAGAGCAGTGACTACAGAAACCCTTCCTTCCCAAGGCTCAGGCCCAAGGACACAGCCTCCAGGATGGTTTTCCTTTTTTTTGGCGGGGGGGGGGGGGGGGGGGGGTTGGGGATGGAACCCAGCTGGTATTGAACCTCTAAACTACACCCAGCCCTGGTTTTTATTGTTTGTTTAGCTGAGGCTAGCCATGCTGCAAACCAAAGATCCTCCTGTCTCAGCCTCCCAAATACTGGGATTACAAGCATGCGCCACCAAGCCTGGCTTATTTTTTTTTTAAACAAAGTGCAAATAAATTGCAGAATACTTCACTAAGTAGCTGAGGAGGACTGCAAACCTATGACCTTCCTGTCTCAACCTCCCAACTAATGGGATCACAGCCACGTGCCACCATGCAAGGCTTAAACACCATTTCAAAATAAAAAATGTAAAGGACTGGAGGAGAGCCATGTGGTGGTGCACACTTGTAATCCCAGTGCTGGGGGGAGGGGGGAGCTGGCAGGAGGATCACAGGTTCCAGGGCAGCCTCAAAACGTAGTGAGAATCTAAGCTACTTAGCAAGACTATTTCAAAACAAAAACTAAAATTGAGCTCAGGTGTAGCTCGAAGGTAGAATGCCCCTGACTTTAATCTCCAGTAACACAAAAAAAAACTAGTAAGTAAATAGATAAATAAATAAGAAAAAAGGAGGCTCCTTCATACCTCTAAACAAGAATATATTCACCAGAAATAGTATCTTCTTTTTTTTTTTTTTTTTTCTTGTTTTTGGTACTGGAGATTGAACCCAGAGGCATTCTACCTCTGAGCTACACCCCCAACACTATTTTTTTGTCTTTGCAGGTTGGGGGATGGAACCCAGGGGCATTTGACCTCTGAGCTACAGCCCCTGCCCTGTATTTTATTCTTTATTTTGAAACCGGGTCTCACTGAGCTGGCAAAGGGTCTCACTAAGTAGCTGAGGCTGTCAGCAAACCGCGATCCTTCGGTCTCAGCCTCCCGAATGCTGGGATTACAAGCGTGCGCCACCATGCCCAGCTTCTATTATATTTTTAATTCAAAAACAGGGTCTCACAGGGTCCTGAGAGTCCCACTACTTGCTGAGGCCATCCTCTAACATGAGACCCTCCAGTCTCTTGCTCCAAATAGTAGGATTCTAGGTACTTTGCCTCCAGGGCCAGCTGTAAGAGACAAGGTATCTGGCACTGAAGCCCACTATGAAAAAATTCCTTGTCCAATCTACGGACTGGTGTACAACAGGCCCAGTGCCCTAGAGCAGACCTCAGGGCCACAGCGGGGTCTACTAACACTCTGACCCACATTGATCCAACAAGTTCGCACCCAAACTTACCTGAAATCCACCGTGGTGTGCTGTATGTCTCAAGGAATACACTTTCCAAAGAGCAATAGGGCCAGAGGAACCTGGATGCAGCAGCACCAAGAAGCCTCTCCCTCATGCCTGGAGGGCAGAAAGCCATGTCCTGCCCTAGGGCAGGGCTGCAGGAGCACCGGCTTTCAGACCCAAGGAGACTCAGCAGGGGCAGGTCTCCACAGCTGAGGTCAGGTCCCCAAAGGCACAAGAGGAAACGGGAAGGTGTCTGGTGAGGTAGCAGATGCAGGGCCTGCAGAGCCCTCCTGCAGGAGCCCAGCTCCCAGCTCCCTGAAAAAAGGAAGAGGGCGTGCTCCACGGGGCTTAAATGCTTAAGGCTGCTGGGGGCGTGAGTGGAGGGCAGGGAAGGGGCTGCTCAAGCTAGCCTCCACCCTCAGAGGTGGGGCCTCAGCCCAGTGCTTCCCCCAGGCTTCTAACACTAGGAAGTGCTTAGTAATGGTGACATGTTAGTATCTTTTAAGCTCCATCATCCTGACCAGCTCAGTGACCAACTAGACTTCTGCTTACCAATTACATTCTGCTTGACCTTTGGGGCAGAAGAAATACAACAATACAGAATACTCAGCACACTTCAGGTGTCTTGCATTAAAAGAAACCAAGTCAAAAGCATTACTTAAGCTTCTCAAGAGTTTCAAGAAGACTTTCTGCACCTACTATGACATTAAATGTATACCTAAGCGACCACTTGTGCTGTCTCACTCCAGGTGTTACTGCAGCCCACAGGACGGTGTCTAGCAAGGAAAGAGGTCACCTGGAGGGAACCGAGGAGCCGGACAGCTGGCCAGGATTGATACCAGGGCACCCTTTGCTGGGAGGTGAGTCTCAGCATTCTGTCCTCATCAATTCCAAAGCCTCGTCCACAGCAACAGGGAAATCCAAACACCACAGAGTAGTTCACAGAAGTGAAGTTGTTTTCTTTTACTAGGTTCACCAGAACTGCGGCCATTCTGCTGCCGTGTGGTATTATTGGCAGGACAGAGTGAGCCGGTCATTCTCATAAAGCAGGAGCAGAAAACAAGTGACTGCGGTCTTCCCATTTTCCAGATGTGATCACAACCATCTTGGATACAACTTAACGTAGAGATTTCCTAGCCAACCATGAGCACAGCAATTTTCTTGGGCTTCCTAGGTAATTAGGTATAATAGTAATGATAAAGCTAGGTCCTTCAGATATTCTGGTTTACCAAGTGAAGTGGTACTCTCTTACAGTCCCAGTACTTGGGAGGCTGAGACAGGAGGATCACAGGTTCTAGCCTCAGCAATGTAGTGAGGCCATCTTCAACTTAGTGAAACTGTTTTAAAATAACAGAAGCCGGGAATGGTGGTGGAGGCTCCTAATCCCAGCATTTGGGAGGCTGAGACAGGAGGACTGCAGGTTGCAGACAGCCTGGCTGCTTAGTGAGGTCCTTTGCAACTCAGTGCGACCCTGTTTCCAAATAAAGAATTAAAATTAGGGCTGGGGTATAACATGGAGGTAGATACCCCTGGGTTCAATCCCCAGTACCACCAAAAAACATTTTTTTAATCCACCTTGATTTTTAAAATTTAATTCTTAGTAAAATAGACTTTAAACTGTGTATGAGAATAAGGATTCACAGATCCTGAAAACAAGAAGAGGAAGCCAGATTGCTTTGGCTGATACTCTACCCCACCTCCCACCCCCAGGCCTAGAGGCCTGAAGAGAGCTAACTTAGTGGAGAACAAAGTCACTGCCTCTGACCCTGAAATAGAAGCTCCTTTGCATTCCCTCCTTTTGGAACAGGGTCTTGCTGATTGCCTAGAACCTGCTCTACTCAAGTCTCAGCCCCTGGAGTAATGGGATTATGTGTGTGCAAGCCACACCCAGCACTTTTTATCTTAAAGATCTTAGAGAATGAATAAGACTATTTCCTCACTTTTGAGTCTCCTATTTACTGTTTGCTTGTTTGTTTGTCTGGTAATGGTGATTGAAACCAAGCATTCTACCTCAAAACTAAACCCCAGCACTATTTTATATTTTATTTTGAAACAGGGTCTCAATAAGTTGCAGAGGGGCTCACACTTTGCTGAGGCTGGCTGTGAACCTATCCTCCTGTCTCAGCCCCCCCAAGTACTGGGTTACAGGCATGTGCCACCACGCCCGGCTTATTCTGGTTTTAATGCATCTTTTTTTTCCTGTGGGTCTGGGGATGGAACCCAGGGGCATTCAATATCTGAGCTACACCTCCTGCCCTACTTTTTACTCTTTAGCTTGAAACAGGGTCTCACTAAGTTGCGGAGGGCCTCACTAAGGAGCTGAGGCTGTCTGCAAACCGTCATCCTCTGGTCTCAGCCTCCCAAATGCTAGGATTAAAAGTGTATGCCACCAGGCCCAGCTTACCTTAATGATAATAAAATCGTTAATATGTAATAACGCAAAAAATACATAAATAAATAAATAATTTAGGATAGGGTGTGTAGCTCAGAGGTGAAATGCCACTGAGAACCATAACCATTACCACCAACAAAATTAATTAAAATGCACCTTAGCTGCCTACATCCAGAATGAAGTCCAGTTCAGCATTAAAGAGAGGCCCAGAGAGCCTTTTGCCTGGATGGCATCCCATACTTTGCCCTTTGAGAAGGTTCTCTGCCCGCTCCACCAACTGGCACTCCATTCTGCATCTCATCAATGCCCATGGCTTCGCTGCCCATGTAGCTTGGAGTGGCCCCTCACTTAGCGAGCTCTGCCAGTGGCCATGTGTCATGGCCCTTGGGTCTGCAGACCAGCCTCCTCTTTTATCAAATTAGGGTGCCCGGGGCCAGGACCACCTGCTCTGCTCCCCTGAGAGCCACAGTGGGCAGAAATGGAGGACCTCCAGAGCTCCCGAGAAAGGGATTCACCTCAGTTTCAGGGTGGGGAGAAGCAGTGCTCTTTGACATATTTACTGTTTTCATACCACTGCTGACTCCGGAGAGCCTCCCAGACGAGGTAGCCTGTTAATTCCAATTTTCTCTGGCCTCATTGGACTGGGGAAGTGGGTGTGCACAGAGGGGGGAGAAAGCAAGCCTTGAGTGGAGAAAGATGAACAATTCAAAAGGACATGCAGAAGCCAAACCTGGTGGCGCACCATGATTCCCAGTGGCACAGAGATCCTATGCACATGGAAGAGCCTGAAAAGGTCTCTGTGCTTTGAGCTCATGAAGGGCCTGGGCCACCACTACTGCAGAGGAAGCTCTGTCGAATCAAATGCTAGCTCTAGCTGTCCAGTACCATGGCTCTGCACGCGTTGGGCTCATGACAGCACCATAGAATCTGTCGCAAACTCTGCGTTTCAGCACAACCGCTCTGCGTGTGTCAGTATCTTCAGTCACTACTGCCTTTGCTCTCCTGCCAGTAGGAAGTTAAAACACTACATCAGGAGCAGCCGCCACCGCCAGGTAGCTCTACCACTTCTACTTGGAGGACAGAAGGTGGCTTATGTAGCCTGACAACTCTCCTGATTGGTCGTTAGATCTAGACTCTGATTGGTCCTTAGTTCTGGGCTCTGATTGGTCCTTAGAGCTGGGCTCTGACTGGCCTATAGAGCTGGCCCAGATTGGTCCATTTTCAATCTCTTTTTGGAATCCCTAGTCTTGTCCTAGAGGTCAGGGGAGTTGCAACCCCAGACTGACTCCTTCTCCGGCCACCCTTCAACCTTTATCAGCAACCCCCAGATTGTACTGGTATTCCTAATTGCCCATAGGGAACAGAGGCAATGGCTGCTCCAGCCGCTTCCTTCTGAGAAGGGTTGATGAGGGGGAAGGATAGCTACGGTTCAGTAGACAGGCAGTCAGGACTCAGAGATTCTGGAGAGCTGGGAGACTTCTCCTGGGCCATCACTGTGGCTCTGTCTGGTGCATTATTTATAATTTAATTGCCTCTACGTGGGAAGACATAAGCCTGACGATCATGTTAAGCAAATATAAAGCACAGCTGGGCATGTGGCACACACTTGTTATCCTAGTATTTCAGAGGCTGAGACAGGAGGATCGGTGTTTGCAGACAGCCTAAGCTACATAGTAAAGCCCTTCACAACTCAGTGAGACCCTATTTCTAAGTAAAGAATAAAGAATCGGGCTGTGAGTCTGGGGATGGAACCCAGGGGCATTCTACCTCCAAGCTAAATCCCCAGCCCTATTTTTTATTCTTTATTTTGAAACAGGGTCTCACTGATTCACAGCGAGCCTCACTAAGTAGCTGAGGCTGTCCGTGAACCCAGATCCTCCTGCCTCGGCCTCCCAAATGCTGGGATTACAAGCGTGTGACACAATGCCCTGCTTGTTCAGTCTTTTTAAAATAAATTAGACTAACCAGGTGTGGTGGCGTACACTTGTAATCTCAGTACTTGGGAGGTTGAAACAAGAGGATCACGGGTTCACAGCCAGCATCAGCTACTTGTGAGGCCCTCTGCAACTTAGTGAGACCCTGTTTCAAAATAAAATAATAAAATAGTGCTGGGGTGTTGCTCAGAGGTAGAATGCCCATGGGTTCCATCCCCAGTATAACAACAAAAATAAAAAATAAAAATAAATTAGACTAAAATACTCAGAAAGGAGAGGGTTGTAATCCCAAGAAACAGAAATAAGGTTTAGGATTGTGGAAGTATGATGCTGTTTTACCGTGATCATACAATCAAACAGTCTTTTCCTGTGTCTGTGGTATTGGGGATTGAGCCCAGGGGACCCTCGGGTCAACCTTTTTTATTTTTATTTAGAGACAGGGTCTCACTGAGTTGCCCAGACTAGCCTCGAACTTGCAATCCTCCCGAGTCTCTCAAGGAGCTGCTATTACAGGCATGCACCAATGCACCCAACTCAAACATAACACTGTGTGTGTGGGTGGGGGGGGTACTAGGGATGGAACCCAGGGGCATTCTACTTCCGAGCTACACCCCCAGCCCTATGTTTTATTCTTTATTTAGAAACAGGGTGTCACTGAGTTGCAGAGGGCCTCACTGTGTAGCTGAGGCTGTCTACAAACTCGGATCCTCCTGTTTCAGCCTCCCGAATGCTGGGATGACAAGCGTGCACAACCATGCCTGGCTTCATAACTCCTAAGAAAATAATAAAAGGAGGTGCTGGGAGTGTCACTCAGTGGTAGAATGTGTGCTTAATGCATGCAAGACCCTGGGTTCGATTCCCAGGCACCAAAATAATGATAATAGCAATCATAATAATAATAAAAAGATAGAGGACGCAAGAAAGTCTTGATATAGTAAACTATGGTTCTATGAAAAATAAATGGGAGATGAGGTCTGAAGAATGCCATGGGAGGTCTGAAGAGACAGTTTCCTTTCACACATTTCAAATGTCTGTGCTCTTTATAGACATCTTGTGAAGACACTGTCTGTCTCCCAGCCTGACACTGAGTGCACATCGACAGTGATTCTCAAGTGGCACTTCGTCGAGGTCTGTCTCGGCAGGGGCTGTATTTCCTCTTCCACCCAAGCGTGTCAGCGGGAAAACACAGAATTACATCAGACTGACACCGTTCATCAGACGTTTTGTAGATATGAGTTAAACACAGAAAGGCTCTTGGTTTTGTTAGGGTTTAGAATGGATTTATTTGGCTGGAAATCTTTGGTCAGAAACATGACTTGTGGACTGTTAATATCCGAAAATATTTACTTCTGCTGCTGTGTGTTCAGAAGCTATTGGTCTCTGCTCACCAAACCCATTCGTGCGTTGATTCTGTTGAGAGCTAGCTCTGGGGACAGAACTTGGGCTCGGGGAAGAGTGGGATGGCCTCGGTACTCTTCTGGGCTCTAATCCAAGGCTGGTCTCAATCCCCAACTTCTTAGGGAGTCCTTCCTACTACCAGCTAAGACCGCTGAGGTAAGCCTCTCAGAGCTTCAGCTTCCATACCAGTCACAATCTAATTACTGAGAGGACTAGATAATCTTACCTAGCATAGAGCACAACACTGGGGTGAGCTCTGAATTCAGCTGGACCAATGGAACAAAATCAGTCTCCCTGCGATGCCCGAGCTCTGAAGTGTAAACTGAACGGTGATGTGAGAATCTGTGGACAGAGGTGCCTGCAACTTCAGGTTCACATAACTGCCCTCTGGTGGAGCCAAGGCTGAGTGGCCAGCTGGGAAAGACGGCATGTTCCAGTTAAGAGTTTCAAGGATGTGAATGCCACAGGGACAAAGAGGAAGGGACAGGCAGGACCGTGGATAACAGCAAAGCAGAATCTCAAGAACCTGGTGGTGAAATGTGGTGGGGGAAAAGAAGAATGTGGGGGGTGACATCTCTCTGAGCTCTCCATTTTCTAGCTTACAACAACAGTGATGACATTCTCCAATCTAAGAGGAAGAGGTATTTGGGGGAGATGAGCTTTGTGCCTGAGATGCCTCTGGGAATCCAGCGGTTGGTATGTAGGAAGCAGTCAGGTGTTTGCTGTGGGTCTGCAGCAAGAGAAAGACAGGAGAGAGAGAGTGCTCAGGACTGACCCCCGTCCCCAGGTGGAACGTGTGGAGCAGGAGGAAGGGACTGGGACCGAGACAGGAGCTGGTGGGACTCCAGCCTTCCTGGTGCTGAGTGAAGAGGATGAAGAACCGCAAAAGAACTGGCAAGAGCCAAGAAAAAGAAGAGTTTGGGGAAGAAAGGAAGGCTGGGTAGCTTTAACCAGGAGTTCAAAGGTAATGAGGACTGAAAAGAAATGCACCGGGCTTGCCAGCTCATGGGTGATGAACAGGCCAAAGACCAAAAAGATCCTGAAAACACTGAAGAAGCCCTGTTCTTGGGAGGACTTTAACGAAAGAGGACAAACTATCCTCATCCTCAACCCCCCTCCACAATTCCCTCAAAGAGATGGTTTGGAAGGATGCAGATGAAATTGCAGTGGCTATTCCTCCTGGAGGTGGAGAGAAAAAAGCGGGAGAAGAATTACCCGGGCTTGTTGCACTCAGCAGGCCCTGACCGCATGGGTTTGCTTTGACCCCGTGCACGGGCTCAGCCCCAGTCCCTCTGCCACAAGTCACTGGCTGTGAACACTGCGCAGGACAGAAATGCTTTAGTGGCAAGCAGGCTTTTCACTTGAGGTGAGACCAAGAGGCTCTGCAACTTAGTGAGACCCTGTTTCCAAATAAAGTATAAAATAGGTCTGGGAGTATAGCCCGGAGGTAGAAAAGCCCCTGGGTTCCACCCCCAGTACAAAAAAAAAAAAAAAAAAAAAAAAAAAAACCTCATACCAATAAATATCTTCTTCCTTACCTTTAAGACAATCCTTATAAGAAATATTTCAAATAAACAAATATTCCTTTTCAGTAAGACAAATACTATATGTCCTTTATAGCTTTTTCTTCAAAACACAATTTAAAAATTCTTTAACCTTTTATATATAGAATCACATATTAGTTACAATTTAACTCTTAGTACTTTATATTTAATTAAGAAACAGAATGGGGGAATCCAGCCAGCCCTCCTGAGAAGAGATATGGAGACTGCCCTGCCCAGCTGTGGCCAGAGACTTGGAGCCTTGGACACCCATGGGGAAATTCCAACCTGGTGAAGTTGGCTCAGTCGCACTGCACTGTGGTGGGAAACCCAGAATTGACCACCTCAAACCACTATGCATGAGGAGGGGGGATCCCGGATAAATAACACAACAGCTCGCCACATGGCAGCCACTCTCTTCTCCACCCAGGACCAGACAGGTCTAAAACCTTCCTGGTGAACTCACCGGTGCTTACTCACCCACACTTACCCTGTGTCTCCCAAATGAAGTCTTACCTTTGAAGTAACAAGAACAAGGGAGACTCATTGCCTCTGGCAATACCATTTTTATTTGAGATTGTCCATATAAACAAAGAAATTGAACAAGCATAGTTAGCACTTTACGTTATTTTTTTACAAAAATCTTAACAATGTGCAATGTATTTTAAACATACAACCCTAATTGGCTAGCCTGAAAAAACAAGTTTTAATGCCATCTTTACTTTTTGTTTGTTTGTTTGGGGTTTTTTTTGTTTGGTTTATGGGGGTTTATTTGTTTTTGTTTTTGTTTTTATTTTTTGGTGGTACTGGGGTTCCTGGAAGCCCTTCTACCTCTGGGCTACACTCCCAGACCTATTTTTATATTTTTATTTGGAAACGGGGTCTCTTAAGCCACAGCAAGCGGCTGGCTTCGAAGCTGTGCGGTCCTCCTGTCTCCGCCTCCCAAGCGCGGGGATTGCGTGGGGATGACAAGCGTGCGCCACCACGCCCGGCTTTTGTTTTGTTTTGGGTACTGGGGATTGAACCCAGGGGCATTCTACCTTCGAGCTACACCCTCAGCCCTGTTAATTATTTTATTTTGAAACGGGTTCTCCCAAAGGCACTGACGTCTCGCGAACCTGCTGACACCAGCCTCAGCTTGCTGTCTCCCCACCTCAGCCCCCAATCCTGAGATTACAGGTATGCACCACCAGGCGTGGCTTCATCTTTTACTACTACTTTACCAAACCCAGATAAACTTATGTGTTAAAGATGTATTTAAGTCACATAAACTCAAAGGTATTTGGATCCATTTTATTGTTTCCAATTTATAAATGCTCATTTATCTATAGTTGACATACGCAGTCCTCATCTGATCTGAATTTTGGCCAAAAGACGTCGGGTCATAATCTGGGTTATTGGGTCCAGATAAAACAACATTTAATTATCCTTTGGGGTTTTTTTTTTGGCCCTAAATCCATAGATTATCTCCCCAATATTGTAATAGAAGGCCTAAGGGACTATCAGAAGAAATCGTGTCCTTAATCTTGTTATTTTAGGTACCTTCCCTTTCTGCCTGGAGGTTTCTTGCACTTCAACCATCTCAGCACCCTGGTTTGCATGTGCTCATCAGAGACCCCCCCCTTTTGCCCGGAACCATGGATCGAGATGAATTGGGAGTCTGCACCTGGCTTGGCATCTTGAGATGCCTCTCAGTCACACACACACACACACACACACACAAAAAAAAAAAAAAAAAAAAAAAAAAAAAACCTTTGAGATATCCTGACCACCAAGATGTTAAAAGTTTTGTGCACAGCCGGGCGTGGTGGCGCACGCTTGTAATCCCAGCATTTGGGAGGCTGAGACCGGAGGATCGCAGTTCGCGGACAGCCTCAGCTACTTAGTGAGGCTCTTTGCAACTCAGTGAGACCCGGTTTCAAAATAAAGAATAAAAAATAGGGTAGGGGTGTAGCTCGGAGGTTGAATGCCCCTGGGTTCCATCCCCAGACCCAAAAAAAAAAAAAAAAAAAAAAAAGTTTTGTGCTTCGGTCAATGACCTGGCCGTCACATGTTTGCTAAGGCCCTTCCAACATTGCTGATCAACTTTTGATGTCACCATTGGCCGGGGGTGGGGGGATAATACTTCCCTCCTCCACTTCCCTCATCCCAAGGCTATGGAAACTTGGCAGATGGATGTGGCTCCTCCAGAGAAGGCTCCCTGCAGTCCCCTGGCGATGGTCTGGACATACCCCCAATTGTGGGATATGTGAACCAGTGATAGAAACACTCAACAGTCACTCGGTCAAGCAACTTGTTACTTCTTGCAAAGAGCGTGCCACCAACAAAAGTCTGATAAGCAAGCACAGGACGCAGGAAATCCACTCGGTTTTTTTTTTTTTTTTTTTTTTTAATCTAATGGAGTCCTGCCCTGTACCCTAATTGGTGAGGCCTTAGGTTCACAACTCCCCGTGATTGGTAGTCCAAAGACAGGCAGGGTTTTGACTTTTGGAGTTTGACAAATTAAATGTAAGATTCAGAGAAGGTGAAAGTTAAGTAAGCTAAAGTGGCTGCTGTCGGGACAACCTGTTTGATAGAAAAGATTTTTATCCTTCTTATACTACCTACCTATTTCCCCTCCTGAGTTACTCCCCATCGCCCGTCTATTTTCTATCTTTATAGATTTGCTATCTGGATATTTTGCACAAATAATCTTGTACGTGCTTGCCTGTGTCTGACTTATTCCGCTTGGCGTAGTGTTTCGTTCATGTGCAACCCACATCAATGCTTCATCTTTTTATGGCTGAATGATGTTCTGCTTGACCTGTTCATTGGTTTTGCTATTATGAACAGCATTGCTGTTCTAGGGTGACCATCAGAGAGGACCACTCAGACTTCAGTGTAAGCCGATAGAAAGTCTTTATTAGCCGGCCAGTGACGACGCTGCACGGTGTTCAGTCCTGAGTGCGGCCCCAAGCCATTTCTCAGGGCTTCTTTTATACATCAGATCACAAGCTCAAGAGTGAAGAGTTTAGGTTCCCACAGATACAGACGGGACAGTTCACAACAGTTTCTTTCAGTGGATGTACAAGTCAAGTAGAAAGTACAGGAGCCAGGAGCAGCCTTGTCCAGGAGCTCAACAGGCCATGTCTGTCCCTTTTGTCACCCACGAGCTCAACAGCCCATGTCTGTCCCTTCTGTCACCCAACTTTCCATTTTTTTAAGGATAGAAAGTCCGTAACAGCTTTGGTTTCTGTGCAGGTGTAAGCTACGCAGGAGTTACAGAAGCCAAACAGGCAGTTCTGCGTGACTGGCACCTCGTGACAAACGTTAGCTCTCAGGCTGACGAGCCTCAGTGCCTCGGAGTCACATAGAGTCCAACCTGGCATGACTATCACTAAAGCTAAGGCCTGAGCTCACTGTATCACACTCTGAACATTCATGTACACATTTCTGGGCTAGACATAGGCTTCATTTCCCTTTGATATTACTTGAAGTGTGACTGCTGGGTCCGTTAGGTTTTGAGAAAGGTCAGAATTTTCTGAAGTGGTGGTATCGTTTTGCATCCCGACCAGTAGTGTACGAGATCCCAGTATTTCCTCATCAGCACATGGTCCTGCCTGGTCTTCCCACCGGGTGTGAAATGGCTCTCACAATGATCTGGGGGAGGGGGAGTTACTGGAGTCTGAACCCAGGAGCACTCTGCCACTGAGCCACATCCCAGCCTCATCTTATTTTTTTTATTATTATTGAGACAGTACCTCACTAAGTTGCTGAGGCTGGCCTCGAACCTGTGATCCTTCTGCCTCAGCCCCCCGAGTGCTGGGATCACGGGCATGCAACATGGTTCACTCTTCACGATGCTTTGATTTGCATTTCTCTAACAACAGATTACGCGGAGCGCCCTTCCCTGTGTGAACTGGACTTTGGGATATTTCCTCAAGAGAAGTAGCTATTCAAATCTTTCGTCCATATTTGAGTAATTTGTCCTTTTATCGTTAACCATGCATAATTCCTCACTTTACCTACATCCTGACTCACAGGATTATCTCTCTTCCATAGGGAATGGTGTCCAGTTTTGCTTCTGTTTTTATCATTTCAATTCGTCATATATTAGCAATGTTGGTAGTCTTATTTCTAAGTTGTAAATATTGACTTACTGATATTTGCAAATTTGAGGGTTGGGGGAGTATAGAAAAATTTCCAAGCAAAACATCCATATACTTGGAAGCATTGATTTAGTGATGTGAATGTTGTTAGTAGGTTCTAATTGCCTGTGATTAACATAGCAATTTAACAGCTGCAACAAGAGCACAATCAGAAGTACTAGTTAGTCCGGGAGCCAGGATCAGAAAAATGAGAAAGAAGGAAGAGGATGCCAGCAATGCCTGGGCGGTCTGTTTTTGAAACAGGAGTCTCCAAGTTGTGACTAACTGATTTGTAAGAAATAGTGGACAGAGAGAAAAGGAGAAATCGTGGTCATGCCTAGAGGGAAATTAGGCAGTGCAGTTGTGCAGACAACCCTAGAGAGAGTTGGAAAGGGCCCGGGACTGGGTTCTGGGCTGAACTGCTCCCCGAGGCGGCCACTGGGTGGTGCTGTCACACAGGAAGCCAACCATCTCCTGGTAGGGCTGCTGGACAGGGGCTTGCAAGTAGACGTTTGCTTGAAGTAACTCTGGTTTCTTTCAGTCGTGAATAATATTAAAGACTAAGGACTGGCCCCGGGCATCTGTGCGTTGCATCTGATGGGAAGTCTTCTTGAGCTCTCAGCAGACAGAACTAAGAAATCCAGGCATGTGTGTGCACATGTGCACACGGGCTAGTGAACCACAGGCAAAGATACTATACTGTGTGGACATATTTGTGAACATATCTGTTATCGTTTAGATATAGAATTCCCCCTGGTAAAATTCATGTATTGCCGATGTAAAAATATTCAGAGGTGGAATAATTGAATCCACAGAAAGGTTAATAATGTGAGTGGAAGCCAGGCGTGGTGTGCACGCTTGTAATCCCAGCATTCAGGAGGCTGAGACAGACAGCCTTAGCTACTTAGTGAGGCCCTCCACAACTTAGTGAGACTATGTTTCAAAGTAAAGAATAAAAAATAGGGCGGGGAGTGTAGCTCAGAGGTCAAATGCCCCTGGGTTCCATCCCCGGACCCACACACAAAAAAAGTGAGTGGATTTACTGGGTGGTAACTCAGGCAGAGGGGTGTGGCCGGAGGAGGTAGATCTGGGTGGCCTCGGTGCCTTTATTGGTCCCTGCTTGCTTCCTGTTGCTCCTAGCTTTCCAACTGCCATGAGATGAGTGAGCTTCCATCCTTTGCCACACACCGTGCCGCCATGACGCCTGCCTTGGAGTCGGCCAACTACGAACTGTACCTCGAAAGCATGAGCCCAATAAGACCTCCTCCTTCTCTGTTGCTCCTGTCAAGGATTTTGGTGACCAAAATAGCAACAGAAAAGCTACATCGCTTGGAAATTGTGAGTTCATACCAATTCCACTTGGGATTTTTTTCTGATTTCCCCCATTCCATGTTTGTCTGTCCCTCCTTTCTCTCTGAACACCCTGGCTGTCAATCATGACATCAGCCCATTTCCCATTTTCTCAACCATGTAATATATCTAGATTCATCTGCGACAAGAAGATCCCTCTTGAATGTCCGTCTTTATGTATAATTAACATTTTGGAGGTGTTTTGTTTTGTTTGGGTGCTGGGTACTAGCCCCAGGTTATCCTGCAGGCAAGCCCAGAGTTCTGGCACTCCATAGTTTAGATTCAGCCAATGGTTCCTACTTGATGGTGAATACAGCAAACCATTAAATGGAAATGTAGACCGGTATGGTGTTCTGTCCCTCCTTGTTCTTTGTCCATAGCCCTCCAAGTTTTAGGATGAGCCTGTCCAACTCTGAGAAGGCACATGGTTCCACCTGAGATAAAATTAGTTATGTTTGGTTAAATTTCATTTACAATTTGAAATTATATTATAAGAAATACGGTGGCTTTAAGCTCTGTAACTAAACCAAATTCTAAAAGAAACCAGTTTCTAAGGCAACTGGGCAGAGATAATTCAGCAGTCATTATATGCAGATTAACCTGCCTTTGTGAGAACAGAGGTGGGCTTATTTGATTTTTTTTTAATCTTTTTGGAATTAGTGAGAATGGTGTGGTTTCTTTCTGTCTATAAGGGCCTTCAAGTTCCTTCTGAAAATCAAGTTATCCACTCCTTGCAGACCAAATTGTAGGTAATAATGTGTGCCTCGTGATGATTAAGTCAGAAGCAGAAACCACACCAGCCAGGATAAGTTTCTCTGGTAAAGCGATAGCATTCTTCCTTCACTTTTAGAATTGGCCGTGCTCAGGCCGGGCGTGGTGGGCACGCTTGTAATCCCCGCGCTTGGGAGGTGGAGACAGGAGGATCGCGCAGGTTCGAACCCAGCCACGCTGGCATAAGAGACCCTGTTTCAAAATATAAAATAGGTCTGGGAGTGTAGCCCGGAGGTAGAAGGGCTTCCAGGAACCCCAGTACCACCAAAATAAAAAAAAAAGAAAAGAAAGAAAGAAAGAAAGAAAGAAAGAAAAGAATTGGCCATGCTCCCTCTGTAATCTGCATAGAATTTGAGAACCTGACTGTCATTCCACTACTTGAGGTCTGGGGCTAGATATGTAGTAGGAAGTCAAAAGATTTTCGTGGTGCTGGGGTACAGCTCAGTGGTAGAGTGTGCTTGCCTAGCATACATGAGACTCTGGGTGGTTCAATCCCTATGACTGCAAAAATTTTTAATTTAAATGTCTAAAACATGCTGTATGGTGAATAAATGAATGAATGACGGCAGTGCTGAAAGCAGGGTGGCTCTTAGAGCCTGTGCCTGTCCTTCGGTCTCCACAGTGCCACCTGCTGGTCAGAACCTATTGTTGCAGCAAATGTACCGAAGCCGTGGAATCCGAGAGCCTGTGATGTGGAGGCTGGCACCTCCTCAGCCCAGAACAGTTCTCTCAGTTTTTCATTTTTGTAAAATATTTATAACATAAAATTTGCCATTTTAACCATTTTCGATGGTACGGTTTGATGGCAGTAAGCACACTGGCACTGTTATACAACCATCAACACCATCTATCTCTGACACCTTCACATCCTCCCACACCGAGACTCTAAACCCCTTAAAGAGTGGCTCCTCACTTCCTGTCTCCTGGCCCCAGCTGCTGTCATTTTATTTTCTAGTTTCTTTTATTTACTTATTTTCTGTACTGGGGGTTGAATCCAGGGGTACTCTACTTCTGAGCCACACCTCCAGCCCCCTTCATTTTTTCTTTTGAATCAGGGCCTAGTGAGGCAGTTGCTGACAGTCTCACTAAGTAGCTGAGGCTGGCTTCAGACCTGCGAGCCTCCTGTCTCAGCCTCCTGAGCACAGGGGTAATAGGTGTACAGCAATGTACCCTGCTTTTCTAGCGCTATGGCTTACCACCTTTTTCAGTTTGTGGTACTGGGGGCACCAGTGACTTTTCTACCTCCGGGCTATACTCCCAGACCTATTTTATACTTTATTTGGAAACAGCGTCTCATTAAGTTACTGAGAGCCTCACTCAGTAGCTGAGGCTGGCTTCGAACCTGCGCGATCCTCCTGTCTCTGCCTCCCAAGTGCGGGGATTACAAGCGTGCGCCACCACGCCCGGCTCTCTTTGTCCTTTGCCTTTCATCTCCTGAAGGTGAACAATGCTTTGTCTTCTGACCTGGGGGCCACTGGCACCTCCCTGGTCCTGCTGGCCTTGCTGGCCTGCACCGTCTGCTGGTGCAGCTTACAGCCATTGCTATGCAGGTGGGTGGGTGTTGCCTGGGAAGCCTGTGGTTGCCTGGCAACAGATGCTTCCACTGCTGCCAGAGCAAGTCTCTTGTGGGTTACCCAACAGCTCCACTCTTCTGCTCCAGATGAGTAATCTTATTGTCTGGATTCTGATCCAGTGGTTCAAAACAGAAATTAAGGTAGATTCCCCAAACTAGAATAGCTGGTTCTAGAAGGCAGGTTGTTAGATTAACAAAAAAAAGTAAAAGTTTTGGGATCGGAGATGTGATTCAGTGGTAGAGCACTTGCCTAGCATACCCAAGACTCTGGATTCCATCTGCAGCAGCACCAAATAAATCAATAAAGAAATTATGATGTCTTGAGCTCCTGCCTAGATTGCCACTGACTGGGCACTTTTCACAAAAGTGTCTCATCGCTGAATGATGAGGGTAGGTTCATGTTGTAGAGTGCTGCATACGCCACTTAGAGCCAAGTGTTGAGGCACACACAGATGTGGAAGGAGACCCCAACTCACCTGCCCCCACCCCTTCACATGATGGTCACAAGAGCTCCTGTCTTCTGGATTATTGCAAATACTAAATAAATTATTCCAAGAACAGATTTAGCCTGGTGCCAGTCCTTACTCCATGACTATTTTGCAATGCATGCATTATTGTTGTTTATTGGCTAATAGTAGCTTTCTGGATACACTGCAGGATGTGTTCAATCACATCTCATGATCTAATCCTTCTTAATTTCAAAATATGTCATCTTTGTCCCTTGTTTATAAATATAAGTCAAACCTTTTGCTGTCTTAAAATGTAACTTCGGGGTTTTAACATAACTCTCTCTTATAAATTTGTATGAGCTTTCCTTTCTTCCCTGCCTTCTAACAATGTATAGGAATCTTGGTGTTTACAAAGTTGACAAATCCTTGCAAATACCCTACACCACGATTTTATATACTGGCCCACCTTCTCACTGTCCCCTTAGTCATGGGACCCACTGGGTTGGTACCGCCACGTGCACCTGTGAGTCAGCACACCCAGTGTTTCCTCAGGATATCTTTCACCGTGCTCAGCTGCCCAGTATTACTGAAGTACTGGAGGCTACTGCTCAAGCTGGCAGCAGAACTTGGGCCCACATGGTGCAGGCTCTGCAGGCGTGCAAAGAAAGGCCTGATAAGCCAGACCATGTGCGCCAGCCTCAATCCTGCAGCCAGACCCTGAAAGGGCTGTGCATGAATTTTCTAGAGGAAATTAAGAAGTGTCAGGATCATAGAACATTTGCTAAGGAATCTGCTACAGGTTGAAAAAAAGAGACAGACAGACAAACAGACAGACAGACAGAAAGAAAGGGGATCTCACTACGTCATCTTGCCTTGGCCTCAAACCTGCTGCCATCCTGTCTCAGCCTCCCATGTACTGAAATGGCAGGTGGTGCCACTTGAGCCCGGCACAGTGGAGAAACATTTTTGTGAAGTTTCGATCTGATCATGAATCACCTTTGTGAGAGTCTGACACTGGACCAGGAGTCATCTCTGGCTTCTGTGAATTCATCCATCCATCCAACCAACATTCACAGAGCCTTTCTAGGTGCCGAGAGTCTGCCTTGACCTTGTGACCCTCCTGCCTCAGTCTCTCTGTAACTCGGATCGCAGGCTTGGGCCACGGCACCCAGCGGATCTAATGGCGTTCTGAGGAACAGTAAGCAAGACGGTACTTCCGCATGATGGGGCTGGAACTCCATCTTCAGAGAGGGGCGCGTGCCTGACTATGGGAGGCAGTGAGTCTCAGCTGGAGCTTGGAGACAGCTTGGAGCTGGTCAAGAGGAGTTAAGGGATTAAGCTGGCCACAACTTCTCTTGGTTCCAGAGAGAGAAGAGAGCCGGTGGGTGGTGGCAGGGGTCAGCCCTGATCCCAGGCCTTGGCAAGCCCAGTGAGATACCTGAGGGCTGAGAGGCAGGAGAGAGATCCCATGTGGATATCCATCAGCCCAGGACCTTGGGTCAGAAGCGACAGGCAGCACTGGGCCTCGCTGAAGTCAGCAGACCCAAAGGGCCTGTGGTAAGCCACGGCCCACAGAGCCACAGAGGCTGAGCCAGGAGGTCCACAGGTTCACAGCCAGCCTCAGCAACCAAGTGACAATCTGCTTAAAAATTAAAAATAAGGCCGGGCGTGTAGCTCAGAGGTAGAATGCCCCTGGGTTTAATCCCCAGTACCCTACACACATCATTATCGTCGTCGTCGTCAATAAAATATAAATAGGGCTGGAGGTACAGCTCAACAGTAGAATGCCCCTGAGTTTAATCCCAAGTGCCACAACAGAAGACGAAGAAGAGGAGCGAGCCATTGAGAGGGCTAGACCCCCGGAAGCCACCGAGAAGAATATTTTGAGTTAGGCCTCAGCCGGGTCAACTTGTGCCCTGCTTCCAGAGGGCCTGGCAGGGATCAGGCTCTCATCCTCGATCACAGAGGAGGGCAGCAGGTGCCAGCCGCCGTCCCCCTCCATGCTTTCCAGAGGGGCGGGAGGGCTAGCAGGGAGGCCAGCAAAGGGGCTGGCAGTAAAGATGGAGCTGGGAGCCTGGAAAGGTCTAGAAACCCGCGGGCCGCCCCGCGCGTGCCTGCCGAGCCTCTTAGGCCCTCCTCCTTATAGAATATGCATGATTCTGCGCGCTCCGACTCTGCCCACCCGCCGGGGGCCGCGAGGCGGCGGAGGCTGCAGCGCCAGAGGCTCCAGGCGGGCGCGGCGAGCGGGCTGCGGTTCGGGAGCTGCGGGCTGCGAGTAAGCCAGCGCCGCCTCCCGCCCTCCCCCTGCCCCTGCCCTGTCCGCCGTGCCCCTGCCTGCCCGGCTCCCCTGCCCTGTCCTGCCGGGCCCCTGCCTGCCCGGCTCCCCTGCCCTGTCCTGCCGGGCCCCTGCCTGCCCGGCTCCCCTGCCCGGCTCCCCTGCCCGGCTCCCCTGCCCCTGTCCTGCTGGGCCCCTGCCCCTGCCCGGCTCCCTTGCTTCTGCCCTGCCTGCCCGGCTCCCCTGTCCCTGTCCTGCTGGGCCCCTGCCCCTGCCCGGCTCCCTTGCTTCTGCCCTGCCTGCCCGGCTCCCCTGTCCCTGCCCGGCTCCCCTGCCCGGCTCCCCTGTCCCTGTCCTGCTGGGCCCCTGCCCCTGCCTGACTCCCCTGCCCGGCTCCCCTGCCTGCCCGGCTGCCCTGCCCGGCCCCCCTGCCCCTGCCCTGCCCCTGCCCGGCTGCCCTGCACGGCTGCCCTGCTCTGTCCCGCCCCCCTTCCCGGGCACCGCACCCCAGCCGCAGGTGGCCCCGCGCCGGCCCCCTCCCATCACCCGCCAGGCGCGGGGCCACCTCGGCCCGGCCCCGCGCTCGTGCGGTCCCCACCCCAGACCAAGCTGGACCCCGCGCCCGGAGTCGGGGGCGGGGACCGCGCTGGGCGCCGAGGACCCGGCCACCTGCGCCAGGGGGGACGGGCGGGGGGGCGACCGCGCTGCGGCCCCAAGGACCCGCCGTCTCTTCCAGCGCCGCCGCCGCCGCGAACCCGCGAACCCCGCGCCGCGGTCGTGCTCCGCTGCCCGCCGGCCCGCAGCCATGGGCTGCCTGGGCAACAGCAAGACGGCCGAGGACCAGGGCGTGGACGAGAAGGAGCGGCGCGAGGCCAACAAGAAGATCGAGAAACAGCTGCAGAAAGAGCGCCTGGCGTACAAGGCCACGCACCGCCTGCTGCTGCTGGGTAAGCGCGCGGGTGGGGCGGGGGGCGGCGCGGCCGCGGCTGACCGCTGCCCGCTCCGTCTGTGTCCGCAGGGGCCGGCGAGTCGGGGAAGAGCACCATCGTCAAACAGATGCGCATCCTGCACGTCAACGGATTCAACCCCGAGTAAGCAGCCCCTTGAAACTGCTGGGCTTGCCCTGAAACTTGCCCGACAGAATAGGATGGCCGAGGTGTCCCTGGAGTAGGATCTGGGCGCCCCACGTCCGCAGCATGAGTCGGGGAGGGGCTGGCTCCAGGACCCCTGCAGATACCACAGTGCAGGGATGCAGTCTGCCATCCCAGTCCCGGGGAGGCTGAGATAAAAGAGTGCGGCTTTGGGCTCAGCCTCGACAACTTTGTGAGACCCTGTTTCAAAATGAAAAGTGCTGGGAGTTTAACTCAGTGATAGAGTGCCCCGGGTTTCAATCTCCAGTAAAAAAACAAAGAACAGTTCCCCAAATTCGGGAATACTTGAGTCTTGCGTGAAATGGCCTAGTGTTTGCATGAGACGTTACACACCCTTTAATATACATTAATTAATGCCTGATTATAACATGAACGCTATGTAGATAGTTGTTGTGTTATACTGTTTGAGAAATGATGATAATGGGGAAAGTCTGTACATGTTCAGTGCAGGTGCAATTGTTTCCAAATATTTTCCGCCTCTGGTGGGGCACTGCACCCATGGGGAGGGCCGACGTATTTTAGTGTATACTTTTTTTTTTAATTTTTTTGAGGGTCTGGGGGTGGAACCCAGGAGCGTTCGACCTCCGAGCTACACCCCCAGCCCGATTTATTATTCTTTATTTTGAAACAGGGTCTCAAAGAGCCTCACTAAGTAGATGAGGCTGTCCACAAAGCAAATCGTGATCCTCCGGTCTCAGCCTCCCAAATGCTGGGATTAAAGCGTGTGCCACCACGCCCGGCTAGTGTATAATTTCTTATAGTATCATTTCCTTACATCCATTTTAGTCTCTGGCCATCAACGTATAAGTAGATTTAAGTATAACTATACAGTCGGTTCTTTTGTGTGTGGGTGGGTGGGTCTGGGATGGAACCCAGGGACATTGGAGCTCCATGCTACACCCCCTGCCCTATTTTTTATTCTTTACTTTGAAACAAGGTCTCACTAAGTTGCGGAAGGCCTCACTAAGTAGCTGAGGCTGTCTGCAAACCATGATCCTCCGGGTCTCAGCCTCCCGAATGCTGGGATGACAAGTGCCACCACGCCCAGCTTATAGTTGGATTCATATGCAGAATTCATAACAATTCTGTCTTGTCTTTGTGTGGCCTGCACAGTAACTAAAACTATAGGTTATAAGATCGGTGCCTTTGAGATTGCTAGAGTGCAGATCAGAAGAGGGGAAGGTTACCTCCCCAGGTTGACAAGGCAGATGCCCTGAGGCCGGTGCTGACCTCCAGTGAGAACAGTGTAGCTCGTGCTGCCCTGGGAGTTTTACACTTCACTCGATTGATTCCAATCAGTACTAGTGCAAAATAAATTAGTGATGATTCTCTTTCAATACAGGGAAAAGAAACAGAAAATTCTGGACATCAGGAAAAATGTCAAAGATGCTATTGTGGTAAGGACTTCTTCTTAATGTTGTTTACCAGAAAGACTAAGTACTCTGTGCTCTAAAACCGTGTTGGCAAGAATGAGGTGTTTCGGATTGTCGTACATGGAGCCTACATGTTACACTTCTCCATGTTTTTTTTCATTCTATCTTAGACGATCGTCTCGGCAATGAGCACCATAATACCTCCCGTCCCACTGGCCAACCCCGAAAACCAGTTTCGATCAGACTATATCAAGAGCATAGCCCCTATCACTGACTTTGAATATTCCCAGGTAAGTAAATCCTGACTGAAGTTGAAGTGTCTTAAAAAGTGAAAGACTGATCCATTGTCAGTGAGATTGCTTACTGAGAAGCAGTGTTAATGCCAATTCCTTATTAACTTACTTCAAGGCCTAGTTCTATGAATGTTTCCTCTGAATGAAAATATTCGCGTCTGCTCACAATATTGAAGAGAGCAGGACTGTAGGAGATGGTCTTATAGCGGGTAGGCAGTCGATGAGCAGGAGGGAAACAAGCTTTAAGGAGTGCGGTGGGGGCTTGCCAATGAACGTGAGGCAGTGTCCACGGAACAGCTCCGTGAGGAGATGCTGAGTGTGCGCTATGCTGATGGAGCGGAATTCCCACTCCGGAGCCGCACTTCAGACCGCCCGAGGAGGCGCGCTCCTGGTCATGCCGGGAGGCGCCGCGCTGGCTCTGGTGGCCTCCCCGAGTGCAGGCTGCTCCCCGCTCGCTCGGCAGTATTGTTTATGCAGAAGGCTGATGGCAGTATTACTTTTCTCTCATTTGAGGATTTGCATTTCTTAAAAATATTGTCATTTGGTAACTTGACAAAGCAGGTTTTGTTTGGTTTTGATACTGGGGGTTGAATAAGGGGACATTCTACCTCTGAGCTACACCCCCGTTGGTTTTTGTTGGTTTTTTTTTTTTTTTGAAACAGGATCTCATTGGGTTACTGAGGGTCTCACTAAATTGCTAAGGCTGGACTCTAACCTGTGATCCTTCCGTCTCAGCCTCCCAAGGCTTACTAGGATTACAGAGGTGTGCTCCTGTGTCTGGCTACAAAGCAGTTTTTAAAGCAAATTTGATTAAATTTTCAGAAAGTCACTTTGGTTGCAGTTAAGGAAAAAAGTGTGTGTGTGTGTGTGTGTGTGTGTGTGTGTGTGTGTGTGTGTATGCACGCATGCACACATGCACGTACCCATCAGTAAGAATATTCCAGAGTTTTAATAGCCTGGCATGATGGTTTGGACATAGTCTGCATTTTCAGAATCCTCTCTTCCAAAGAAGGCCTTGCCCTTCACTGCTCAACTGAGCTTCCTTGTCCCATGTACTCTGTGCAGAGCTGATAGAGAAGAACTACTTTTTATAAAAAGCCTTATTTTAGCCAGGCATGGTGGCACATGTCTGCAGTACTAGTATCTGGAAGGCTGAGACAGGAGAGCCACAGGTCCGAGGCCCACCTTGGCAACTTAGACCCTAATTCAAAATAAAAAAATAAAAGGACTGTGAATATAGCTCAGAGGTAGAATGCCCGTGTTCAAATATCCCCCCAAAAGGCTTTCATTTGCGTCCTCTAAGGTGATTTTAACTCTGATAAGCATCCCAACTTAGCCTGCGTCACCTCCAGTTTCTACAAAGAAGACATTCAGCTGGCACACCAGCGAGCAGGGATTCGGTGTCTGTGTTAGGCAGTGATTCTGCCAGACTGTCCTGGATGCTCAGAGAGGTCAGACCATGGCGGGGGGGACGAGAAGAAGCCACAGCTGGGGGCCTCCTGGTATTCCTAGAGCTGCTGGGTGTCCTCCGGTTCCCTGTGGCACTTTGCCTACTGGAGAGGTCAGCCAGAGTTAGCCCATCCGGGGAGCGAGGGGTGGCGTCCCATCCAACTTCAAGCAGAGCTTTTTGTTCTTGTGTGCCATACTGAGGACTGAGCCCAGGGTTGTTCCGCCTCTGAGCTACACCCTGAGCCCTATTGTAGTTTTTATTTGAAGCAGGAACTTTCTAGGTTGCAGAGGGCCTCAGTGAGTTGCTGAGGCTGGCTGCACACCTTTAGTCAGTGTGTAAACAGGCCTCCTCTCTCAGACTCCCAAGTACTGGGTTTACAGGTATGAGCCACCATGCCCTGCCTGGTGTAGACATTTATAGACAAGCACTTGGTGTTAAGATATGCCCATCATGTTTGCCAAAAGTCATCATAAAATACCTAATACATTTAGGAAAAACATAATTTTTGCCATATGGTAAGTTCACATCTTATTCCTTTTGTTCATGATAACTTATGGAATAAGAAATCCCTCACTCAATCTAAAATTCAGAAGCTGTTTGTAACTCTCATGTATATTATCTAAGGGATCTACTTGATTTGTGAAAGTGGTTTTTGAGTTAAACCAGACATTTTTTATAAAAATATAAAATTTGAGAAGCCATTTATTTTCTCTGTGTATGTGTATGGTACTGAGAATTGAGCCCAGTGGCATTCCACCTCCAAGCTACACCCCAACCCTGGGTGTCCTTTTGTTTTTGTTTTTTGTTTTAAACAGGGTCTGACTTGGTTGCTGGGGCTGGCCTTGAACCTGTGATTCCTGTCTCAGCTTCTCAAGTACTGGGATTACAGGCATAGGCCACCATGCCTGGCTCCAGAAATCATTTCCTTTTAGGATTTTCTTCTTATAGACCTGTTAAGTTTACTTAACAATGATTATTGGAAACTATAATTAATATAACAAAGAGAATTTGGCACCAGCAGATATAAATGTCATTATAATACTCTTAAAGGTAATACTTTTTAGGAGGTGATTTTACTCCTATTTTAATCTTAACATTCTGTTATGTCTACATTCTTGCCAGAAGAGAAAGTTTTATATATAATATAACCTAGACTTATGTGAATAAGAAAATTAATATAAAATATATAGCATTCCTAGTGAAAACACTATTTTTATTTTAAAATTAACCAATTTTCAATGACTTTAGCCCATTGTGCTTAGAAACACACGATTTGTTTTATTAGATTAAATAGTTCTTGGACTCAGTTTGATGGTTCTCAGAAAGACGTCAAGACAATCTCTGACATATACTAGTAATACTTGGTACTAGGGAATCTGGAGTTTAATTTTTATTGAAAGGAATGTATGTTGGTGAACATCGTAAAGTAGAGCTAGTGTTTAGTAGTAAGTGTGTCACTGCTATCTCCGGTAGTCTTTTTTTTTTTTTTTTTGGTGGTACTGGGGTTCCTGGAACCCCTTCTACCTCCGGGCTACACTTCCAGACCCATTTTATATTTTAATTTGGAAACAGGGTCTCTTAAATCAGTGCAGCTGGCTTCAAACCTGTGCGATCCTCCTGTCTCTGCCTCCCAAGCACAGGGATTACAAGCGTGCGCCACCACGCCCGGCGTGTGTGTGTGTGTGTGTGTGTGTGTGTGTGTGTGTGTGTGTGCTGGAACACAAGGCTTCACACATGCACAGCAAACATTCTTCCTTTACCCTGGACTTACATCTTAGCCCCAGTGAAATGAGCCAAATACATTTGATGGTTAAAAATTAGCTCGGGGGTTGGAGATGTAGCACTGTAGAAGCATACCTGCCTAGCATGCAGAGGCCCTGGGTTGGTTGGCCTCAGCACCCAAAATATCAATAAATAATAATTTCTGAGATCTTCAAGTGAGGATGAAAAATTAGAAGAACTTAGAAGTATCTTAAGAGTTTCCTCTAAGACCATCACTCGCGGGGCAAACGTGGGTGAATTCCTCTTGCTCTTTCATTTGCATTTCACTTGAATTCTAAGAAACTTAAGTTGTAAAGGAAGGAGGGTAAATGCGGCCTTTGCTTCGAGCCAGGGGCCACTGTGGAGGACTGAGTCAGAGGCCAGGTCTCCTACACTGGGTGCGTGTGATATGCAAGGGCTTCTGAGGTGTTGAGCGGTGGCTGACATGATGATGTCTAACCAAGGACTTGCTGGCTGTGGGTGGAGAAGAGATTATAGAAGACAGAATTGAAGTCAGGCAGCTGTTTGGGAAGCTCTTGTAATAATCCGGGTGAAAGATAATGGGGTGACTTGGCACAAGATGATGACCATGGAGGCAGAGGGAAATGGCCCGGCTGGGAGCATTCAGACTGTCAGATATTTGGATGTAGGCTTTTTTGGGGGGGTACTATGGATTGAACTAACTCTAAGCTGCGGGGGTCTCGCTAAGTGGCTGAGGGTCTCAGTAAGTAGCTGAGCCTGGCCTGATCCGGCCCAGCTTGGGTGTAATTACTGAGGAGAATGGGGAAATCATTATTATTTTGTAAACCATACTCATATTTCCCCAAGGGTCCCAATAATAATACATTAAAATAATAATAATATGATCGCTATGATTCCTGTCAGTAATCAAATCAGGACCAACCACAACATTTAATTCCTTTTTTTTTTTTTTTTTGGTGTGAGGGAGGGATTGAACCCAGGGGTGCTCTACCTCTGATTTCTCTTGATTTTTTTGATTTTTTTTTTTTGAAACAAGGTCTAGCTAGGTTGCTGAGAGTCTAGCTATGTTGCTGAGGTTGTCCCGGAACCTGGGATCCTCCTGGCTTACCCTCCCAAATAGTGAGATCACAGTTATGTCATGATGATTGGTTTTTTTTTTTTCCTTGAAACCTCAAATCCTATGAAAGTAGGTTGGTCAGCAAAAAAAGACTTGCCCCCAGAGATCTCCTCCAGTTGCTGTGTACCAAGGGGGGAGTTCAAATCTAAGGACACCTGCTCTTTTCAGAAAAGGACATGAAAAAGACCTTCAGATCAGAGCATTCTGTCCTTATTACTGTGACTTTTATGTAACTCTGAGAGAACATATTTTGAACTTTCCAGCTGTCTCTTGGGAAGTGGCAGGTAGGTAGGCTATTCTTATGCCAAATTAAGAGTAGTGAGTCAATACATGGGGCTCGTGTGAAAAGAACAGTGAGGTTGGGAGTCAGAAGGACAGCGGCTCCTAGGCGGGCTCTTCGAAACACTGGCTTGTTCTATTTTACTCTATTTAGTTGGTTAGTTTTGCAAGAATGTCATCCATGAAGGTAGAGGGATTTTCTTTTTACCTCTTGAAATAATTCGTTGTTTTTTAATCCAGTCATTGGTTGTGGCATGTAAATTGCACTAAGTCCGTTTTCTGAATAGCATTCTTTCTGCACAGCTATTTCATTTTATACATCATGTTTGTATTTTTTTGAATAGGAAATTATTTGTGCTTGGCATAAAGTCCAAAAGCTATAAAAGATTACGCCCCTCTCCTGCGCCCAGCAGGTGGCAGCGGTGTGTCCCTGGAAGGGCTGGGAGGGAGGGCAGGCTAGGGAGTGCCCAGAGCAGTCCCTAGCGGGTTCTGGGGAGGGGCGGGGGCCAAGCCCACCACTCAGTCACTCTCTGGCCTTAACACCACTTTATCTCATACTGAGGATAATCTGTTAGAAAATGTAATCCCAGCTAATCTGGATTGCCAAGTAAATGTTTTTCAAATAAAATTTAAGATTAAAGTAACAGCACAGTGGGGTGGCTGAGAGAGAACGCGCTCTTGATCCGGCCTCTGCTGAACACTGGCATCTGCAGTAACCACCCCAGGCTCTGTCATGTGCAGGGAGGTCGCGAAGGAGACAGGTGGCGAGACGGCGGCCCTGCACAGCGGCTGCGGCCCTGCACGGCCAGCAGGCTTGCGATGAGCTCCCCGGGGTCCTCTCTGCCCGTCCCGAGCGCCTCCTCCCTGTCCAAGACGCCTGCCCTCGTGCCTGTCCATTCACGTAGTCTGAGATACACACGTGACTGTGTTTTTAGAGGCACGGTTCACTGCAGGCACGTTCCATCGACAGACAAGTGGCAAGGTGTGGTTTACACACACAGCGGACTTTCGCTCATCCATAGAGCACAGAAGAAGCAGGGAATGGATGGAGACAGAGTATCACGCTAAGTGAGATCGGAGTCTCAGAAAACCAGGGCTCATACGTTTTCTCTCATATGTGGAAGCCGGAGGTAAATGGGAAGCAAAAGGGACTTAAGATAAAAGAGGAAAGAGTGGGATAGTGGATGGCGTGGGGAGGACGAGGGAGGGGAAAGGGAAGGTTGAGGAGGGAACCAGGTCAAATGATGCATGTCTAGCTCTGAACGAACCGCTACCCGGTCACTACGTGTATGACGGGAGCAGGCTGGGGCTGGAGAAAGGACACAGAGGCTGTGACCTGTGTGTCCGTATCACATCGAACCTCGCCGCGACATATAATTACAATGCACCAAGAGAAGTATGTTTAAAAAAAAAAAAAGAAATCTGTGCCCATGACTTCCTTCAAAATGCCCTGGCCAGATGCAATGCCCACCTGGCAGGAGGCCAGGACAGGAGGTTCCAAGTTCAAGGCTAGCTTGGGCAATTTAGCAAGACCTTGTCTCAACATTTAAAAATGAGACTGAGGCAGCCATAGTGATACAAGCCTGTAACCCCAGTACTTGGGAGTCTGAGACAGCGCTTGGGCGGCACAGGTTGGAGGACAACTTCAGCAACTTAGAGAAACTCTGTTTCAGATTTTAAAAATGGTAAAAACTAAAACGGGTTGGAGACATGGCCGGGAGGTGGGATGCCCCTGGGTTCAATCCCCAGCACCAGAAGAAAAAAAGAGTGTGTGCAGAGTGTAGGTTTGGGGCACAGCTGCAAAGGACAGAAAGGAAAAACACAGAGATGGGAAAGAAGCCTAATGCCAGGGCTCCCCTGCTGAGGAAGATCCCCGGCCACTCTCCTGGCAGCCCCCGGGCTCCCGCCATGCTCAGGAAGCCCTTGCAGAGCTCAAGCCAAGCCCCGTGCGCAAGAGCTGGTGCGTCCTGACCCTTCACAGGTGCACGCCCCCTGGCCCGCACACAGCCACTTAGTGTGGGAAGGAGTGCTGGCAGTAAAAATCTGCTCAGGATAGTGGCACACAATGTTTTGCTTTTTCATTTTAAAAAGCATGTAAACTTGGGGAAAAAAGAGGTAAATGTCAGTTTCTTTATGCATTCCCATTTAAACTTTCTCACCCCAAACTGAAGACAAATGAAACTTACCACAATATGGTTTATTCTTCCTACTTATCCACACACATGCATACATGCACACACACATGCACACTCACACACACACACACACAGAGTAAATCATGCACAAAATATCTAAAATGTGAACATTGTTTTAGAAATACCACCCAGACACACACAGCTTTGTGATTATTCTTCAAAAATATCTAGAAAGAAGGAAAGGCCATGTAGGATGCGCTGGGTGGTGCGGTCCTGCCCCAGCCCTTGGGAGCCTGCCATAGGAAAACAGAGGCTTGAGACCAGCATGCAGTGACTTAGCAAGACCCTGTTTCAAGATAAAAATAAGGCCAGGCATGGTGGCACACGTTTATAATCCCAGTACTTGGGAGGCTGAGATGAGAGGATTGAAGGTTTGTGGCCAGCCTCCTCTACTTAGTGAGACCCTGCACAACTTAGTGAGGCCCTGTTTTAAAATAAAGAATAAAAAATAGGGCTGGTGGTGTAGCTCAGAGGCAAAATGTCCCTGGTTCCATTCCCAGTACTGCAAAAATAAACAAACTAAAAAAATTTTTAAATAGGGCTATAGTTCAGTGGCAAAAGTCTCCTGCTCCAATCCCCAGTACCACACATACACAGAGAAACACATACAAAAAATAGATAAAAGAAAGAAAGATTTTTGCACAGCAAAAAAAAAAAAAAAGTTTAGTCAGCTCCAAAAAGGAAAATGCATTACTCTTGATTTCCAGCCTGCCACCAGCCAAAGGAGTGCAGTGAGTGTCCCACGATATCTTTATGGTTTCTACCACCATCTATACTGCCCAACCAAATGA
Organism: Muscardinus avellanarius; assembly: GCF_963383645.1. Lineage (NCBI taxonomy): Eukaryota > Metazoa > Chordata > Mammalia > Rodentia > Gliridae > Muscardinus > Muscardinus avellanarius. The sequence continues at coordinate 64,707,732 of NC_137803.1, read as the reverse complement.
GGAAATTTAGCCAGTATTTTGTAGAAAAGGATAACTGTCACTTGAATTTTCATTTTATCAGAAATCATGTTGGAGGTTTTGTGCACTTATCAGTAAGGCACTTTTTATTCACACAGTGTGACCGCCCCCAAACAATGGCCTTGTAGAGAATGCCCCCAGTCGGTGAATTGAGGACTTGGAGGAGGACCTGGGAGCCTCCTTCTCCTGCAGTTTAGACATGGTCTAGCTGCTCTGGCCTCACACACTGAGTGATGACTTCAGGGTGGGGTGTGTGTGTGTGTGTTTCTGGGGTGGAACCCAGAGGCTTTCTACCTCCGGGCTACACTCCCAGACCTATTTTATATTTTATTTGGAAACAGGGTCTCACTAAGTTGCTGAGAGCCTCACTAAGTAGCTGAGGCTGGCTTCGAACCTGTGCGGTCCTCCTGTCTCGGCCTCCCCAGCGCGGGGATTACAAGCGTGCCCACCACGCCCGGCTCAGGGTATTCTGTTTTAAACTTCTTCGTAAGTGGTTGTTCACGTATCACTTCATATGAAGTGTGTAATCAGCTACTGACAGACTGAAATGGCCGCAGCTGGTGATCTTGAGCCGGGGGCATCAGGCCACGATCGTTATCACTAGTACTTCTCTTCTTCCCTAAAGTATCGCACTTGATAAGTAGTGCGTCTATCATCATGTGAGTTTCCATGACTTCCTGGGAATTAATGTATTTTAAATAAGCCAATATGTTTTATCTGAGCAGACAATCAGTTTTAGTTGGTTGGTTGGTTTTTGGTTTTGTGGTACCACAGATTGAACCTAGGAACATTCTACCTTCGAGCTACACCCCTATCCCTTTTTATTTTATTTTGAAACAGGATCTTACTATGTTGCTAAGGCTGGCCTCAAATCTGTGATCCTCCTGTCTCAGCCTCCCGAGTACTGGGATCAGAGGCCCATGTGCCACCACACCCAGACAGTTCCTTTTTTTTTTAAGTAATTACTGGTAGTGTCTAACATCTGTTCAGCACCGCAAATAACAGGCTGAGTAGTGTATATTCAGGAGACAGTCCAGCAAGACCTACCGGGTAGAAAAAAGACCTCAGGACACAGCATAGGAGGGAGAGGGACTGGACCTGGTGGAGTGGCCGACCTGCTGTCTTGGGACAGCCACCTCTGAAGAACGAGCCCCAGGTGATCAGGGACGGCGCCTGACCCGGGCCGCTTCCTCAGGGCTCTCTCAGGAACCCCCACTTCACAGAAGGAGCTTCAAAGAGTCCAGCCCTGCGAGAGGATTGTGGCAACGATCTTAGTTTCTTGGAGCAAAATCTTAGGTAATTCAACGGGACGTTTGACCCTGCAGCGCAGCACCTGGCACGCGGACGCAGTGTGCGCCAGGGCAGGATCCGTACACCCTTCCCAGAGGCAGAAAAGGCCACGCAAGGCTCAGGAGCCCTGGGCGCTTCCCTTTAAATCATCTCCTGACGTGTGTGTGGTGCTGGGGACCCAGGCGCACTCCCTCTCCAAGGCATACCTCCCCAACCCACCCTAGTCCTTCTTTCTCATTTTGAAGCAGGTTCTCAATAGCGGCTGAGTGTCTCACTAAATTACTGAGGTTGGCCTAGAATCTATGATTCTCATGTCTCCTCCTCCCAAGTACTGGAATTATAGGGGATTATAGTCATAGGCCTATTAATTTTATTGAGGAGAAGTTTGTAACGTGTGTGTGCGTGTGTTATGGTGACTGGACCCAGAGCGCTCAGCCACTGAACTACAGCTCCAAGCCTTTTTATTTTACTTTAATTTCAAATGAGGCCTTGCTAAGTTGTGGAGGCTGGCCTCAAACTTAGGGTCCTCTTGTCTCAGGCTCCCAAGCGCTGGCATGGCAGGCGTGTGCACCACACTGGCTTGTCGCTCCTTAAGCCAATGACTCTTCTTTTCTGGTTCGGTTCCTCATGAGACCCAGGAGGACAGGCCCAGGCAGGCTCTCGCGTGCCCCTCTGTTGTTGCCTGTGGACCACAGGGTGCTGTGCAGCTGGTCTCTGCCACTAAGGGGGCTGAGCCCTGAATCCTTGCGTTTGGCTGGGACTGTCCTGGGGCCTGACACTGGCCTGAGTAAGGAGCCCTGGCAGACCCGGGTGTCGGCCTGGGATGCAGGCGGCCGGAACACAATCCGCTCTGGGTCAGCTCTCTGGCTGCCGTGCTTGCTCTGAGCTGCGGAGAGGAGCATGGGCCACTGTGGACACGTTAAGTGGAACCATGAGGGAGCGCCGGCTTCGCGGCTTGAGCCCAGCCTTGCAGATTGCCCATCACCCATTGGCCTCTGGGTAACATCCCTGTGTCCTGGGCCCAGAAGCTGGCCCTGCAAGTGGGCAGCAAGCGCCCAAGGGACTGATGGGCGCAGGCCTGCCACCGTGACCAGGCGCCCTTCAGTCTGGCCAGTAGCGCCCCCTACTGACCAGGAAACGAGAGGTGGCGCCCACCCAGAGGCGCCGAGGCCAGTGCCCCTGCACCCCACGCCCTAGCTCCCTTCCCTGGTGGCCAGACACATAACATGTTCTTATCCACGATCATCACGGCTAGAAGCTCAAGCAACCTGCTGAAAGGATCTCATGTGAGATCGCCCCAAAGACTCCTGTTTATGCTGAGGGACAGGACAGAGGACAGATCTGAGTCTATGGAATCATCCCGTGGTTGGTTTGTATTGTGTCTTGAGGTTCTTCTTTGAAAAGAAACACCAGGCGTGGTGGTATATGGCTGTAATTCCAGTTCTTAGGAAGCTGAGACAAGAGGATAGCAGGTTTGAGGTCAGCCGCAGTCATTTAATGAGATCCTCGGCAACTTAGCAAGACCTTTTTTCAAAAATAGAGCCGGGCGTGGTGGGCGCGCTCGTCATCCCCGCGCTTGGGAGGCGGAGACAGGAGGATCGCGCAGGTTCGAAGCCAGCTGCGCGGGCGTAAGAGACCCTGTTTCAAAAATGTAAAATAAGTCTGGGAATGTAGCCCAGAGGTAGAAGGGCTTCCAGGAACCCCAGTACCACCAAAAAAATAATAATAATTAAAAATAAATAAATAAAAAGGGCTGGGGGTATAGCTCAGAAGTAGAATGCCCAAGAAAGAAAAGGAGAAAGAAAACAATAAAGTGCCAAAATATGATAATAATAATAATAGTTTTACATATAAAATTCTATTTAAAGCACTCTATCTGAGTATTTTTGGCAGCTGCACTAACAGTCCCTCATCATTAAAGTTAAGGGTACAAAGCCGGGCGTGGAGGCGCACACTTGTAATCCCAGCACTTGGGAGGCTGAGACAGGAGGATCGCGCAGGTTCACAGCCAGCCTTGGCTACTTGTTGATGCTCCCAGCAACTGTTTCCAAATTTGAGACCCTGTTTCCAAATTAAATATAAAATAGGTCTGGGAGTATAGCCCAGAGGTTGAAGGCCCCTGGGTTCCATCCCCAGAACCGAAGGAAAAAAAAAAAAGTTAAGGGTATAGAATTTGTAATTCATCTCACTCTGCTTTGTTCTGTCTCTAGAAAACTGGGTAGGTTTATTAGCATTCCTGGCCTCGGCTTTCTTTTCTATCCAGTGGAGGTACTAAAGACAAAACAGGAAGATCTTTTGGGAACCAATTCAATAAAGTACCTAAGTGTTTGGCACTGTGTGCAGCAATGTAGCCCTCCAGTGAGGTCAGCTCTTGTCCCACTCACCCGCACATGTTTATGAATGTGTGTATACTGCTGGGGATTTGGGGTTTTATTTTTCTAATTTTGAAACAGGTTCTCGCTAAGTTGCTGAGGCTGACCTTGAACCTAAGATCCTCCTATCTCATCCTCCCAAGTACTGGAATTTCAGGTGTGCACCACCATGCCTGGCTTGCATACTGACTTTCTAGATGTTGCCAAGTGATAAAGTTGTGGCCGTTTTATTTGGGGGGTTGTTACCAAATCTGCCTCTCAGGAGCACACAGAGCCTAGCAGCTTCCCGAGATGGGGCACGTTCTCATTCTCTCTCCCCTTAGAGAATCAGGGCCGTGCTTCCCACCCTTGCTGGATTCTTGAGATCAGCAGGTCTCTGCAGGAGCAGTGTGGGTGTCCAGGGAGATGGGAAGATGGCCCACAGCTCCCCCTTCAGACACCTCCCAAGCACCACGGCCCGAAGCCCCACCGGGCGCCAGTGACTGTCTCAGTACCTCCGCCCAGCAGGGCTCTGAATGTGCGGTCCGTCCATGGTGGTTTCAGGGACTCTCTGCCGCCCCTGGCTTCTCAAGGGTTGGTGTTGATGGGCAGAGTCTGCCATGCCCGTTCTTCCGAAAACGCATGGGTCTGGAGTAATCCTGGCGTTTAGATTAATCTCATCATTTCATGCTTCCTGGTACCACTGGCAGCCTGCCTGGAAAGGCGGGGTCACGGCGCTCCTGCGAGTGCCCACAGTGAGAACAAGACAGCGAAGGTCCCTGACCTGCTGGTCCTGGCAGTGGGGGCTCAGAACTCGAGCGCAGGCAGCCTGTGCCGGGCCCTGAATCCGTTGCGGACTTGCACAGGCCCCTCACCGTCCCTCGGTTTGAATGCGCGTTCAGAGTTGAAGTCCAGGGGAATGGCTTATTATAGCAGTGTGATCTTTGAGCAGGCCCTATGGTGGGCAGGACTCGCCCCATCGGGCCCTCTTTCACCACCACACTAGATGGCGGCCACTCTTCCTGCAGCAAGCAGGCCCAGCAGCCATCAGCAGCCCCAGCATGTGGCAGAGTTCCTGTCCTTGTCCCTTGACCACTGGCAGCTTTCATATTTCTGATTCACTTGCGGAAGATGACCTTCTCCCAGGAAGGAATTGTCCTGTGGCATTTCCCAATCCTTAATCAGTAATTCCAGAGGGGCCCGATTAGCACTTTTGCTCTGGAACTGACCACAGCCTGCCCCTTTGCTGTGAGAGAGGGAGGAGTGGGGTCTGGCTGCCGGGGCTTCAAGCTGTGCCTCCCCAAAACACGTGAGTTTTTGCTTACCAAGAAAAATCTTTTTTTTTTTTGGCACTGGGGAATAGGTCATTCTACCCCCAAGCTACACTCCCAGCCCTTTCTTGTTTGAAACAGGGTGTCATTAGATTTCTGGGAGTCTCACTTAAGTTGCCGAGGCTGGCCTCAACCCTGCTCTCCTCCTATCTCAGCCTCCCAAGTACTAGGATTCCAGGCGTGCGCCACCACACAGAGCCCCCTCCTCTCCAGTACCAGAGGCCAGTTTACACCAGCATGGCCATGAACATCTGCGGAAGGCGTTGCCCTCGGTGTTAAGACAGTCACTCAGTGATAGGGACTGTACGGCTGGGCGTCACACATCACTACCACCACAGGTGTGGCCATCAGTGACTGTGCCACTGAGGGAGGAGCCCAGACTAGGGAACACATGCGGCAGAATCCAGAAGGCAGCTCCCCGGAGACACAGCTTGCAGCGCATTTCCTGGGGTGTCACTGTGTTTCAACACAGGTACAGTGACTAAACCCATCAGCTAGGTGCTGGGTCCTTGAGGAGAGAGAAGCTAATTTCCAGTACTTCTAAGAAGGCAGAGACTCGTGTGTGTGCGTGTACGCGCGCATGTGTGTCTGGCTGGGAGGGAACCCAGGGGCCACACCTCACCAAGTACTGGAATTAGAGGTGTGCGGCACTGCTCCCAGCAATTCCAATATTTTTCAGAGAGCAGGGTATGCAATGCTTCAGAAAGGGTTCCACTCACACACTGAGAGGCGGGAAGTGTGTTGCTGGGAGTTAAATCCTCCAGTGTCCAGGTTTCGTCTGCTTGGGTGCCGCGGCCCCATTGCTTTGCTCACCGTTTGCCTGAGCATCAGCTGAGGAGTCTTACCCAGAGGAGAGAAGTGGGTTATAAACTCTGCGTCCCTGCATCTGTTGTCTTTGCACCCCAGGCCCCACTGATGCCTGGAGACCCGGCAGCAGCAGCCAGGCACAGTGGCACACCTGTAATCCCAGCTACTCAAAGGCTAAGACAGGAGGATTGCAGTTTCAAAAGTGTTTAAATTAAGAGAGCGGGGGATGTAGCTCTGTGGTGCAGCCATGGTTCAATTCCCAGAACTACAAAAAGAATTTTTTTCCAACAACTCCTCCATGTTGGGTTACTTGGCTGGGTGAGGTCGCCCGGGTTCCGGGCCTCCTGTCTCCCGCACCTAATTCCCTCTGCTCTGCACACATTTCTTGTGCGCTTTTCTCCACCCAACCCCTGTGGATCCTTAAGGTGTTACCTAGATAACAAGCAGGCTTCATTTTGCTCATCAGAAAAGAGATTTCCATACTCTTGGAAAAAAACTACCTTTATGTAAAGAGTATGTTAAAAGTGACTTCACACTTCCACGGCACTTTCTGATATATACAATAAGCAGTAACTCCCATCATAAGAATTTAAACTCTGAAAGCCTACCATGATCTCTTCATCCTTGGACCTCCTAGCCAACTACCATTATTTTGTCTAAAACTAGATTCTGTCCCTCATTAGGACTTGCTCCTGAGTTAGGGTTCAGGCCTCCTGCCATAAGTCACTTGTGCCTACCAAGAGGCTCCCCAAAGATGGAACCAAAAAGGTAGGTAAGTCAGAAAGATATGTTGAGCTTGTCATATCAAGATAAAAACCCACTTTTCTCCATATTAGAAATCAGGAGGACAAATACATCTTTCTATCACTCTTCTAAACCCTTTGCTCCTCTTTTGGGGGGCTGGGTTGGGTTTCAGTCTACCTTCAAGCACCACCCAGGGCCTTATTTATTAATGTGTTCATTCTTGTGGCACTGGGGATTGAACCCAGAGGCGTTCTATCTCCAAGCTATACCCTCAGCCCTATTTTATATTTTGTTTGGAAACAGAGTCTCACTAAGTTGCTGAGGTCCCTGAGCCCACCTGTCTCAGCCTTCCAAGTACTAGGATTACAGACCTGCGCCATAACACCGGGCTACCCCCAACCCTGTTCATTTTTTTGTTTTGAAACAGGATCTCCCTAGGTTGCTGAAAGTCTCACTACATTGCTGAGGTTGACCTTGAACCTGTGATGCTTCTGTTTCAGCCTCCCAAGTACCAGGATTATAGGAATTTGCCATCACATCTTGCTGATCCCCCTTTTAAAAAATAAGTCTATAATGTGTAGAAATTAATTCAGAGCATGTTTTCTGCTTTACTAGATGAGAAACAAGAATCCCAGGAGATGGTGAGATTTGTCCAAGTTCATAGCATGTTAGGGGCAAAACCAAGACTAGCTACATCTTTATCTTGAGAGCAGTATTCCTATGACTCATAGGTCAGAAGACAGAGAACGTAGTGCAAATCCATTCCTTTGAGGCACAGTGACTGCACGACTTGAAGCCACATCCAGGAATGGGCTGGAGCTCAGTGGCAGAGTGCCTGTAGCATGCGCTTCCCCGGCGCTGCAGAGAAGATCCCAGCGCCACCGTCTACCCCCTGTGGCCCCCGGGAGGAACACACCACAGCTGTTCCCTGGCATCTCAGAAGACTCAGTAGCATCACGCTGATGCTGATTCCGTTTTATAGTACTGTGTGTTCAGCAATAGCAAGTGCCACTGCTTGCAGTAAGAACTTCGTAAGGTATGCAAACAGAGACACACACATCTTCTAAGCAACACCTCCCTTTGGGGGGGGCCAACAGAAATGCAGAATGTGAGAATAAAAAGACACTTCAAGTCCTCAGGGTACAAGACCAGAAAATAGCATGTCCTTTTACCTGTCTTATGATTAGCACCCTTAAAATGTGTTCCTGATGCCGGTTCTGGTGATACACACCTGCCGTCGCAGCTACTCCGGAGGCTGAGGCAGGACAGTCACAAGTTTGGGGCCAGCCTGGGCAACTTAGTGACACCCTATCTCACAATAAAAACTAAAAGGGCATGGGATGTATCTCAGAGATTGAATGCTTCTGGGTTTAATATCCAGTACCATACACACACACACACAAGTGAAAAGTCAGGCGTGGTGGCCCACACCTGTAATCTCTTGAGCCCAGGAGTCTGTGATGTGCTTGGGCAGTACAGAGAGACCAGCCCCCCACCCCAGAAAGTCTTTTCCCTCGCCAGGCCCCTCCTGCTCTCCCTTGCAGGTCCTGAGGCCCAAATGGAGGAGGTAACCCTCTGGGCATCGATGTGGTTCTGAAGGTTGCTGAGGGTTTCAGTCTACTCAGGAGGATGGCATTCTTTGCCTCCTAAGAGACTTGGGCCTAAGAACTCACAGGGCTTCACAGCATCCGTCACTAAGAGAAACCACAGCGCAGAGACAAGTCACACAGCTAGCAGGCTCAGGTTGGAGTCCCAGGAGCTCGAGGCTGGAGTCTGTGTTCTGCACCTCTCGCCGGCCTGTCTCTGCCTCCTGAGCTTCCACTCCCTGCCGGCTATCTTCAGACGCATTATTCAGAAAGGAAACCCCTGGCTACCTGTTCCATGAGCCCTGTGAACACTGGGGACTGAAGTGAGCTGTGATCACAGCTGTTTAATGACCTGCCTAAAAGCAAAAAGGCTTAGCCAGGCCCAGGTCGCACCCTGGACTCCCAGTACATGGGAGGCAGAGATTGGAGAATCACAGGTCCCAGGCCAGCCTCAGCAACTTAGCAAGACCCTTACCAACTTAGCTAGACATTGTTTCAAAAATTAAAAAAAAAAAATTCAAAAGGGTCAGCAGTGTAGCTCAGAGGTAGAATGCCCTGGTTCAACCCCCAGCACACACACACACACACGAGTTGAAAAGTTTTTCTTTTGACTCCTCATGATGTTCATTCTTGAAACAACCATAGCTAAAGATCAAAAGATTGTTCCAAACTGGGCATGATGGTGCATGCTTGTGATTTCAGTATTTGGGAGGCTGAGACAGGAGGATCACGGGTTTAAGGACAGCCTCAGCAAGTAGCGAGACTCTCAACAACGTAGTGAGACCCCTGTTTCAAAATAAAATAGGGCTGGGGCTGTAGCTCAGAGGTAGAATGCCCTTGGGTTCAATCCCTAGTAACACACACACACACACACACACACACACACACACACACAAACACACACACACCCAAAAAAGGTTGTTTCATTCTCTGGAATATCTGGACCATGACCATTTATGAATGTATAAATAAGGTCACTGTATGTCCATGTTAAGTCCTCTCTATTTCTGCTTTGATTTACTTCCTCAAAAACAGTGTCGATTGCTAGGGGTGGCGACATACACCTGTACTCCCAGAGGCAGAAAGGAAAGGTAAGGAAGGGGCTTTAGGGGAGCGGAGGGCGCATACTGTAGTTCAGAGAGTCGTCAGATGTGCTCGGGTCAGAAGGATCAGAAGAGGTTATGAGCCATTTTACACTAGAAGCATCTTCCTCATATACCAAATCTTACCTAAAATGTATATTCTTAGATTTCTTCCATAGGTTGCAAGTGTACGCTACCTGTGTTAGTGCTCATAACTACACCTTACCTATCTATGGTGATATGGCTGGTGGTGCCAGACATATTTATTTGATGACCTGTTTTGAGATTGAAGGGTGGCTGTCTTATAGAGAAGAGGGACCTGTTGACAGGAGCTGCTGTGGTGGGGTAAAACTTCATGGAGCAGCCTGAAAAGGGAGAACCAGCAAGCACACAGAGGCTGCTTTCCGTTCACTGTGTTCGGGACTACGAGTCGCTTAGCTTGGGGGGGGTGAGCCTGGGGGTTGCCAGGCACCCCACACTTGTGTGCATTTCCCGAGCAGCTTAGCAGGCTGGGTCCTCAGGGACCGGCGGTCACGGCGACCACCACAGGCCCTGCCCTCGAGGCCCAGGGGTCCCAGCGTCTCCCTGGGGCCCCTGCATCGTGCGCTAAACATTTCATTGTGGAGTCACCGGCAAAAATCAGGTGGGAACTGTCAACCTGGGCTTGTCAACCTGGGCTTGTCTTTTCCATGCACCTAACAGGTTCTTCAGTAGTGAAAGTGCCTTTAGTTAAGTCCCAATTTCGCAATTCTGAAGATGTTTTAACAAAATTGACACGGGTGCATGGAAATAGACTGAAATCGCAATCTAGAGCATATATATTATATATAATATATATTATATATAAATATATATATATTTTTGCAGTACTGGGGATGGAACCCACGGGCGTTGTACCTCTGAGCTACACCCCCAGCCCTATCGTTTATTCTTTATTTAGAAACAGGGTCTCACTGAGTTGCAGAGGGCCTCACTAAGTATAGAGCATATATATTATTATGCTAATCTTGTTATATTACTTAATTGCATTCTAACTGCTGGAATGTAACGCAAGCATATTATTGTTGCATTTAAGTTTTTATGGGTGCGGACATCTGGACAGCGGGACAAGATGGGTAACTGACTTGAGTTGAATGGTCTGCAGGAACCTGGGTCACTAGGACACCGGTCACTAACTCGGTGAGGACTTGGCACTTGGGCTTTGCCGTCTCACTCTGCTGGTTTGTGTTACATTTCTCATATGTAATGGAAAATATATCTGAGACCCTTTCTATTTTTTGATATCTTCTTTTTGTGTGCTGTGACCTAGACTTCTCCTGGAGCGCGGGCATTCCGGCAGTCGCTCTGGGGCAGAGCCTGTCCTGTGTTATTACACACTGTGTGTGCTCCTAGTGTGAACGGCCCTCACAGCAAATATCTGGACTTCTATTATGCTTCTCGCATTGAAAAATAAAAATGATAGATTTTTGTTCAATTTAATACATGCCGACTCTAGGCTTATTATTATTATTATTATTATTATTATTATTATTTGCAATTTCACATCAGTTGCTTTTTTTTTCTTTTCTTTTCTTTTTTTCTTTTGCAGTACTAGGGATGGAACTGAGGGGCATTCTACCTCTGAGCTACACCTCCAGCCCTATTTTTTATTCTTTTTTTTTTAAACAGGACCTCACTAAGTAGCTGAGGCTGTCTGTGAACGCGATCCTCTGCTCTCAGCCTCCCACATGCTGGGATTGCAAGCGTTCTCCACCACGCCCGGCTTTATTTTATTTTTAATAACTTTGTTAGTGTGTTGAGACTGAACCTCATCATAGTGAAACTCAACATAATACAGACACATGTGCAGACGCTCCTGGTGCGTCTCCTCCACATCTGGGATGAAGCTTTTAAATATTTTAAAGTCTTCAAAAAAATAGATGTGTGTGGTTGTGTGCTGAGAGCCTCTTTGGCCATTTAAAGGAAAGATATTTTAGCCATAAATTAGAAGGTGAGTTTCTGCCCAAATAGTTTTTCATGGTGATTACACTTATAATCCCAGTACTTGGGAGGTCGAGACAGTAGGATTGCAGGTTCGAGGCCAGCCTGGGCAACTTAGCAAGATCCTGTTTCAAAATAAGAAAAAAAAAAGCCGGATGTGGTGGTGTACGCTTGTAATCCCCACGCTTGACAGGCAGAGACAGGAGGATCACGCAGGTTCGAAGCCAAGCGGCGCTGGCTTAAGAGACCCTGTTTCCAAAAATAAAAAAGTATAAAATAGGTCTGGGAGTATAGCCCAGAGGTAGAAGGGCTTCCAGGAACCCCAGTACCACCAAAAAAAAAAAAAAAAATAAGAAGAAGAAGAAGAAGGAGGAGGAGGAGGAGGAGGAGAAAAAATTTTTTAAGGCTGAGGATGTAGCTCAGAGATAGAATGCCCCTGGGCTCAATTCTCAGCACCAAAAAAAAAAAAAAAAAAAGAAGAAGAAGAAGAAAAAAGAAAGAAAAAGAAAAAAAATATTCCAGATGTCCCGGCATGATGGTGCACACCTATAATCCCAGTACTTGGGAGGCTGAGACAGGAGGATCACAGGTTCTAGACCAGCCTCAGCAACTTAGCAAGACCCTGTTTCCAAATAAAACATAAAAAAGGAGCTGAGGGTGTAGCTCATAGGTAGAACGCCCCTGAGTTGCGTCCCATGGAAAGGGCCAGGCCTGGAAAGGCTTGCATCAGCCCCTGGCAGGGCGCCTTCTCTTAGCCATCCTGCCTTTGAGTTCCCCACCTATAATGAAGATGTGGAATATGAATACCGACCTCATGGAGTCACACCGAGGAATGAAGAGACACAAGCATGAAAGTCTCTGTACGGTGAAAACCCCACAATGAATGGGAGTTGTTATTGTTATTATTACTGGCTATGCTCAAGTCCCAGAGCCAGCAAGGGACAGGGATGACAGTGAGAACTGGCCGGAGACAGGGAGGACTTTAACATGAGCATCCTGACAACTCTGTTTCTAGAAGTGTGAGAGCCAAGACCTACGTCACGCTATGGTAAAAGGTTGATCAAAGATTACCAACCTGTTACCTACCAGGTATCTTTGCATTTTAACTGACAGCGAGCCTTTGACTACAGGAGTGATATTCTACAAGTTAAAATTTCAGTATTAACCAGTGGATGAGGACAGGCATGACTAAACTTATTAGTGAGCTGTTTTGAATTAAGACTTTATGTGTAAGGCAAATATGTTTTACATTTTCTTATCTACATTTACTCTTACACGCATCTATTCGACGTGATAGATGTGATAATTTTAAACAAACATTCCCAACTTTTAATTAAAAATTGCTCTTGGGAATGCCTAATTGCTAAACCCTAGCTCAGAACAACTCCAAGTTCCACTGGGTTACCCAAGCCAGGAAGCCCAACCTTGAGTTAAGAAAGTCTTAGTAGACATCTTTTAAAATGCGGATTTCTGCGTCTTATAATAGACATGCACATTTAATTGTTATTATTATTTAATTGTGTTTCTCCTCCCCCCATCTACCCCCACAGCCTCAAAAAAATCTATTATTAAAGAGGTACCACATCGAGAATGAAGAAAATATAGCATTTTGTAGAAAATTAAACATCATATTGCTTCTAAAAAAGAGCAGTTGTAGACATTTTTTGGCTAATTTCATAATTCTTAAAAAACACCATTTTACATAAGGAACAAATTAACAAATTACTGACTTCTTTGAAGGTAAATCTTGTCTTTTGTGAGAATTCTGATCTACATTGTTCAGGTAATCACTGCATCTACTGAGGACCTGCACTTTTAAAGTGCCGTGGAAAGGGAGCTCTGCACGGCACACAGGAGAACCCAGAGCCACGGGCTCCTTGAGCTGAGGGCCTCACCGAGCTGCCGAGGCTGGCCTTAAACCTCCTAGCCTCCTGCCTCTCTCAGCCTCCCAAGGACTGGATGCCAGGCATGCGCCTTATGCCCTCCTTGTCTGTCCTCTTTCAATGCCCTCTTGATGCTCTGCACAGTAGTTCAGAGGAAGAGCATGCTCAAGTCAGTGTTCTGTGCTGTGTGTTTGCAAAGCTGAGGATCTGCCCACCCTGCAGTGACCATGTGGACATTCTAACTGTGCTCAGACCTGTTTTAGCAGACAGCATTCAACCAGCATAGCGCTATAAGTAGCTGTAGAAGCAGAAATCAAATTTGAGCCACAAATGGAAACCACACAAGTCATTTTACCTTTTCTGGTAGCCACAGTTTTAAAGTAAATTATAATATAAACATTAAATATGTATTTTACTTAACATACAATGTCCAAAATGTCAGTTTAACATATAACCTTTAGAATTCTTTTTTTTTCTTTTTTTCTTTTTTCTTTTTTTTTTTTTGGTACTGGGCATTGAACCCAGGGACATTCTACTTCCAAGCTACACCTCCAGCCCTACTTTATTCTTTTTTATTTTATTTTTTATTTTTTATTTTTTAGTGGTACTGGGGTTCCTGGAAGCCCTTCTACCTCCGGGCTACACTCCCAGACCTATATTTTTTATATTTTTATTTGGAAACAGGGTCTCGTAAGCCAGCGCGGCTGGCTTCGAACCTGCGCGATCCTCCTGTCCCCACCTCCCAAGCGCGGGATTACAAGCGTGCGCCACCACACCCGGCTTCTTTTTTATTTTAAAACAGGGTCTCACTAAATTGCTGAGGCAGGTCTCAAACCTGTGATCTCCTGTCTCAGCTTCCCAAATACTGGGATTACAAGTATGCACCACCGTAACTGTCTAGAAATTATTAAGGAGATACTTTGTACTTTTTTTCCAAAATAAATCTGAAATCTAGTGTGTATTTACATGCCTCCCACATCTCAGTTTGGTCAAGCCACGTTTCAAGGGCTCGGAACCCTCTGCTGCTAGTGGCCACCATATGAGACAGGACACGTCTAAATCAGAGGTTGTGGAGAAGCGAATACAGTTGGCCCTCCAAGTCTTAAGTGCTGGACTGCTAAGTTCAACCAGCTACAGAAAATAATTACCAGAACAATTGCTTCAGCCTGACATTCTGGCGCACGTCTGTAATCCCAGTATTTGGGAGGATGATTGCAGGTTTGAGTTTGAGGCCAGCCTCAGCAATTTACCAAGACCCTCAGCAACTTAGAAGACTCTAAGTTTTTGTTTCTTTTTTCTTTTCTTTCTTTTTTTCTTTTATTTATTTATTTTTGTGGTGCTGGGGTTCCTGGAAACCCTTCTACCTTCAGGCTACAGTCCCAGAACTATTTCATATTTTTATTTGGAAACAGGGTCTCTTAAGCCAGCAAGGCTGGCTTCAAACCAGCGTGATCCTCCTGTCTCCACCTCCCAAGTGCGGGGATTACAAGCGTGCGCCACCACGCCCAGCCTAAGTTTTTATTTCTAAAACATAAAAAGGGCTGGCTGGGCGTGGTGGCGCACGCTTGTAATCCTCGCGCTTGGAAGGCTGAGACAGGAGGATCGCACAGGTTCGAAGCCAGCCTCAGCTACTTAGTGAGGCTCTCAGCAACTTAGTGAGACCCTTTTTCCAAATAAAGTATAAAATAGGTCTGGGAGTATAGCCCAGAGGTAGAAAAGCTCCTGGGTTCCACCCCCAGTACCACAAAGAGAGAGAGAGAGAGAGAGAGAGAGAGAGAGAGAGAGGACGCACGCGCGCTAGGGAGTGGTTTAGAGACACATCATACCCTGGGTTCAACTCCCAAAAATGCTTCTATACTGAACAAATAGAGACTTTTCTGCTTCTCATTACAGCACAGTACAGCGAGCATCTTCAGAGCATCTCCATTGTCATTAGGGATCATACTGTGGCTGAGGTGATTTTAAATACACTGGAGGGTGTGCATGTCTTACTGGTAGCAGCCGTGCCGTTTTCTGTAGAGGCCTCGAGCACTTACCAGCTCCCGCTTGTATGGAGGGCCTTGCGCTGGTTCTTCTTCAGTGCTGGGCTCAGGTGAGGAAAGCGCAGGCCAGGGAGGTGACCGGCGTGACTCCTCACTATTCTGGAGGGAGAGGACAAGCGCGCCCCACGTCCCCGTGGCCCAGCAGCCCTGCAGTGGGCGCACAGAGTTCTTGGTTGAGGAGTGGACACTGCTCAGTGCTGGCGGGTTGTACACACCTGCTGCGGTCCTCTGCTGATGACAAGAGCCCCTTGCTCTTGGAGAATTCTGTGCAAGGCTTTCCCACCTCCAGGCTGGTGAGCAAGTGTCCACCTGAGTGGGCATGACCCCTGACCCAACCAACTGCTCCTGAGTCTCCTGAGTGGGCCTCAGGGTCTCAGTGCGGAGGCTGGATCCCCCACATGACCCTTCTTCATACCTGCGAGCACAACTGCTAGACCTCAGCTTCGCACCTGCGTGGGAACACCCTGTACCTCTCAATACTGGTCCTGAGGATGGAACCCAGAGGCATTCTACCTCCGAGCTACATCCTCAGTCCTTGCGATTTTTCCATTTTCAAACAGGGTCTCACAAGGTTGCTGAGGCTGGCCGTGAACCTGCAGTCCTCCTGTCTCCGCCTCCCAAGTGCTGGGGTTGCAGGCGTGCAGCACCATGCCTAGCTGATGCCATGCACTTGAAACACTTTTTCTTTTCGTGGTGCTAGGGATTGAGCCAGGGCCTCACACCTGCCACGTGCCCGCTGCACCCGGGTCTTACACATTCCGATGCCTCTGCTCAGGAAGAGCCTCGTGGCCACATCCTGCCTGAGCAGCAGCAGACTGTGTGACTTTGTTCTTTCTGTTTTCTTTTCTGCATACACTTTTAGGGCACTTCGTAATTCACTCAAAACATACAAGTTAGCATTTTATTTCCAAGCCAAGAAGTTGGCTCTGGTCTGTGTGCGTTTTGGAGAGCACTCTTTTATATCTGAATAAGATATATGAGGAAAGATTCTCGTCAGCCTCATTGGAACTGGGTGAAACCCAAATGAAGCCACGCTGACCTCCGCACCCAAGGGCCTGCTCCGCGCGGCCCCTGCAGGGTCAGAGAGTGGTGCAGGACTAGCCCCACACTCCAGGCCGCCGGCAAGGTGGGAGGAAGTGTGTGCTCACAGCGTAGAAAGAGCTGGAGTTTGGGAAGGGGGATAGACGAGAAGGGTTGCTCCGTCGCTACTGCGAGCACTGGAAGCAAATTCCAGGTGTCGTGCTGTTTCGTTTCTCCAGGTTCTGGAGTTACTGATTTCCACTTTTTGACCAGCCCCTGCTGGGTTTCCTCCCTGCCTCCCACCCCTCCAGAGGACTGCACACAAGTGTCCAGCCCAGCGGAGCCCGGAGAGTAGTCTAGAAAGCTCAGAGGGAGGCAGAACGGGAAGACCGCGGTGGCCTCGAGTCCACACTCTCCATGGTGTTGGCCCCGGGGAGCCCTGGCTATCATGGAATGGGCATCCCCGGGCACGTGGAGGGTAGAGGTGCTCCGCGGCCCTCCTGTGAGCCCCGAAGCTGGTGAGCAGAACGGGGTGGGGGAGCACAGTCGTCCTTCCGTCCACACGGCCCAACGAGCCCTGTGGATGCTAAAGTCTGTAGACACTCCCGTCCTTTGTGGGAAGCGGCATAGTCTTTGCATATAAGCTGCACATATCCTCCTGAATACTTTATCTCTAGATAGTTTGTAACTCCTAATATAATATAAACTTTGTAAAGCCGGGCGTGGTGGCACACGCTTGTAATCCCCGCACTTGGGAGGCTGAGACAGGAGGATCGCACAGGTTCGAAGCCAGCCTCAGCTACTTAGTGAGGCTCTCCGCAACTTAATGAGACCCTGTTTCCACATAAAGTATAAAATAGGTCTGGAAGTATAGCCCGGAGGTAGAAAAGCCCCTGGGTTTTACCCCCAGTGCCACCAAAAAAAAAAAAAAAAAAAAAAAACTTTGTAAATGTTGTTATACTGTATTGTTTAGGAAACAATGACCCCCAAAAGTCTGAAAGTGTTCAGTACAAATGATTTTTTGGTCGAGTATTTTCCATCCCTGGGTGGTAGAATCCAAGGATGCTAAGGTCACAGATTCAGACGGCTGGCAGATCCAGTTCAAAACCCTGTAAGGATGAGGAGTAAGCAGGATGCCAGGTCGCGCGTGCTCCCCTCTGGCCCAGCCTGGTGTCTCACTGGCCAAGCCCGCCGGGGGCCGCCCTGCCCAGCCTCTGTGTGTTTCCCTTCTTTCTTTTGATAGCATGAAGATAATTATCACAAGTGAAGGAATCCGTGCCAGTGATATGCATTGGTTCTGTTTTGTTTTCTTAACGGGGTCCCAGTCAGTGCAGAAGGGCCACTCTGACACCTATTTTTATCCTCCCACTTCTGCAAAAAACGCCAGCGGACGCCAGAGGCCACCCGGCCTCGAAGGGGTTAAGCACCAGCTCCAAGCACCGCGGTGTCAAGCTGTTATTGAAGGTCTTTAAAGACTTCCACCCACCGCCTCCCACTCTCCTGGCAAGTGAAAGACATCTGAATTCCTCCAGCAAGGGAGGAAATTATCAGAGTGAAAGAACATGACTGTTCCCTGTTCTAAAAGGAGTGAGGGAAAGCGGCCCGCCCTCCTTTCTTCTTCCCTACCTGCGGAGGGGACTGTCAGAGCAGGGGAGCATCCTGACTGCAGAACCAGGCAGGGGACTGAGCCGTCGCCCTTCCCCAGCTGCCGCTCTCACGGGGCGGGGCGGGCCAGCAGGCCCAAACGCCTGGCCCTGACAGTAGGTCAGGCCCTCACAGGGCCGCTGTGCGCAGAGACCCCGGGATTTCTAGAGCAGGTTATTTTTCCTATTCCTTCGAGCACAACTGGTGAAACTGAGTCCACTGGGGTCAGACTTGAGTGAGAGGACAGGGCTGGCCAGGATTCATGGCAAAAGAAGTGTCCTGGGTGGATTTCTGCACATTTCTATATAAATCTTTTTCTGTTTTAAGGACACCGTCGTTACCTCCCCATTACACATCCCGAGGTAATGATGTGATGATTCTATATGTGCTGGTTTTGCCTGAGCTCCACGGGGCCAGGCGCTGGAGTGGAGGGTGGGACAGGAAGGAATCAGATCTTTTAAATAATCCCTCTTCTAGGGCTGTGATCTTCTCAGGAAAGACAGACCCTCATCAAAAGCTAAAGTTAAAATCTTAGTTAAAAATGGCTTCTGCTCGATGTGCCACACACGCCTGTGTCCCAGTACTAGTGAGGCTGAGACAGAAGGATTGCAGATTGGAGGACAGCCTTGGCACCTTAGTGAGAGCCTGTCTCACAGTAAAAAATGAAATGGGTTAGGGATGTAGCTCAGTCTCTGCTTGCCCCCAACAATTACAAAGGAAAGCAAGTTAGTTGTGCCTGAAGCACCGCTGTGCCGGAGTTCAGCATTTACCGCAGGCTCACGATGTGGTCACTTGGTGACTCTGCAACATTGCTACAAGGTATGGATAGAGAACTTTCCAAGCTGTGTCTGGAATCCAGGGATGATTGGCAGCCGTTGTTAGCTGAAAGACATTAAAGCAGCCTGATGCTTTGCCCATATTTGAGATCTTCCTGAAATTTCATGTAGGGGGAGTTAGGGGAGAATCTGTGCTTAATAGGATCAGGACGATCCTGCACTAGCCAGTACTAAGAAGGACACCGGGCAGGGCATGCCGACGCACACCTGTAATCCCGATGCTGGGGAGGCTGAGACAGGAGGGTTGTAAGTTCAAGGACAGCCTCAGCAGGTGTGAGACTCTCATCAACCTAGTGAGCCCCTGTTTCTAAATAAAAACTAAAAATAGGTTTGGAGGTGTAGTTTGGAGGTAGAAGACCTCTGATTCCAATCCCCAGTACCAGAAAAGAAAAGAAGAGAGAAGAAAAGAAAAGCAACACGTGGGTTTAGGCATCTGACTTGACATTGCAGGTTCTCATTTCCCTCCTTCTGCAAAGGTCCCTTTAATTTCCTGCTGTGCCAAGTAAGTCAGCCCCAGGCCATTGACATAATTGGGCCTTGGGGGACTTACACAGCCTTCAAGCTTGTCCCCAACCTGGGATCCTCCTGCTATTGCCAAATGCCTCAGAATCGCCTGGGGGCTTTTAAAGCCAGACCCCAACGGTTTCCTCAGAGATTCAGGCATTCTTGGGTGAAGGGTTAGGGAATCTGGCTGTGGTATTTTATTTGGTACTAGGGCATTCTCCCTCTAACTATACCCCCAGCCCTTTTTATTTTTTGTTTTGAAACACGGACTTGTTAAGTTGCCGAGGCTGGCCGTGGACTTGCAACCTCCTGTCTCAACCTCCAAGGCTTCCCAGTGACAGCTCGCAGCACTGTGCCAGCAACCAAAATAATGTCACAGCTCCTAGCATGGCCCTCAGCACTTAGTCAACCTTAGGCTGTGACCATAAAACACACAGCGAGTTGCGGTGACCTCCTTGTCCCCGACGAGTGACAAGCAGAGCAGAGCCCTCCGTGTCAGCGACCCCTCTGCTCCAGGGACGGTCACAACCTCACCAGCAGCTATGTTCCTGCAGCCCTTTTCACGTTTACACTTGCCAAAAGGTACTAGCAGAGCCAGGCTAGGTGGCGCACACCTGTAACCCCGGCACTCGGGAGGCAGACAGGAGGATCGCAGGTTCACATCAGCCTCAGCAACAGAGCAAGGCTCTCAGCAACCTAGGGAGACCCTGTTTCAAAGCAGAAAAATAAAAGGGACTGGAAATGCGTGTGATAAGTTAAATACGAGTGTTGCCTTTAAAGATGACTCAGTACTACCAAGACAGTCTCGAGACTCTTCTCAGTTTCTGCACCCCCGTGGCCTCCCCCGGTCCTTCCTGTTGGTTGGTTGATACCTGCTGGCTTCAGCGTTGGTGTCAGTCCAACGATACTCACTGTGGGTACAGAAGAGCGCTGGGACATCATGGCTTTGCTCAAAAACAAGTTAGCCAGGGAAGCCCCAAGGCAGAAGTGGGGAGTCTACTGGGAGTATCCCCCTTGTTTCTTTTTTTTCTTTCTTTTTTTTCTTTTTTCTTTTTACTAGGGATTGAACCCAGTGAATCCAGGGCATTCCACCTCCAGGCTGTGTCGCCAACTAATCTCAGTTGGGTCGTTATTGTCAGCTCCCGGTCAAATCCTCAGAAAGATGGGGCAAAAGGCAGGTGGAGTTCTGCAGAAACTTATCTGCAGCAATTCCTTCCCCTCTATGAATTCCCTAAGTTTTTAGGTACGGCGCTTGGGAAAGAATTTGAGGTGGACAAAGGCTTCTTGAGCCAATGACAATTTATTACAGGAACCCAGAGAAATTTATACCCTTAACCAGTGAGATTAATAATAGGAGAGAAAAAAAAGAGAAGGGGGGCAATCACAGCAAAACAATAGTGGATTACATATAAACAAAGTAAATGACTAGTCCAGCATTTAGGAGATAAGCTCAGGATCTTTCTTCAGATATCGCAGCAGGGCAGGTCCAAGGGTAAATTCCAAAGGCAATACAGGAACGCCCAAGGCCCAGGGCTTGGAGAGTACGCCTTCTCATGGAATCTTCTTTTGCTTTCTTTTTTGAAGTTTCCATCTATATCCATATGACAAGCATGGGGAGCTGTGGCGGTCCAGGGAGATGCGATGGGCGTCTCTCAGATCTCATCCGCTTTGCCTTCTGAAGTCTGAAAGCTTACAAAAACTCACAACACAGCTTGGCAAATAAGACACCACAAACAACACTGTGAAGTTCTTGGATTTAGTTGTCAGATGTATTTCCTTGACTGCTGAACACTCTTTTTTAGACAAAAAGCCTATTAAAGGCCTATTGGTCTCTAATAATCCATTTCCTTATCACAAACCCTCTGCAACCTGCTTCTAACTTTCTATTTCCTTTCTTTCCCAGTCGGGACGTTCTTATGATAAGCTCTTCTTCATGAAAAAGTGCTTTCTTACTCTTACGGTATTTCCTTTCCTTCATACATATATATTTAGAATATCTGTCCTTTATTTTGTCATTTTCATTTCTAGCCATGCGGCATTCTCCCTGTTTCGGGGAACGCTCACACTGGGCATGAAGGTCAACAATCTTTCTCCTTGGCTCTATTGTATTTTGGCAACTAAGTTGTTCATCAACTAAATTGCTTGAAGTCACACACAAAATTTTATCTTCTCTGTCTCTAGGCAGGATCTCAAGGGTAAACAAAGTTTCCTTAAACTGAGCTATCGGGTTACCGGGTTACCGGAGTTAATAGCTTAACCTAAGTTAGTGATAGTGAGGGTCAGAGACCCTTTGTAATTGCTGCAGTTGGAATGCTTATCACAGCATCTGAATTCTGGCCAGTTTTTTCCTTACTCTTGAGCAAAGCCAAGGACATTTAGGCAAATTATTAGAAAATTTATATCCACGGACTCAATTTCTATTTATAGTCCTGATTTCACATCACTGGAGCAATTCGTGTAGAAAGTTAAAGGAAATATTAATAGTCATGAAGGGTAAAAGTGGGGGATATTTTGGCCAGAGACGATACCTCTTTCTCGGGGCGTTCTGCCGATTAACTATGTGGAGTGGGGTCTCAACACATAGATGCCAAGGCAGCAGGATGTCTTGGCAAGGCTGTACTCCAAGTCTTTTAATTTTTATTTTGAAACAAGGTCTCACTTAGTTACCGAGGTTGGCCTCAACCCTGTAATCCTCCTGTCCCGGCCTCCCAGGTACTGGGATTACAGGTGTGCACCCACACCCAGCCATCCCTTTTCTTTCACGGTGCCTTTCAGGAAAGCACATGTGCACCTGGGCAAACAGTGAGTGATAAAAGAACCCGAAAATGGCTTTTAAATTATGGCACCAACAAAGCAGTTTCCGGGTTCTCCAGTGGTATGGGCTGTGAGGGTAGACCCCTGCCCTGCCCTGCCAGCATTGCTTAAAAGGGTTTGCAGACCTGTTCTAGCCATTTCCTCACAAGTTCGCTCATGCGGACGACAGCACACGCATGAGACGTAAAGTTACGGCGCCTCCCGTGGGCAGAGCGTTGCGTAGATTTAGACAGAAGCAAAACACCTTTCAAGTGGGTTCTTTTAACAAAGCCCTCCGGGCTCTGCGTAGATTTAGACAGAAGCTAAACACCTTTCGAGTGGGCTGTTTTGACAAAGCCCTCCGGACTCTCCTTTCTCTTTAAATCTTACCTCCACCTTTGTCTTGGCGTTTGCGCCATAATTTGGAACAGTGAGTGATAGAGTGACTTGAGCATCCTAGAGTGACTCAGAGTCTCACGTGCTGATAATAACAATCGGCTCCTCTCACTTCCGGAGGGAGGACACGAAGCGTCTAGACCCAGGAGTTGAAGGCGGGCGCTATCACGGGTGACACTGTGACCAGAGGGAGCTGTCACTCCTTGACGTGACCATGTCTCAGAGAAAAAGTCTCAGATACAAGTAAATATTTTACATGAGCAAAATACGTGGCAAATCTGCTTACTTGTAATACATAAGACAACTGAAAGAAGAAAAGCCTCCGGTCGCCGGAGAAGAGAAACCTGGGCAGCCAAGTCGAAGTCTCCAGTGTTCCTAGGAAGTTCCAGGAGACCAGGACAGGGCTCTTTCTCACAACAATGAGAGGTCAAATGTTTTCTCAGTAAAAATGAAAGTAGGAACTTGGCATGGGAATGCACACCTGGAATCCTAGGGACTCATGAGGCTGAGGCGAGGATGGCAGGCTCCAGGCCAGCTCAGCAACGTAGCAGGACCTGTGTCAGAATGAGAAACGACCTGGTGGCGCACCCTCGTAATCCCAGTACCTGGGAGGCTGAAACAGGAGGATTCGGGTTCGTGGCCAGCCTCAGCTACTTAATGAGACACTGTTTCAAAATAAAAGAATAAAAAATAGGGCTGGGGGTATAGCTCAGAGGTAGAATGCCCCTGGATTCAATTCCCAGAACTATAAAAAATATAATAAAATAATAAGAAGAAATTTTTTTGGTGGTACTGGGGGTGAAACCCCGGGGCTTTTCTACCTCCGGGCTATACTTCCAGACCTATTTTATACTTTATGTGGAAACAGGGTCTCACTAAGTTGCTGAGAGCCTCATTAAGTAGCTGAGGCTGGCTTCGAACCTGTGCGATCCTCCCGTCTCAGCCTCCCATGCATGGGGATTACAAGCGTGCGCCACCACGCCCGGCTATACGAAGAAATTTTTAAAGAGCATCCCTGGGTTCAAATCCCAGTACTGAAAAAAATTAAAATGGCAGAATGGTTTTAACAGTTTGGATGTAACTTGCCCTGCATGTGAGCAGGGACGCTCAGCGCGCATAGCCCATGGACTTCCTGGGCCTCAGGTGCATTGCCAGGACAACACAGGTCCCAGGGCGCTGGCCAGCCCGCCCGCACTCCCCAGCATCTGAGCTCTGACGTCACTCTGTCCTTGGGGGCGCCATGTTTACCACTCAACCATGTAAGTTTGCACTGAGACTGTGCTGTTAATACAGAAGCACTGACGGTTTGGTTTTTATTACCCTTTTACTTATTTTATTGACATATTTTTGCCACTTATTTCAGCAATTTTTAACAATACAGGAGGGCTGGGGTACCTCCTAATTTTGGAAAGGAGTCTGTTAATGTCTGCTTTTTGTCTCTGAAACCCCTTTGACACTTAGCATCACCTCAAATCTGCAGTTTCCAGTCTGCTGAGTTTTCTATAAAACTCTTTCAACTCCAGTGTTTTGTTCGTCTTTGTGTTAAGGACTGAACCCAGGGGCGCTGTACCACTGAGCTACACCCCTGGCCCTTTTTATTTTTTATTTTAAAATAGAGACTCACTAAATTACCACATGCTGGCCTCAATCTGAGATCCTTCTGTCTCAGCTTCCTAAATACTGGAATCACAGGCGAGTGATACCCTACTTCGCTAAAACTCTTCCAATTCTTAATAAAGTAAATAAAACTACTGATTAGGGCTATACAGCAAAATATCCACACTCAGGGAAAGAGAGTTTTTTCTAAATCAGCTGTCACTTGAGTGACTGCAAAGGAAAGCCCGGCCGACTCTGCCCAGCCTGTCCTCTCTCCACCATGCGGGTCCTGTGGGTTTCCAGCCACTGTCCTTTCGAGGGCTGCACCAGAGTGCTGTCCACATCCCAGAGCCCCAGTGAACACAGTTCTTTTACACCCCTGCTTGTTTGTGTCTTTGTTGCCAGCCCCAAGCGTGGGAACCACAGGTGTTTTTCGGTAGCCACAGCAGAGATGGCTCCCCTGTCGGCAAGGGAGACCCAGGGCAGAGGGTTGAAGTTGAGAAGTCACCAGGGACGCCATTTGCCTCCTAAACAGGGCAATTGTCAAGAGATCATGCTTGTTTGTTTGAAGTAAATGAGTTGACTTCTCCCCTGGGTGTTTCTCTTGGTAAAACATTTTAGAAGCTTTTAGAGAGGGGGATAAACCTATAACTAAAAAGTCTATAACTATAATTAACTAAATAAGATACTTGTCATGTAGCAACCACACTCAAAAGCCAACCTACGTTTAGGTAAGACTATCGTTAACAAATACTGAGGTTACTGGCAGCATGGTCACCTAACTCAGGAGCTTCAGCTGTGTGTGTGCATGCGTGTGTGTGCATGCGTGTGTGTGCATGCGTGTGTGTGCATGCGTGTGGCACTGGGGATTGAGCCCAGAGGCACACGACCACTAAGCTTATATCCCCAGACAACTACTCACTTCTGAGTTGCTGAGGCCGGCCTCAAACTTGTGATCCTTCTCATGCATTACTTGTAAGAATATAAAATAGCGTAGTCAGCAGGGCACGGCGGTGCGTGCCTCTAATCTCAGCACCAGGGAAGCTGAGACAAGAGGATTGCAGGTTTGAAGTTAGCCTCAAAAACTTAGTGAGACCCTGTTTAAAAACAAACAAACAAACAAGTAAATAAAAACATAAAAAGGGCTGGGAGTGTAGCTCAGAATCCATCCCTGGATTCAATCCCAAATACAAAATAAAATAAATAAGTAAACAAAATACATACATGAGAAAAAGCATAAAAAAACCAACATCTAACAACAGTTGTGCCAGTCATCAGAAAAATTAGCTATTTAAAAATTTCTGTTTAGTGAAAGACAGATGAAAAGCGTTTATAAATATGGCGGTTTTGCCAAGTACCCTTTCTTCCCCAGTGTCCTTTGCTGCTGCTGCTGCTGCAGAGACAAGGGTACTGGCCAGAGCGGGAGGCGGGCGGCTGGACACCACAGCAGAGGAGTCACACCAAGACCCTTTTAGACACAGGTCCTTGCCCTAGGTGCCACCAAGCTGCAGGCCCCGGGCTCAGCTATGCTGTCTCTGCCTCTGGCTCCTTCTGGTGGCTCAGTCCTTGGCTGGGATGAGCCCTGGGTTGAAAGCCTCGATTTCAGGGGGTTCTTCCGGTCCCACCAGACTCCACCAAGGAAGACGGGCTTCTCCAAGGAGAAAAGTCCCCCACGATTGAGGATAAGAGATGGTCGCCTCGCCCGCTGCAGGCAAGGGAGATGCAGCTCCCATCAGCGATGGGCACTGGCTCTGCCAAGAGGGTGAGACGCAGTTGTGAGGTTCATCAAAGCCAAGACTGGCCAGGCGCTGTGGCTGGGCACCCTGGTGCATGCTGTAATCCTAGAACTTGGGAGAACGGCAGGTTTGCAACCAGCCTCAGCTACTTAGTGAGGCCCTCCACAGCTTAGTGAGACCCTGTTTCAAAATATAATAAAATTGGGTTGGGGGTATAGGTCAAGAGGTAGAATGCTCCTGGGTTCTATCCCCAGTACCACAACAAAAAGTAAATAAAGAAATAAATAACCCTGCATATAACATGTAGCTTGTTGCAACTTAGTAGAACTGCTTAAAGAGACAGTAGCTTTAAGGCTTTGGATTTATATTATTATATTGTTTTTCTGGGCTGACCTAATTTTAACTCTTTTTTTTCTAATTTTTTTTTCTAATTTTTTTTTTGTGGACATACACGTGTACACACACACACACACACACACACACACACACACACACACAATGTTCTGGCTGGGTGTGGTAGTGCAGGCTTGTAACCCAGTACTTGGGAGGCTGAGACAGGAGTGTCATCTCAGGTTTCCCTCCT
This sequence comes from Muscardinus avellanarius, assembly GCF_963383645.1. NCBI lineage: Eukaryota > Metazoa > Chordata > Mammalia > Rodentia > Gliridae > Muscardinus > Muscardinus avellanarius. Next base: position 64,681,510 of record NC_137803.1, on the reverse strand, counting down.
CTCCTTTCCTTTCCTTTTCTTTTTTCTTTTTCTTTCTCTCTTTTTTTTTTTTTTTTTTTTTGTACTAAGGATTAAGTCCAGGGGCATTATACCACTGAGCTACATCCCCAGCCTTCTTTCATTTTTATTTTGAAATAGGGTCTCATCAAGTTACTACGGGTCTCCAAGTTGCTGAGGCTGGTGTTGAAACTGCAGCCCTCCTGTCTCAGCCTCCTATGTATTGGTATGGCAGGTATGCACCCGTACACGCCAGTGAATCTCTTAAATGGTGAAAGATGAATTAAACGTGTTCCATCAGCCATCCCAGCTAGTGGCTCTTACTAAATAGGTCCAGATGTTTCTATTGGGAAAGGGTGGCACCCCCATTCTAGGGAGATACTAAGAGAAGGGGGAAAATGTCCAACCCTAACCCTATCCAAGGTTTCCTCTGGGCCTTGTACAGCCAGCCTTGCCACCTTGCGGCAAAGCTACAGGCCCTGTGTCCAGGTGGCTGGGCGCTCTCCTGGACCACCCGAGCCCGGCGGAGCCTGAGCCTGCACTCCCTGATGCAACCCCACCCCTGGGGGTTCATCCTCCTGCTGCCCCTTCCTGATCCCTGACCTTCTCGACCTTCACCCCTGACCTTCACCACTGCTCAGACCTGGCCACAGCACCACCTTCTGTCCAGAACACCATGCGTGACACCTTAAGACAGCTGAGGAAACTGAGTCCTGGAGTCAGCTCTAAGAACCCACCCAGCGGACTCTGATGCTAGCCCACGTGCACACCTCAGTGAACAGCACGCACGGCTCTTCATGAGACGCAGCCAGTGGGGTTCACACCTCAGTTTTCCCGAAGAAATATATGTCTAACTCTGCGGTCCGCATCGCAAGGACTTAGCAAACCTGTGTGTACAAACATCTGCTTTAAACCCAACCTTCTTTCCCCGAAGAAGGGATCTCCTGTCTCCATTTTTCCCTTTCAGTACCTAAAACAGAAAAGGCTCAGAGTGACTAAGAAGACCAGGGATAAGAATAATACCCTGAAGTGTTATATAATTGGGCTTGATGTTCTGAGGAGAATTTTTGTCAGATAACTTAACACCTTGTCTAGGAGCAAAGACTAAAGTCGTGATTCTTGGAGTCTCTTCTCTAATGAAAATACCTAATTATTTTATTTCTGTTCCCACACAAATAAGTTTCTCCTGCGAGTCTCTGGCATGCTGCAACTGTACAATTCTTTCAGAGAATTGGGATTTTTACAGAGAGGATCTTAGGTGTAGGAGTACAAGCATGGTGAAGACAAAAGTCTCAAAGGCTAAAAAATTAATTTTGTGGAAAAAAGATACTTAAGGAAAATTATATGTTCCCATTGCTGGAAGGCAGATTAACTTAAATGTCCCCACTACAGGTCATGGATCTGATTACCAGAACTTTATACTTATCATGGTTGTTTTGTGAAATTACAATCTGGAAACAAAGCGATCTTAAGGTATCTTTTAAAGAGAAGTAGAAAAGCTACAAAATACATGAATGGGGCCGTGGTGGCCAGGAGAGTCCCTGGGCTGCTCCCGAGGTAGATGGAGCCCTAAGCTGAAGATATCTTGGAGGCTAATAGAAAGAAGACAAGACCACATCTAGCCATCACCTGCATCTCTATGGACCAGCCATTAAAACCAATGAATATGAAAAGTTAAAGACATGTGCATTCAAAGTAACAGCCAAAGCGTTTGCTTAGAAAGATGTAAAAGGTCTATTTCTCTTTTTCCAACTACAAAACACCATTGAGAGAATTTAAATAAGACATAAAGAAATAGATCATGTCCGTGGCTTAGAGGGCTCCTGATTAAAATGGCGATGCTCCTGAGAAGTGACCCAGAGATGTAAAATGGGATAGCCCCTGTGGAAACTGTGGAGCAGATGGTTGCGCTAAAGCCTCGCTTTCCACCCCCACCCACCCCACCCCGCAGTCCCACATCTGTGGAGGGAAGTGAGATGGCTGTAGAAGACTGCGCACTCAGTCCCGCAGCCCTGCTCCTGCCAGTCAAACTGGAAACTACCCGATGTCTGCTAGGAGGTGAGCAGCAACTGTGTATCCACAGAATGCAAGGAAACTGACATTGCTTCTAAAAAGGAACCAGGGCTGGGACAGAGCCCGGGATACAGCATTTGCTAAGAATGGCGAGGCCCTGCTTTCAATCTAGCACTGCAAAACTTTAATGAAAATAAAATAGGAAGCTAGTGGCCACCCACTGCATAAGAAATAAGCAAATGAATCCAGACATGGTGGTGCACCCTGTCATCCCAGTACTTGGGAGACAGAGACAGGAGGATCACAGGTTTGTGGTCAGCCTCAGCTGCTTAGTGAGGCCCTCCACAGCTCAGTGAGACCCTGTTTCAAATAAAGTAGAAAATACAGGGCTGGGGTGTATATCTCAGAGGTAGACTGCCCTGAGTTCAATTCTCAGTACCACCCATACACACACACACACTATATATATATATATATATATATATATATATATATATATAGTATTAAATAAAAATTGTAGATTTAGGAGTGGGCTCATATTGGAGATTAAAGAACCAGGCATGGTGGCACACACTTATAATCCTGGTACTTGGGAGGCTGAAACAGGAAGATCACAGGTTGTAGTCAGCCTCAGCTACTTAATGAGGCCCTCCGCAACTTAGACCATGGTGTGGTGGGCATGCATGTAATCCCAGCATCTGGGAGGCTGAGACAGGAGGATCGCGGTTCATGGATAGCTTCAGCTACTTAGTGAGGCCTTTGCAACTCAGTGAGACCCTGTTTCAAAAATAAAGAATAGGCTGGGCGTGGTGGCGCATGCTTGTAATCCCCATGCTTGGGAGGCAGAGACAAGAGGATAACTCAGGTTCGAAGCCAGCTGTGCTGGCTTAAGAGACCCTGTTTCTAAATAAAAAGTATAAAATAGGTCTGGGAGTGTAGCCCGGAGGTAGAAGGGTTTCCAGGAACTCCAGTACCACCAAAATAAAAAAGAGAAAGAAAAGAGAAAAAGAAAGAAGAAAGAAAGAAAGGAATAAAGAAAGAAAGAAAGAAAGAAAGAAAGAAAGAAAGAAAGAAAGAAAGAAAGAAAGAAAGAAAGAATAATAAGGTTGGGGGTGTCATTCAGAGGTAGAATGCCCCTGGGTTCAATCCCCAGTACCACAAAAGAAAAAAAGAATAAAAAATAGGACTGAGGGAGGGTGTAGCTCAAAAGTAGAATGAATGCCCCTGGGGTTCCATCCCCAGTTCTGAGAGAGAAAGAGAGAGAGAGAGAGAGAGAGAGAGAGAGAGAGAGAGAGAGAGAGAGAGAGAGAGAGAGAAAAGAAGCCAGGCACGATGGATCGTACACACCTGCAATCCCAGTGCTTGGGAGTCCAAGACAGGAGAATTTCAGGTTTGAAGCCAGAGTCAGCAACTTACCAAGACCTTGTTTCCAAATAAAAATAGAATAGTGCTAGGGATGTATCCCAGAGGTAAAATGCCCCTGAGTTCAATCTTCATCACTGCAAAAAATTAAAATAAATAAAATGAACTAATACACATAACAAAATAGATGAACCTCAGATATATTCCACAAGGTGAAAAATGCTAGACATAAAAGGGTACAGTCAGCCCGCCTGCGATCCCGGGACCGGGGAGGCCGAGACCGGAGTGTCGGAGTGTCGGAGTGTCGGAGTGTCACAGGTTCAAAGCCAGCAACTGGGCCAGGCTGTCAGCAAACTAGTGAGACCCTGTTTCCAAATAAGAATGAAGTCAGGCCAGGGGTGTGGCTTTGCGGTAGCATGCCTCTGCACTCAGTCCCCAGTGCCACAGAATCTGAGGTTTCTAGACAAGGCGAGGCCCCAGCCGCAGGGGGTGGCTGCTGGGCTGGGCCCCCCAGGAGGGCAGCCTGGTGCTCCTGCTGCTGCTTGTGACTATATAACAAAGGGCAAATTGATGGTGTATAAAATGTACCCCAAAGGTTACTTTACAATTGTGCTAGGAATGGGAGAAGTGGGCTATGGGGAGGCAGAGCAGCCTGTACTTGCACCTTCACATTGGAGGCCGCAGGCCCCAGAGCCAGCTCCACGCAGTCAAGGGAGCAGGAGTGCAGGCCTGCTGAACCGGTCCTTCCTCCTCCCTCCCTTCCTTTTTCTTTTTTTTCTTTTTTTTTTTTTTTGTATGTGTGTGTGTTTTATTTTTTGTTTCTTTGAGGTGTGTGTGTGTGTGTGTGTTAAGTATACTTTTCTTTTCTGGTACTGAAGAAAAAACCCAGGGGTACTATACCACTGAGCTACATCCCCAGCCCTTTTTATAACGTATTTATTTTGAGACGGGCTGGCTTGGATTTGCAATCCTCCGACCTCAGCCTCCCAAGTGTCTGAGAAGACAACTGTGCCCAAGCCAGCAGTTTCTGAATGCTGTTCCTAACAGACTTTTAGACATGAGTTTACCTTCCATACCCACAGCCTCTGCATTAGAGCTTCACCAATCTAGAGTGGGAGGCATCCGAGGGGGAGAAAACTCCATCCCAGCCAGGATAATACGGCTGACGCGCTCCTGTGATCCCAGTCCTGGGGAGGCTGAGACTGGAGGATCACAGGATCTCAGCAGCTTAGGAGGACCCTCAGCAACTCAGCGAGGCCCTGTTTCAAAATACAAAGGGCTATGGTGTGGTTCAGAGGCAACACCCTCTTCAGTACAGAGGCAGAGTCCCACCCTTGTCATTCCTGAGCACAGGTTTTTTTCAGGACAGGCTGAGCAGTCCTCTAGCCGCCGTCCACAGCGCACTTACACACCATCCCTCCTCTGAGAACCCAGGCTCAGCTAAACTCTTGGGGGGTGTGCATGGCTTACCCAAAAATATGGTGACATCTTAGCAAGTAAGCACCCTGGGGTCCTGCTATCCATAGAGGGTACTAGAACCAGTCCCTTGGCTACTGAGGGATGGCCACACCATATTGCATTAATTTTGAGGACAGTCATAAGTTATAAATAACCAAGTCAAGTCAGCTCCCGGGTGCACGTCCAAGCTGATATCCACCAGCTCCCTGAGAAATGAAACACAGAAACCTACCAGGTCGTTCTGTGATTGGAGGGGTTGAATTGAGTAGGTACATTTAATCAGATACAGACTTAAGTTTTAGGAAATTCTATATATGTTTTCCCACCACCACTCCCCCCTCCTTTTTAAAGTAAATTCCACTTAAAAAGGGCTAGCATCCTGAAACAGCCTACTTTTTGCTCTTTTTGTGCCGAGGATTGAACTCCGGGGCGTTCTACCTCTGAATGACAACCCCAGCCCTTATATTTTTCCTTGAATACAAGGTCTCACTGAATTGCTGGCCTTTCTCAAACCTGAGGTCCTCCTGTTTCCGCTCCCAGCACTGGATCCCACTGTGCCTCTGCGCTTCAACCGCCTGTGTCTGAAGTACATTAAGCCTTTATGTGGAATGATGTGGAATGGTATTCTTACAGCTCTGTTTTGTCATTTGTTTCCACTTTAAAGCAGTGTTTAAGAATTTGAAAGTTAAAACAAAAACAGAAATGTTACTAAGACTTCCAGGTTAGCCCTGCGCAGACCCTCAAAAGAAGGTGGTTCTAGACCTAGAAGGTGGTTCTAGATGGCGCCGGAAGGAAGGCGTGCACGCAAGAGGAGGCGTTTAGGGACTGAGTTCTGCTTTTAATCATTTTAGCTGCATTAAAATCAAAATGATTCTCTATAATTTTAAAGCCTTGTTTTCTTTTTTTTCTTTTCGTGAGACTGGGGATAGAACCCAGGGGCTTTCTACCTCTGAGCTAATCCCCCAGCCCTATTTTTTATTCTTTATTTTGAAACAGGGTCTCACCGAGTTGCAAAGGACTTCGCTAAGTAACTGAGGCTGTCTGCAAACCATGATCCTCCTGTCTCAGCCCAAATGCTGGATTACAAGCGTGCGCCACACGCCCAACTTTAAAGCCTTGTTTTGAAAAGCCGAGTGTGGTGGCACACGCTTGTAATCCCCGTGCTTGGGAGGCCGAGACAGGAGGATCACGCAGGTTCAAAGCCAGCCTCAGCTGGCTTAAGAGACCCTGTTTCCAAATAAAAAGTATATTTAAAAAATAGGTCTGGTAGTATAGCCTGGAGGTAGAAGGCCCCTGGGTTCCATCCCCAGTACCCCCCACACACACACAAAGTGAGTTTCAGTAGCCAGGCATGGTGGTGCGTACCTATAACCCCAGAATTGGGAAGCTGAGACAGGAGGACCACAGGTTCAACAGGAGCCTCAGCAACACAGGGAGGCTGTCAGCAACTTAGCAGAACTAAAAAAATAAAATGGGGCTGTAGTGTAGCTCAGAGGTATACAACTCAGAGTTAAAATGAGACAGGAGGATCATGGTTCAAGGACAGCCTCAGCGATTTAGTGAAGCCATTTGCAACCCAGTGAGATTCTGTTTCAAAATAAAGAATAAAAAATACAGCTGGGGATGTAGCTTGGAGGTAGATGCCCCTGGGTTCCATCCCTAGTACTGCATGAACGAATGAATGAATGAATGAATGAATGAATGAATGATAGGGCTGGAGGTGTAGCTTGGAGGTAGAAGGCCCCTGGGTTCCATCCCTAGTAACACCAAAAAAGAAAGAAAGATGGATTACACAGCACGGTGATTTACCCTTTCTTCTCAGACTCAAACATACACACAACACTGAAGTTGATTTTGTTTAGTATTATTCATCTTAGTTACATAATGGAGGCACACCAAAAATATTTTTCATATTAATTTCCCAATGGTTTAGAAAATGCATGAACTATAGAAACAGAAAAAAACTGTTTCTCTACCCTCTTACATAAAATGGCTGTAGCCTGTGAATTAAACTGACAACAGACAGGTTGACAGGGGAAAAGGCATACAGCTGTTATTAAGATAGATATAGATGAGAGAGAGAGAGAGAGAGAGAGAGAGAGAGAGAGAGAGAGAGAGAAAGAGAGATGATAGATACAGATGATAGAGAAAGAGAGAGAGAGATAGATGATAAAGATAGATGATAGCTATAGATGATAGAGATAGATAGATAGATAGATAGAGATAGATAGATAAAGATAGGTGATAGATATAGATGGTAGAGATAGATATAGGGTTTTTCCAGTGCTGAGGATCAAACCTCATACATGGCAGGGAAATGCTGTACTACTAAACTACCCTTTTATTTTTTATTTTGAAATGAGGTTTCAGTACACTGCTGAGAGCCTCACTAAATTGTTGAGGCTGACTGTCAACTTGTAATCCTCCTGCTTCAGCCTCCCACATACTGGGATTACAGGCCTGTGCCACCCTGCCTGGCCCCAGCCTCGTGTGTGTGTGTGTGTGTGTGTGTGTGTGTGTGTGTGTGTGTACAGAAAAAAATCACAGAGAAGAAATGACAAGCCCCAAAAAACCAATTTGGCTCGGAGCTTAAATATCATCTTAATAAAGGGAAAGAAACCTTAAGAAATGGCTAGAAACTCCGTGAAGAGAGGCTCGTGGGAGTCAGGGTTCGCTTAAGCAGACTTGTCTTGGCTCAGGAGGGCAGAATTTCTGTCCTTCTTTTGGGCAGAAATGGGGGGATAGAGATGTTTCCTGCCTGCTGATCTCAGTTGCCTTTAGCTCAAAATAACCTCTATGCTTGGGACGCTGAGCCAGGAGGTTCACAAGTTCAATGCCAGTGTGCAGTAACCTGGCAAGACCCGTTTCAAAATAAAATAATAAAATAGGACTCAGTGGTAGAACCTCCTGACTTCAAAATCCAGTACTGCAGTAAATAAACAAATAACCAATCCATATGCCCACATGACACTTAGGGTAGTGTGTTCTGATCCCCTCCAGAACTTAGATAAGTGTCAGACAAACAGTCACTTTGTAACTGAAGAACTATACTGACTGAATATTGAGTGGTCTTACAGTCTTTTTTCTTGCTTATGGAATTTTGGGGGGGTTAAGACAGTGGTTCTATAACTATTTTTAAGTCTTTTAGAAACAATGTTGGAATGAACTAATACAATGGCAGAGATTTTCTTAAAAAAAAAAAAGGCAGAGGCAGCATTGGTGGTATACACCTGTGATCCCAGTACTTGGGAGGCTGAGACAGGAGGCTCACAGGTTTGAGGTCAGCCTCAGCAATTTAGCCAAACCCTCAGCTACTTAATGAGTTTAGTGAGACCCAGTTTCAAACTAAAAAAATAAGATGGACCAGGAGGTGTAGCTCAGAGATAGAAAACCCCCTAGGTTCAATCTGCAGTACCACCACCAAAAAAAGTTCCCTTTCTATGTACCTAATGGACCAAACTTACACCATCTGCTCAGTCCTGTTCTGACCATGGGTCATAGAAAAGCTACAGGAAGGCTGCAGAACAGAACTGACCGCACGAGCTCTGACTGCGAGGCGCCCAGCATGAGGAGCTGCAAAGCTGGGCTGCTCGTCCTTAGGGTTAATGAATGGCGTTAATGTTTCACTTGAAATTTCATTTGGAGCTGGGTGTGGCGGCGCACGCTTGTAATCCAGCATTTGAGAGGCTGAGACGGGGATCGCGGTTCGCGGACAGCCTCAGCTACTTACTGAGGCCCTCTGCAACTCAGTGAGACCCTGTTTCAAAATAAAGAATAAGAAATAGGGCAGGGGGTGTAACTCAAAGGTCAAATGCCTTGGGTTCCATCCACACACACACACACGCACACACACACACGCGCGCACATGCACACACACACACACACACACACACACACACGCACTCATTTGGGAGGACTTTCTGGAAGGATCAGAATGTCCCCACCTGGACCACGAGGCCATGACTCAGTTGTGTACATGTTTCATCACACTGAACATGAGATCTCTGTGTTTGTGAAAAAGTCCACTTCTAAAAAAAAAGAATTTGTTTGACACCTGCAAAAATTTTTTTGCAGTTTCTCTTTTTAACTTTGTGAAAGATTATAATGTGTTTTCATATTTGCAACTCTTAAACTTTAGGAGTTCTTCGATCATGTGAAGAAACTCTGGGACGACGAGGGGGTAAAGGCGTGCTTCGAGAGGTCCAACGAGTACCAGCTGATCGACTGCGCACAATAGTAAGTCGCTCCTGAGTGGAGCCAGCCCTGGGGAGCGCGGCCCCGCCAGCTGCTCCCGGAATAAATAACAAACGCTTCACGGCGACCGCCAACTGCACGCGTGCACGTGTGGTGTGGCTCTGGGCCTGACCCCGGGCCACTCTACCTCGGAGCGACACCCCAGCCCGTTTGTACTTCCAAGTCTGAGGCTGGCCTCCTCCTCTGATCCTCCTTCCTGCCCCACACCCAGGGTCCCAGACAAGCGCCGAGGCACTCTCTTCTGTTTTCTTGTTGTTGTTCCGGAGCTTGAACAGGGTTTTATGCCTCAGAGCTGCGCAGGCCCTTTTACCTTTTTTTTTTTTTTTCTTTTTTTAATTTTGAAACAGGGTCTCACTAAGTTTCTGAGGACCTCGGTAAATTGCTGAGACTGGCCTGCAACTTGCAGTCCTCCTATCTCAGCTTCCCAAGTATTGGGATTACACATGTGGGCTATGCCTGCACCTGGCTTATAAAAGTCGATTTTTTAAGGCTCACAGGTCAGCCTGGCCAGCCTTAGCAAGACCCTGTCTCAAAATAAAAAATAAACTTAGGGTTCGAGTATAACTCAGACACAGAATCCCTGGGCTCAATCCCCAGTGACACACACACACACACACACACACACACACACACACCCCCTTTTTAAACACGATGCGTTTAGTAGATGGAGAATTGAAAGCCAATAGGGGTGACTGTTTCAGGAGGAAACATCAAATTTCACCCCTTCTATCCTGGCGTTGTTTTCAATTCTATTATTTTTTCCTTTCACAATAATTACAAGCATGTTTGTAAAGTATAATGTACATAAATATTCGTTATTATATTTTAATTTTGGAGCAGGGGGTCCCAAATTAAATTGTAAAATACTATCAACATCTGCAGTCAAGGCCAGGCTCTTAAAGTAATGTGATGTCATACATGGTGAGAAGTGGAGTTGGTATTTATGTAACCATGGATGCTCAAGCAGGAAAGACCGAAATGAAGAGAGAAGAGGATATACCCGGGCTGGCTTAATGTTTTCCCCAAATACTTAATATTCTATTTTTTGTCAGTTTAGATAGATTCTGTTACTGTTAGAAAATAATGGTCCACAGAAAACTGTCAGATCACCAAGAGGCTCCAGAAATGTTTGCTGTTGCAATAGCAAGGACAGTGTCCAGCTAGCTCTGTGTTCTCTGGGCTGCAAAGCGTGTATCTCAGCCCTGAGTCTGCGGTGCAGATTCCCGAGTGGAGACAGCCCTGGGGAGCGCGGTGAGGTCGAGCCGCAGCACTGGACCCGGCCGGCCGGGCTGTGCTGTGAATTTGCTTTGAGGAGCAGGGAGGTGTGAGGCCCCGGGGCCTTGCTTGCTCACTTGGTACCGTTCTCCTACCTGGCGGGCCTGGGCCAGGGCCGGGTGGCCAAGGGAGGAGCTGGGAGTTTCTCCCAGAGGGAGCGAGTGCTCAGTAGCTCCATGAGAGAGAGTATAGGGGAGCGGGAAGGGATGGTGGGATCGCGCCAGCGAGTGGAAGCCCACTACAGAGCCACAGGTGACAGGACATGGGACGGGAGGAAGGCCTCCTGGCACAGCAGAGACACAGGACTGCGCTAGCAATGTGGACACACGGAGGGGGGGCAAGTCTGACTGTGAGCCATGTGTGATGTCTCGTGCAGGCATCAGGCGGCACCCGGGAGACTCCTCCAGCGTCTGTGGCTGTAATGGAGCACCTGAGACTGGGTAGCTGATAAAGCAAAGAGGTTTACTTGCGCTTCAGGCGCTGCAAGCTAGAAAGCCCAAGATCAAGTAGTGGCCTGAGTCGGCTTCTGGAGAGCGCCTCCCGGTGGAGGTGCAAGCTGGTGCAGCAGAGGGGAGGAGAGGGCTGATCTCCCTCCAGAGTTGACCCATTTGGCAGAGAATCCATTCAGCAGGGCTCGGCCCCACAGCCAAGCACCTGCCCCCACCTCATGCCCCTCATGTCCCACCTCGAGGCCCTGCTGAAGGAGATAGATCCTCTGGGTGAGCTGAGGTGGAGATAATCAAGCGATGCCACACCCCCAGCCTATTTTATTTACTTTGTGGCATTGGAGATTGAACCCAGGAGCATTCTATCTCTGAGCTACAACTCCAGCCCTTCTTGTTTTGAAACAAGACCTCACTAAATTACTGAAGGTCTCGCTAAAGTGCTGAATCTGACTTCACACCTGCAAACCTCCTGTCTCAGTCTCCCAAGTACTGGGCTTACAGGCATGAACCACCACTCCCGGCTGGGGCAAGCCCTATTCTAACCGCAGGACAGGTGAGCTGCCAGATGGTTGTCTTTGGTGGTATTCAGACCCTGGTAACTTCAGGAGCATGCTATGGGCCAGGGCAGAGAGGGAGAGCACCCCGGCCTGAGGAGGGACAACCCGTGGGAGCTGGCTTCGAAAGGAGGCACTCAGGCCACCGGGAAGGAGGTGGAAGGAGGAGGAACCAGAGGAGAGCAGGGGCCAGGCCCCTGGCCCAGTCAGAGGAAGAGGAGAACTGGTGGTCACTGACCGGCTGTGCTTAATCTCAGCCTGGCTCTGACACATGCCTGGAATCCCAGTACTTGGGAGGCTAGAACAGGAGGAGCACAGGTTCCAGGCCAGCCTGGGCAAGTTAACGAAACCCTGTCTCACAATAAGATAACAAGGGGCGGAACAGGCAGCTCAGTGTAGAATTCCCTGGGTTCAGTCCCCAGTACCACAAAAAGAATTTTTTTCCTAATGATTCACTATGATTGAATGGGAAATACTGCACTTTCTATAGAAATTAGTTTCTTTGAAGCCTAAGGCAAGCTGTGCAAATTAATGGAGATTATATTTTGATATAGAATTTCCCAGTTCCCACTGTGAGAATTTAAACTCAATCTCTACTGAATTATCCCCCAAAATGCATTTCCTCCAAGTCTTAATAAGAAGTGATTATGTAGCTATGGCAACAGCTATTTTAAGATAAAGAAAAGCCAGAGAAAACTGGATCTTTAGAATAGCTTGATAAAGTCAGGCTCGGCTTAGTGTAACTCTGAACGCAACAGTTCCCAGAGTGGTGGTTTGTTGGCTCTGCATGGATACAGAGGCTCCTTTCGAAGGCATCCATCTGAATAATTGGTTTTGCATACTCTCGGCGAATATCTCAGAAAAAAAAAGAAAGGAAGGAGCGTTGGAGCCTCCGTGGCTTCCCTGCTGCACCGGGCTGTCTTTCGTCATCTGCCAGTTTCCACAAGTGCGTTCATGTCTTCAGGGCTGGTCACTGGGACGACCGTCAAGGCCGCCACAGAGGCTTTCAGGACAAGCTGGAAATTGTTAGCACCCGTGAAATTCCAGCTTCAAGTTGACCTTTTGCAGAACTTTACAAAATAAAAAGAACTCTTATTTAAGATAGCATAGTCTGCTTGTAATCCCAGCATTCTAGAGGCGGAGAGGATTGAGGTTCACAGACAGCCTCAGCTACTTAGCGAGGCCCTTCACAACTCAGTGTGACCCTGTTTCAAAAATAAAAAGACAAGCCGGGCGTGGTGGCGCACGCTTGTAATCCCCGCACTTGGGGGGCTGAGACAGGAGAATCACGCAGGTTCGAAGCCAGCCTCAGCTACTTAGTGAGGCCCTGTTTCCAAATAAAATATAAAATGGTTCTGGGAGTATCGCCCGGAGGTAGAAAGCCTCTGGGTTCCACTTCCCAGTACCACCACCAAAAAAAAAAAAAAGACAAAAAAAAAAAAATAGGGCAGGGGGTGTAGCTCAGAGATAAAATGCCCCTAGGTCCCATCCCCAGTACCACACACACAAAAAGATAAGATATTACAGTCCAGTTCATTAAATGTACAGCTACTTACATACACAGTCTTCCTAACTCATTTTGAGATTTATTTCTACCTAAGTTTATTTTCAGACTTATTTTCTGTATCTGAAAATTGGAACTGTTCCTGTTTATGGGCAGCACAATTACTTTTTGTACTTTTATTGGTGCATTGTAATTATACAGCGTAGCACCATAGGAAGGAAGCCCTTGGGGTTCCCCTCTGGACCCGCGCCCCTCCTCCCCTTCTCTGCGCGCTGTGACTCCTCCCTGCACCACACAACACAATCTGACTCTTCACCTCCTTGAGCCTCATTTTGGTTGTTTTGTTATGAAAATAGGAAAAATGTAGCCGCAGGGCCAAGCAAATAGACCTTGGTGTTGAGCCCCCTTGCCCGCTATTCCTGCCAAGAAGCATCCAGAAGGCTTGAGATGGCTCACCACAAATGTTTTCTGTAAAAAAGTCTTAAAATATCTCAGAGCAACCACTCGCCTGAATGGAGAATCCCAGTGAACTTCACCGTCCTCTCATTTAACCCTCAGACGTTGTATAAAGAAGGGAGACAAGCCGGGCGTGGTGGGCACGCTTGTCATCCCCGCGCTTGGGAGGCAGAGACAGGAGGATCGCGCAGGTTCGAAGCCAGCCGCACTGGCTTAAGAGACCCTGTTTCCAAATAAAAATATAATAAAATAGGTGTCTGGAAGTGTAGCCTGGAAGTTGAAGGGTTTCCAGGAACCCCAGTACCACCAAAAAATAAAAAATAAAAAAAAGGAAGACAAGAGGATCGCAGTTCAAGATCCCTCTCAGCAACTTAGTGAAACCCTGTTTCAAAAATAAAATGGACCTTTAAAGTGGTGGGGGTGTAGCTGGGAGGTAGAGTGCCCTCCAGGGGCATTCTAGACCTGAAATGCCAGCCTGGGTTTACACCCCAGAGGCCCCAAAGCAGAAGGGGCCGCTGAGACAGGGCGGGGCCAAGCCCTGCCTCTTCCAGCAAGCACTGGAGTTTCTGGTGGTGTCTGCCGTTTACCAGGTATGGGTAGATTCACACCGAAGGCTATGGGCACCCATCAAGGAGAAAGCTGAAGACATCTATGGCTATCTGGATGAAAGCAAGGCTGGAATCAAGCGATCTGCGTCCACAGAGGAGCCTTCCCACATCCAGTTTGCTCTGTCTGGGGAAGGAGCCATGTGGAATATTCTGGCATGCAGGTCTACAAGGAGACAAAGGAAAAACGTTGCCTTGTGATCACAAGAAACTGCCAAAGCTAAATTATGCGGAAGTGTGGAAAGGATGCCATCGGAAATGTTTTTCCACGTTGAATCCCTACCAGTCTCCAAAAGCACTTCACAGCCCTTTAAATAAATGTGAAATCAAGTCCGCACTATATCTGTGCCCTGCAGTGGCTGCCATCTTCCTCTGAAAGCATCCGGCTGCTGTCTGCAAGGAGCTTAGTCCACCGGTGAGCGCAGCTCGTTGGCTCTGCCTTCTCCGTTAGCACACGCACCTCCAGGCCCGCTGAGGTCCAGAGCCCCAGAGGGCTGGGGCGTGCTCAGCCATGGAGCCAGCACCTAGCTGAGCAAGCCCAGGGTCAAGGCCCTACACACACCCAACAAAGAAAAAGGACCTTATTTCAAAAAATAATATATTTGAAGGAAATTGAAAATATGTGCACAACTAATAAAAGTTTGGGTCACACAGCACATGAATTTATCAAAACTCAGCAAATACCAAAGCAAACCAAGCGCAGTGATGCTAGCCTGCAATCCCAATACTTGGGAAACTAAAACAGGAGGATCACAGGTTCAAGACCAGCTTCAACTCTTAGCAACCTAATGAGACCCCCATATCAAAATTTTAAAAATTAAAAAAAATTTAAAGTGCTGGGGATGTAGCTCAGACATAGACTGCCCCTGGGCTCAATCTCCAATACCCCGCACGCACGTGCACACACACACACACACACACACACACACACACACGCACACACGCAAAGTATTATTTTCCTAGAACAAATATATCAAACCAAAGTGGTAGTTTATTAGACCCTTATTATACAATTAAGATTTCTGTTTCATTGGATGTAAAGTTCACAGTGAAAGAAACTGAATAGGCATGCTGGTGCACACCTGTAACCCTAGTACTTGACAGGAGGATCGCAGGTTCGAGGCTAGCCTCAGCAACTAGTAAGACCCTGTTTCAAAATAAAAGAAAAAAGAAGGGCTGGGGATCTAGCTCAGACTAGGATGCTGCAGAGTTCCATACCCAGTACAAAGTAACAAAAACAAAAACTAAATGAACAAGCTGATTGAAGATCATTAACAATCCTCATGCTGACATATTTAGGAAGGAGACCCTTATCTGTCTTCACATTCTTTGAAATACATAAAAAAAGGATGGCTTGTCTGGGCGTCGTGGTGGGAGGCTGAGATAGGAGGATCACAGGACCGCAGCCAGCCTCAGCAACTTAGCGAGCCCCTCAACAACTTAGTAAGACTCTCTTTCAAAATAAAAAATAAAAAGGTCATGGTGGCGCACCCTTGTAATCCCAGCATTTGGGAGGCTGAGACAGGAGGATCGTGATTCACAGACAGCCTTAGCTACTTAGTGAGGCCCTCTGCGACTCAGTGAGATGCTGTTTCAAAATAAAGAATATAAAATAGGGCTGGGGGGTGTATCTCAGAGGTCAAATGCCCTTGGGTTCCATCCCAGATCCCCCCAAAAAAAGAAAAGAAAAAGGGCTGGGGGTGTAGCTCAGAGGAAGAATGTCCCTGGGTTCAAACCCCAGTACCATACCAAAAAGGAGGAAGAGAGCGAGGGGGAGGGGGAGGAGGAGAAGAGGAAGAGGAGAAGAAGGAGGAGAACGAGAAGAAGGAGAAAGAGGAGAAGAAGAAGAAGAAGAAGAAGGAGAAGGAGAAGGAGGAGAAGAAGAAGAAGGAGAAGAAGAGGAGGCGGAGGAGGAGGAGGAGGAGGGAGGAGGAAGAAGGAGTAGTGGAGGAGTTCACCTGGCCAGGATGTGGTGCTGTCAGCACCGTCTGCTTGCCACTGCTGGCGGGATGTGGAATGGCACAATCATGTCGGTAAGAAGTAGGGCCTTTCCAGAGTGAGCACAATGACTGTGGGGCCTGCCCTCCCGCTCCTAGGTGATTCCCAAGAGAACCGAGAGCTCTCATCCACATAAAAACTGCTGGATGCACGTCCACGGCGGCATTATCCCGAGTGGAAACACCTCAGTGCGGAGCAGCTGCTGAGTGGGTGGAGGGAGAGACGCCCACGCGTGGAATATCCCTTACCTGCGACAACAGGATCCGCCCTGGAAACACTATGCTAAGTCCTGGGGCCAGGCATGGGAGGCTACATGTTTGTGATTCCACCTCCATAAATGTCCAGAATGGAGACATCTGCAGGGGCAGAGTGGGCCAGGGTCACAGGGGCTGGCAGTGGGGAGTCAGAGACCAGGAGCAATTGTAACAGGTACAAGTTTCTTTTTGGAGTGAGTAAAACATTCTAACAGTGAGGAGAAATGGCCATGGGAGTCTGAATGTGCAACAAAGCCATTGGATAGTGTACTTTCTTGGACGTGTCAGTAAAATTAACTTAGAGACTTCTAATCATCGGAGTCTACCCAGTTTCGGGCCTTCCTCTACAGCACAAAGGGAGACTACGTGAAAGAGATGCCATTGGGAAGTAGGCAACAGCTGGGCGTGGTGGTGCACACTTGTAATACCAGTATTTGGGAAGCTGAGAAAGGAGGCTGGCAGGTTTGAGGACAGCCTCAGCAACCTAGCAGGACCCTGTTTCAAACTAAAAAAATAAAACAGGGCTGGGTGTGGCTCAGAGGTAGACTCCCTTGGGTTCAATCCCCAGTACACACACACACACACACACACACACACACACACACAAGTAGGGAACAGATCCCTCCAAAGTCACATGCCCTCTGTGACAGAATATCTGTCATCAGTGTGTTTCTCATACCGGCAGTTTTTCTTAAATCTCTAAAAACAAGGCATCTTTGACCAGGTAGTTTTACAAAGTCGTTTCCATGGACGGGGCGTGTTGTTGCCAGGAGAGGCTGTGACAGGGTTGTGCTTCTGCGGCTCCAGAGCATGGGTGCAGGGGCCTGCTCCGGATCCAGGAGCTCCTCCCTGTGGTTGGTTGGTATGTGACAGCTGCTCACTGTGGACTGGAGTGCCCCACCGCGTCTGCGCAGTGGAGATTCCATGAGCTTATAAATCAGTGCATTTTTACATTACAGGTGTGCTTTTCCTGCTTTCTCTACCATCATGGTCCATCCTCATGTGCACAAACTTAGTTTTTCTATAAAGCTCAGCTAGTTAAATAAGACAGGGATGTGGCTCCAGGGTACGGCACTGGCCTAGCACATGCAAGGCCCTGGTTTGATCCCCAGCACTGCAAAAAAATAAAAGTACAACATCTGTTCACATCAGCAGCACTCACAGTGACCAAAAGGAGGGAACTGCGTGTTCATCAACTGGCGAGTGGGTAACAAATGTGGTGCGGCCAAACAAAGCGATAGTATTCAGGCGTAAAAACAGCGAGTTCTCGGAGCTGGAGACGCTGCTCATTGGTGGAGGGTGGGCTTAGCAGGTGAGGCTCTGGGTTCCATCCCAGTGTTAAAAGAATCAAAAAGAAAAGAATAAAATTCTGGCAAATGCTGCAACTTGGCTTTCTTAAGAACACCAGAGTTTGCTGTCTTGGAGGACACGTTAAGCTGTAATGGTCCATTATGTAAGGACTTCCCTCCTCCCGGTAAATAATGAGAATGTGTTCATGAGATCAAGAAATGTAGTTAAAGCTTTTAAGGCAGAATTCAGGGTGTAAGAAAGTTGCTCTTTGATAATTTTATATCAAAGAAAGCATTCAAAAAGGAAGAAAGAAAAACCTTTCATGCATCAGTGATTAGAATTAAGTATCTTTATTACACCAGATTCCACTGATCACATAATAACCAGGATCCCTGATATCAACAAAAACTACCTTTGAAATATAAGCTTTATTCTATTATTATGTTAACTTAGGAAGGCTAGCTGGGCATGGTACACACACTTGTAATCTCAGGACTTGGGAGGCTGAGACAGGAGGATCGCAGGTTCGTCACCAGCCTCAGCTACTTAGTGAGGTCCTCTGCAACATAGTGAGACCCTGTTTTAAAATAAAGAATAAAAACTCAGGCTGGGGGTGTCGCTTGGAGGTAGAATGTACCCGGGTTCAATCCCCAGTATCACAAAAAATAAATAAATAAACAAACAAGCAAAGTTAGGAGGGCTAAATGCAAGTAGAGTCCCGCTTGCTTTCGATTCTGTTCATAGGACGCACTTGTTCTCGTCCTACTGGATATTTATAAAAGTGTGGGACGTGCAGTATTGCTGTGAAGGAACGAAAGAGTCCTTACCTGGCCACCTGAGGCAGGCAGCCATCTCTGAGAAGCTGCTTTGCTGTGACTTTCTGCTAAGCTACGTGTGGTGGCTAAAAATATCTTCTTCTGAGAGAGATAAGATTTAACAGATCGTTTTGCCAAAAAAGGGAATTCTAATGACATCTCACGTGTGTGAGTGTGTGTGTGTATGCATGCACGCGCGTGCATGTATTCAGCACTAGGGATTGAACCCAAGGGCATTCTGTCTCTAAGTTATCCAGCCCGTTTTATTTTTTGTTTGGAAACGGTCTCACTAGGTTGCTGAGGCTGGTCTCAAACCTGTGATCCTCCTCTCTCAGCTTCTCAAGAACTGGGATGACAAGTGTGCACCACCATACCCATATCCGTGTGTGTGTGTGTGTGTGTGTGTGTGTGTGTGTGTGTTACTGGGGATTAGACACAGGGGTGTTCTACCTCTGAGAAACACCCTCAACCCTTTATTTATTTATTTACTTATTTTAAACAGGGTCTCACTAGGTTGCTAAGAGTCTTGCTATGTTGCTGAGGCTGTCCTCAAACCTGAGACCCTCCTCTCTCAGCCTCCCAGGTACTGGGATTATAGGTGGTCACAACACCCAGTTTCCATATACTTCAAATCATCTCTAGATCACTTTTTTTTTTTATGGTGGTGGTACTGGGGATTGGGACCAGGGGCATCTACTTCTGAGCTACACTCCCAGCCGTTTTTATTTTTTATTTTGAAACAAGATCTCAGTAAGATGCTAAGGGCCTTTCTAAGTTACTGAAGCTGGCCTCGAAACTGCAATCTTCCTGTCTCAGCCTCTCAAGTACTGGGATTGCGGGCATGCGTCGCCAGGCCTGCTTCGAGAGCATTTGTCACGCCTAACAGGGCGTAAGTGCTGTGTCTGTGAGCTTTGCTGTGATGTTCATTAATGGCGGGGGGAGGGGGACACGTGCTCAGTAGTTCCTTTCCTTCTCCCTGGGGCCCGCGGCTGTGAATCCACAGATGTGGGGCTCGTGGGTCCAGGGTTCAACTGCGTCTGGCCTCGGGCACCGTCTCAGGTGCTCTTCACCCAGGAGCCCTCCGAAGCTGCTTTCTCTCCCCTCTTGCTGACCATGTGCCTCTTCTGGTTAGCAGCTCCCTCGTAAGGACCCAGGGGGTGTGGGCACATCTGGGAAATGAAGCTGGACAGAAGCAGCCATGGGTCTGCAGAGAAGAGGAAACACCAGGGACCGGGCGGGATGCGCTCTGTCCTTATTTCCTCGTGGAGTTCACGTTAATGAGTGTGGAATCGGCAACATTCCCAATAGCAGAGTTGAAATTCAGCTTGGGTGGAATTCTCTTTGAATTCCTCAACTACTCCTCAAAGGATGCTGTGCTCAGGATTGCTTTCCAGATGTTGATCTTAGCTAAGGTTTATTATAACTTTCAAGTCTGTTTGGCGGTTTCTGGAAGAAAAACATCTGCTAGGATGCCTCACTTGTCAAAAATCTTGAGAAAGCCAGGCACAGTGGCACACACTTGTAATCCCAGCGGTTGGTCTGAAGCCTTAGTAACTTAGCGAGGCTCTCAGCAGCTTAGTAAGACCTTTTCAAATATATATAATAAAAAAGGGCCAGCCGGGCGTGGTGGGCACGCTTGTAATCCCCGCGCTTGGGGGGCTGAGACGGGAGGATCACACAGGTTCGAAGCCAGCCTCAGCTACTTAGTGAGGCTCTCAGCAACTCAGTGAGACCCTGTTTCCAAATAAAGTATAGGTCTGGGAGAGTAGCCCAGAGGTAGAAAGCCCCTGGGTCCCACCCCCAGTACCACATTAAAAAAAAAAAAAAGGCTGAGGGTACCCCTGGTTCAAACTCCAGGACCAGAAAACATATCAATTGAGAACGCTCAGCCAACACCTTTGTGCCTCAACAGAAGAGGCCCGTCTGCTATCAGAGTCCTAATCCAGAGGACTGATGCTGAGGTACCGACACATCAGGCTGACTGCTCACCCCAAAATCAGACAGGAACAATAATGGTGAAGAGCAGGAAAGGAATTTTAATCAACATGACCACGTCAGGAAGATGAGAAAGACGGCATCCTTGCCTCACTCTGGGACCAGCATTAGCTGCAGGGTGGGACAGAGGAGAGCTGGCAGCAGGGCGGAGAGGCGCAGCGTCCGAGGCCAGCATCACTTCTGTTCTGGTTCTTCAAGGGCACTCTGGAGAAGACCTTGCACTTGGGGGACCTGGTAACATCATGGCCGCTGTCCCACTCAGTCCTGGTGGCTTGCTGGCGTCCGTGGGGCCCCAGGTGCTGCAGTGTGGGGAGTGACCGCAGACTCAGGCTCTGTTCCAGGGTCTGCAGCTGCAGGTCCCTGCAGATCTGGAAGGTGCCTTAGTCACTCTGTGCCTCAGCCTCGGCAGGCGACAAGAGCACTTGGTAGACTCAGGGCGAACGACCTAGAATTGCAGTCATATGACGAACTGCCGGTGTGCAGAGGTGAGGAGGAGTCCGACCTGGAGTTTAAGGTAATAAGGGAGACTCAAAAACGGGTAAAAATATTCTCCTTTGTTATAGAATCTTTTACATTCTAGTTAGAAGCATTTAAAATTAATTCCAATAGGACTCACTAAGCGATATTTGATTTCTAGTGCCATTTTTCTAACTAACGTTACTAGCTTAAACTAAAAAATCTTTGTTTTGACTCAGTTAGATTTCAGGTTTTCCTTGACCAAAAGAAAAGAAAAGCCCAGGGTGAGTGCTCTGAGAGCATGCACCCGGCAGCTCAGGTCAGGCTAGGATCGCCAGGTTGTCAGCGGCTCCCAGAATATGTGACTGTTGGAAGGAACACTCTCCACCCTGCTGTAGCTAGGTGGCTTTTTTTTTCCTTTCCCTTTTTACATTTTTTGTTTTGAAGGAGTGTTGCAGAGAAACTAGGACCTAAAGACAGAAGACAGTGGAAAGCAGGTTTCTTTATTCACTAGTAAAGGCTCAGAAAGCAAAAGCTTTGGGTCTGGCCCCAAGCACCAAAATTCCAAGTTCTCTACACATTTGGTCATGTAACTGCAGAGCAGCAGGAGGAGTAAGAGTGAGATTTACTACACCTAGCGTAAGTGAGACACTAAAGCAGAACAGCCATTCACCCAGCCAGGCGTGTAGCACACACTTGCAATCCCAGCATTTCAGGGGCTGAGACGGGGTGTTAGTCAGAGGTAGAATGCTCTGGGTTCCTCCCCAGTACCACAATAAATAATAAATAAATAAGTAAATAAATGTCAAAAGGCTGGAGGTGTAGCTCAGAGGTAGAATGTCTCTGGGGTCAATCAGCAGGACTAAAATCCAGCATTTCAGGTCCTTAGTTTCCTGCCACATCTCTTTAGTCCTTGCTGGTGTCTCCTGCTTCCTTAGGAGTAGAACTCACAGTTCTACTCCTAAGTAGAACAGTCTTTCTTCCCATACAACATTCCCCACGTAGAGAAGTAAACACAGGCTTCCTGCTCTATTCCGCAGAGCACTCTGGAGATCCCTGCACGATTTGCAAGTCCCCTTACAAACTGCCAGGGGGAAAAAAAGACATTCAATAACTTCCCCTAATAAGATCGACAGTGAATCTACACAGATTGCCGGGGGGTTGGGGGGACTGAGTAGTTCCGGGGACTTCCCTGTGCTCAGACCTGGCGCAGGTGCTGACACCAACTGTTAGATCGTACATCTCGTTTCCCAGTGTTGCAAGTGAGAAGCATGCTGGAGAAGACAGCTTGAGTCTGCTCACACAAACCACAGCGCTGCTTCACTCCAGACGAGGTAGAGCTGGGGCCCTGCCCGGGACGACCACGCTGAGTCCAGTGCTGGGGACGTCCAAGGCTTCGTTAAGTCAGACTGAACTGTGAGCCGGGCACAGTGCCCCGCACCGGTCATCCCAGTGCCTGGGAGGTCAAGACAGGAGGACTGTAGGTGGAGGCCAGCAAGTACAGTAACTTAGCAGGACCCTATTTCAAAATAAAAAGTAAACCAGGGCTGGGTATAGCTCTGAGGTGGAATGCCCCTTGGTTCAATCCCCAGGACCAGAAATAACAAACAAACAAACAACAGTGACAGAATAGAACACAGCCAGGGCTTTGGCTTGGATGTAGAATGCCCCTGAGTCCAATCCCCAGGACCAAAACAAAAGGCTGAACTAAGGAGAATCTGAAGTTACTCTCAGCAGAGAGAGTCGTATAGAGAGTACTCTAAAAGAATTACTATTGATTTTTTTTTCCCCTGCGGATCTGGGGATGGAACCCAGGGGCAGTCAACCTCCAAGCTAGGCTCCCTGCCCCATTTTTATTCTTTGAGACAGGGTCTGACTAAGTAGCTGAGGCTGTCCTTGAACCGCGAGCCTCCAGTCTCAGCCTCCCGAATGCTGGGATTACAAGCAAGCGCCACCACGCCTGGCCGATCATTCTCTATTCTAAGGAAGACTGGGAATGAATCCAAAGGCCACCTACCACGAAGTCCAGGGCAAGGAGCCTTTGCTCCACCCGGTGCCGAGTCCCGAAGGCCGTTCGAAGGGCAGCTGCTGAGTGCAGAGGAGTCCCTACACCAGCAAACAGCAGGTGCTGGGCAGGCGCATTAGGACAGCCACAGTCAGGCTGCCCTACAGCCCGAGCTCCCTCACCACCCTGAGGACTAACAGACCAGCATGTCAAGGCACAGAGCAGGGCGGAGCTCCAGCCATGTGCCAGTTCTCTGCTTCCTTTTCCCTCTCTCTTGTTCACACTTTTAAAATTTGACAGCAGGTTTGTATATGTGTGTATATTATATGTTACTATGTTATAATAATATGTTAATAGTATAATCACACACACACACATATACTACCTCTGAACTAGACTTAGTCCTATTTTATTTCTTATTTTGAAATACAGTCTTGCCACGTTGCTGAGACTGGCCTCCAACCTTCCACCCTCCTGTCTCAGGACACCACTCCTGGAAGTTTAACATAATCTGAGGGACAGTGATCCTCAGATTTTTGAAGGTTTGAGGAGTTAAAAGTCTCAGAGGTTTAGCCATGCATGATGGTGCACACTTGTAATCCCAGCATTAGGGAGGCTGAGACAGAAGGATCACAGGTTTGTGGCCAGCCTCAGCTACTTAGTGAGGACCTTCACAACCTCATGAAACCTTGTTTCAAAATAAAGAATAAAAAATAGGGCCGAGGGTGTATCTTGGAAGTAGAACACCCCTGGGTTCATCTTTCCGCAGAGAATGGTGACGTACACCTATAATCCCAGAACTTGCTTGGGAGGCTGACAGGAGTTACATACACTCCAGCCCTGTCTTACTTTTTATTTCAAAACGGCCTCACAAAGTCGCTGAGAGTCTCATTAAATTGCTGAAGCTGGCCTCAAGCGTTCAATCCTTTTGTCTCAGCCTCCCAAGTGCTGGGATTCCAAGCGTGGCCAGCTACGACGACGGGCTCTGCGTTTATTTTTAAAGGGTTTTGTGTGTGACAGTTCTGACGTTTGCCAATGCGTGTGGGTCCCAGCACCTCACCATTCTCTCTGCCTGCATAATTTAAAATGACAGCTGCGCCTGTCAAACTTAAAAGTGAGTGAAGTTCCTGGATATTTTTAAAACATCAAGGAGATAGAATCGTGCCAGCCAAAAATGGGTCTTTTCGTTGCTCAGCCACAAGAGGGGCCGCGGGTGATCAACGCGGCGGCGGAGGAGGGCCCTGGAGTTGTCACATCCCGCACGGTCCTGGGCCTGCGTCTGGTGGTGTCCACTCGTGGCTTCAGGGTCCCGAGGCCGGGGAGTCGCCGTGCAGCGAGCAGGCTGGGCGGGCACCCCGCTGGCCTTGAGCACCCTGGACAGGCACCCTCGTGAAGCCGAAGCCTGCGTACTTTATCCGTGCGGATCTGGCTACGTCCCTGAGAACGCGCTGGGGACATTGCTGGTGTGAATTTCGTGCCCTAAAGCTTCACAAAGCCTGGCAGGCGCCAAGGTCAGCCCGGCGCCGGCCACTACCTGCGCCGGCCCCGCCTCGGCGCCCCCGGACGCCGTGCGTCGCGCAGGCCCCGCCCCTCGCGTCATTTCCGCGTCCCTGTGCCCTTTGACCCCTGAGCCGCGCCGTGCGTCCGCAGACCCTGCCCTTTCCGCACTGGCCCCTGGGCCCGCCCCTTGTGCCCTCTGACCCGTGGGCCGCGCCCCCGGCGCCGAGCATAGCACAGGCCCCGCCCCTCTTCTCTGGGCCCGCCCCTGGTGCCCTCTGACCCGTGGGCCGCGCCCCTGCACCCTAGACCGCCTGCCCCGCCCGCGCTTTCTGTACCACAGGCCTCGCCCCGGCGCCAAGTTCTGACGTCAGTGTCTGCGCCGCGCTCGGTAGAAGCAGGAAGTGGAACCAAAACAAAGGAGCGGCGGTCGGGAGCTGACCTGTCTTCCGTCTTCTTTCTTCCGCTCTTTTCCCGGTCCCGGCCTGGGATCCCGAGGAGACGTCCAGTCATGTCCAACATGGAGAAACACCTGTTCAACCTGAAGTTCGCGGCCAAAGAACTGAGCAGGAGTGCCAAAAAATGCGATAAGGAAGAAAAGGCCGAAAAGGCCAAAATTAAAAAGGCCATTCAGAAGGGCAACATGGAAGTTGCCAGGATACACGCAGAGAATGCCATCCGCCAGAAGAACCAGGCGGTGAATTTCTTAAGGATGAGTGCTCGGGTCGACGCGGTGGCTGCCAGAGTCCAGACGGCGGTGACGATGGGCAAGGTGACCAAGTCGATGGCCGGTGTGGTCAAGTCGATGGACGCGACGCTGAAGACCATGAATCTGGAGAAGATCTCTGCTCTGATGGACAAGTTCGAGCACCAGTTTGAGACGCTGGACGTCCAGACGCAGCAAATGGAAGACACCATGAGCAGCACCACGACGCTGACCACTCCCCAGAACCAAGTAGACCTGCTGCTCCAGGAAATGGCCGACGAGGCGGGCCTCGACCTCAACATGGAGCTGCCGCAGGGCCAGACGGGCTCCGTGGGCACCAGCGTGGCTTCGGCCGAGCAGGACGAACTGTCCCAGAGACTGGCCCGCCTTCGGGATCAAGTGTGATGGATAGCAGCACCCACGCTGAGGCTTCCGGGCAGGCGCCACCTTGGACACGCTCCCCGGATGTCGGAGAGATGCCGTACCCTAGAAACATGCCAGAATGCTCAAAAGCCCTTCGTTCCACATTTGGGTTTACAGCCCGCTCCAGATATATTAAGAAATTTCAGTCTTTCACCACTCTTTACTGGATTTTAAAGTTCTGTATAACTTGTGATGATGTGTATTTTTATAGCTGCCTTCTAACAGAAGTAGTTGGTGTGTATGCATCTCAAAAATTCAGTGAGAACTCTTCTTCCCATTATTCAGTATTCCACTAAAAATTATCAGGTTAAAGGTTGTTTTGTGTGAATGTGTGTGTGTGCGTGCAGTTGATACATAGGATGTCGGGTGGTGCACTAAACTTAGAAGGGGGAATGATTCGTTTGGTTACACAACTGTAAACACTTAAATTTATTCAGTGAATAGGGCTGTTTCTGTATGTCCTTTGTTTGGGGTTCTTTTTTCCTTGTTTTTTTTACCATCAAAGCAAAACTGCAGTGGACTCTTAATTTGTTCTCACAACGTACATCAAAATTACCTTAGGAGATTTTGCATAATACTCTTACTGTTTACATTCTGTAAGTTTTTTATGTAATAATGGGGTTTGTGTAACTGAAAAAAAAACCCACATAATTTATTATCAGGAAAAATTTAAATTTGTTCATTTATATTTTCTTTACGAAGTAGAGTTTTTAAAAAGACTTAGAAGGTTTAACATTTGACGATAGTTATTTTCCTAAGAAAACACTTTAATCAGACTTGTCATAATGTTAATTAGCCTGGCAGTCACATGACACATCTAACATTGCCAAAGAACTATTGATTGGCCTGGGACTGTGTTAATAGGCTTTGCTTTGGTTTAACAACCAAAAGTGAAATAAAATTAGAACTGCATTTTAAGTTCTAATTATTTGCATTTATTATTTTGTCTTAAAGGCACAAAAACCTTATAAGTTGTACTGTTTTACTTAGCGATGAAAATAATCAGAATGTGCAGCTAGCATTCCTGGGTCTGGAAGTTATGAAAGAGAAACAGAGTTAGGGTTGGGAGAGAGAGTTTGGATCTGAAAGTTATGAAAGAAGAAACAGAGTTATAAGTGGAAGAAGAGAAAGATTGGAGCTAATATGTAACTTATGCATCTTCCAGGGGTGGCAGTGTGTGTTGGCTGAAAAGAAAATCGTGCAGCTACCACTTTTTCATAGCCTCAAAACGTGGAGAACAGCAGCTAGTTTTGGACTTGGCAGTATATTAAGTTAAATATTTCTCCATAAAAGAATTCCAGTGCTTCCAAAAATAAGTGTAGAGACTCTCCTAGGCTCTTTGAAAAATCTATAACAAATATTCATTGTTAAAACATGTTTTCCAGTGTGAATGAGTGTTTAAGGAAAGAAATAATGGGTGTATGCAGATGACTGTCATAGTTAAGTTCTTTCCCACCTACCAGCTGTTGCTCAGAAGTCTGCCGTGGGGGACACCTGTTGAGGGCCTCCATCTCTCAAGGCCCACGGCAGGCCTTGTCCTCCTACACACAGTGAGCAGGCAGCGAGTTGTGAGTGGTCCTAACCCCCTCAGACTAGAAAGGCCCAGTTACAGCCCAAGAAATAGCTTGGTCTCCAATCCTTTGATAATTGAAAACCCTTTTATAGTGCAAATAGTCCCATCAAAATATATTTTGAGATTAAATAATGCTTATATATGCTTGAAGTTTCTTAAAATATGTTCATTACATACTATATGAATGTACATTTTTATGAATCAAATATTATTTTCAGAAGCACTACAGATCCATGAGTTTTTTCCTCACTTGTTGGAGTTGATTCAGTGTCAAATGTGAATCACAGAAATGCATTTAATAAATCATTTTAAACTGCATATAATTGCATACAAGTATGGTTGTTGTGGGGATTATAGGTTTTTTTGGCTTTTGTTTGGTGTTTTGTTTTTGTGGTACTGAGAATTGAACCCAGGGACATTCTACATCTGAGCTACTCCCTCAGTCCTGTTTTAATTTTATTTTGAAACAGAGTCTCACAAAGTTGCCGAGTCTGGCCTCAAACCTGTTATCCTCCTGCCTCAGCCTCCCAAATAGTGGGATTTTTTTTTTTTTTTTTTTTTTTTTTTTTTTTGGTGGTACTGGGGGTGGAACCCAGAGGCTTTCTACCTCCGGGCTATCCTTCTAGACCTATTTTATACTTTGTTTGGAAACAGGGTCTCACTAAGTTGCTGAGAGCCCCACTAAGTAGCTGAGGCTGGCTTTGAACCTGAGCGATCCTCCTGTCTCAGCCTCCCAAACACAGGGATTACAAGCATGCACCACCACGCCCAGCTCCAAATAGTGGGATTATAAGTGTGCGTGATTACACCTGCCTTGGATCCTATTTTAAAGTAATTTGTGGGCCAAGGATGTAGCTCAGTAGTAGAGCCATGCTTGGCATGTGTGAGGCCCTGGGTACCATCCCCAGCAAAGAAAAAAAAAGAAAGAGCTCAAGAGAGGTAGTTCTGTAGCCAGACCCCAAACTCGAGACTTGGGTACTACTGACAAAAGGTTATACGCCAGGGGGTATTAAATTGACATATAGACCTCTATTTTTAAGTCACCTCAAGTTTATTATTTATTTGTTGGTACTGGAGGTTGAACCCAGGGGCATTCTACCTCCTAGCTCCAACCCAGCCCTTTTTATTTTTAACCAAGCTGCTGAAGCTGGCCTCACACTTGCAGTCCCCCGCCTCAGCCCCCACGCACTAGGATTACAGGCACGTGCCACATCTAGCTTCCAAGGTTATTTTTCTACATCTTGACCGTCAGGGCCATGGAAAACAGAATCAGACGGGTCAGCCCTGGGCAGTTCCTGGCCTCGTGTGGTTTCTGGCACAGGGAGCCTGGCAGTGAATGTCTGCAAGGCGAATGCAGGCCTCCCCTGAGTCCTCCGTGATAGTGTCTGGAGCCCTCTGATGGCAGCTGACCCACATGGCAACACCATGCAGGAAGCTCAGGCTCAGGAACCATCTCCGGAAGTACCGTGTCCCTGCTCTTCACAGCACTGCCTGCTCCCACGGGTTTATAAAGAGTCTCTCCTACCTGAACGGGAGGCTGAGGCAGGAGGATCACAAGTTAGCAACTTAGCAAGACCCTGCCTCAAACATAAAAAAGGGCTAGCCAGACGTGGCACACGCTTGTAATCCCAGCACTTGGGAGGCTGAGACAGGAGGATTCAGGTTTGCAGCCAGCCTCAGCTACTTACAACTTTGCAACTTAGTGAGACCGTGTTTCAAAATAAAGAATAAAAAAATAGGGCTGGGAGGGTAGCTTGAAGGGAGAATGCCCAATAATTAATTAATTAGTTTATTAAAAGGGCTAATGATGTAATTCAGTGATAGAGCATCCCTAGGTTCAATCCCCCGATTCACAAAAAAGAAAAGGTGGCGGGGGACAGTAAAAGTATTAGATCAAAATACATAGGGCATTTCTTCCTAGAAATTAAAAGACACTTCTGCTCTTTTTTTTGTGTGTGGGTCTGGGAATGGAACCCAGGGGCATTCTACCTCTGAGCTACAACCCCCTGGCCAATTTTTTATTCTTTATTTTGAAACAGGGTTTCACTAAGTTGTGTAGGACCTCACTAAGTAGCTGAGGCTGTCCGCAAACCGCGATCCTCCAGTCTCAGCCTCCCAATTTACAAGCGTGCGCCACCGAGCCGCTACTTCTGCTCTTAAATGTCATTAAATACAGTTAGACAGATAGGACCCTCACATAAAAAGGAAATGGACATGAGTGTAAAAACAATCATCAAAATGAACACTTAAAATTAGTGGAAGCCAGGCCTAGCGTGGTGGTGCACACCTGTGGTCCCAGCGATCCTGGAGGCAGGAGAATCGTGACACAGCAACACCTTGTCTATGCCTACCTCTGCCTTTCTCCCTTCCTTCTCGTTTTGGTTTTTGGCTTTTTTGTTTTGTTTTGTTGGAGGGTACTGATGATCGAACCTGGGGTACTCTACCACTGAGCTATACTCCTGGTACTGATGATCGAACCTGGGGTACTCTACCACTGAGCTATACTCCTAGCCCTTTTTATTTTTTTATTTTGAGATAGGGTCTCACTAAATTGCAGAAGCTGACCTCGAACTTGGAATCCTTCTGTCTCAGCCTCCCAGGTACTGGGGTCACAGACAGGCACCACCATACCTGGATAAGGCCTTGTCTCTTTAAAATAAATTTCATATATATGTATATACATATGTAACATATATGTAAACATGTATAAACATAAACATGTATAACACATATATATGTATATATATACATATATATATATATTACTGCAGTTTATATGCTTTATGTGTCTTATACCTCAACTACTATCAAGGACATAAATCACAACATAAGGCGATGCCCCAAGCTCATCCAGTCATGATTCAGTAAGTACTAGGAGAAAGGGATGGACCTCTGGGCCCAGGTAGGATTTTCATCTTAGGAAAGAAAATAAAGGTGTGAATAACATAGGAGGTCGAAAACTACGTGGAGATTTGAGCTGACTGAGTTTTGAGTGACAGAGGGTGGAAAGAGGCTGGACGGAGGCCGGATTAAATTGCAGACTGTTCTGGGCACAATCCCCCTACCTAAGAAACAGGAGGCTCACAGTTCAAGGCCAGGCTCAGCAACTTAGACCCTGTTTCAAAATTTTAAAAGAGCTGAGGGTATATAACCTGTAGAGAGCCTCTGGGTTAAATCCCCGTACTAAAAAGGCACGTCGGCATTACCAAAGGACAGGGGCAGGTGCAGAAGTCACCAGAACCACTGTCCTGGCAGAGCAAGGAGCACGGGAGAGCCTGGAGGGGCGCCGCGCCGCTGCCCAGGCCCCTGGGCTGCTACCAGGTGCCTGGGCCGAGATCCAGCGGCAGGCTCAGCCTCCGCCAGCCAGCAGGGCGGGGTGCCGCTGGCCGGGGACCCCCAAGGAGCTTGGAGCGGCCCTGCGGTGCACTGGGACTGCCAGGCGTCCTCTAGGGGCACAGGTAATGCTTTTCTCCACTAAAATTGCTATATCTTGTTGATAGGTATGATAAGCTGAGTTTCAGTAACACACTGAGGATATTCTTTTCTTTTTTGGAGGGGGAAGTAGTGGGGATTGAACCTGAACCCAGGGGCATTCTACCTCTAAGCTGCACCCCAGTCCTGTTCTTCGTTTTTTAATTTACCGATGCATTATAATCATGTGTCATTATGAAGTACAGGTGGGAGGGCTGAGCCGGGTGTGGTAACAGTAGTGCTTGTTCTCCCAGTACTTGGGAGGCTATAGACTTGAGGTCGAGCTCAACAACTTAGCAGGATGTTTCCAGATAAAAGGCTGGAGTGTAGCTCAGTGGTTGAATGCCCTTGGGTTCAATCCCCACTACAAACAAGAAAAGAAAGGAAGGCAGAAAAAGGAAAGAAAAACTACAGAAGTGAGCTGGCCTGGGACAGATGGCACCACACCTGGCACCTTACTACCCGGAGGCTGAGGCAGGAGGATGGCAAGTTCAAGGCCGACCTCAGCAACTTAGCACGACCCTGTCTCAAAATAAAAAATAAAAGGGCTGGGACCGGTGAGGTTTAGCTTAGAAGCCCTGGCTCAGTCTCCTTGCCCCACACAAGGCCCAGCCAGGATGGCGTGGGGTGGCCCTGCCCTGCCGTGCTGGCACTCCTGGCCTCCCCGCCCCCTCGGGTGGGACTGGAGGGACCGCTGAGCCAGCTCACCCTCCGCCTCCAGCCACCACACTCCCACAGGCGCACGTACAGCTCGTCACAGACCTGCATGCCCACCCCACACCCACACCTTAGGTTCTTACTAGGATTTATCACACCACAGGAGAACATGCCTTCCTTATATCTGCCACAAGGCCGTCTGCTGGCTTCGCTTTGGAAGGAAGGCCCCATCCCCTTCCTAATTCTCAGCCCAGTAGGAATGGGGAAGGGAAAAGAGGGGAGACAGAAGTTAAAAAACAAAAAAAGCCAGACGCAGCGTCACAGGCCTGCCATCTCAGCCATTCTGGGGGCTGAGGCAGGAAGATTGCAAGCTGGAGGCTAGCCTGGGCAACTTAGTGAAGCCCTGTCTCAAAATTAAAAGGGAGCCAGGTGTGGTGGCGCATGCCTGCAGTCCTAGTACTTGGGAAACTGAGACAAGAAGATCACAGGTTTGATATCCTCAGCATCTTAGTGAGACCCTGTTTCAAGATACAAACATAGGGCTAGGGGCTTATTTCCTGGGTTCAATACCCAGTACCACAAAAAATAAGCAAAAAATAAAAAAGGACCGGGTATGGTGGCACACACCTATAATCCTAGTCCTTGGGAAGTGGAGACAAGAGGATCGTAGGTTTGAAGCCAGCCTTAGAAACTTAGGCCCTCTGCAACTTAGTGAGATCTTGTTTCAAAATAAAAAATAAAATAGGGCTGGGGGTATAGCTTGAAGGTAGAATATTCCTTCATTCAATCCCTAGTACCAATAAATAAATAAACAAACAAACGAATAAACAAACAAACAAATAAATAAATAAGTGCCGTGAATGTAGCTTAGTGGTTAGAGCATAGGGCCGTGGACTCAATCCCCAGCACCAAAAAAAAAAAAAAAAAAAAAAAAAAAAAATCAGGCCTTTGCCATCCATCAGGACTACTGGCATCCAGGCTGACTTCATGCAGGGATGGGGGCCTCGGCCTCAGCCTTACTGAACCTGGAGAAAGGTCTCAGCACTTCAACACTTGCTGGCTTTCTTTGCAGCTTCCTGGAAAGGATCGACAGCGTCAGCCTAGTGGACTACACACCCACGGACCAGGTATGTGACCGCAGGGCCACCTCTGCCCCCAGTTCTGAGGCAGACTTACAGGTCATTGGCGACTCTTAGAACAGAGTAAGAACGCCGCACACCGTGTCCTCAGTTCCTGTGAGGCTAAGGCAGGAGAATCACAAGATCGAGGCCAGCCTCAGCAACATAGGGAAACCCTCAGTAACTTAGCAAGACCCTGTTTTAAAACAGAAAATAAAAAGGGCTGGGGATGTAACTCGAAGCTAGAACATCCCTGGGTTCAATTCCTAGTACCAGAAATAATAAGCACAATGGTAACTGCTTTCGCCGCTGCCCCTCGTGGTGTGCACATCGCCAGCCTGAGCCCTGCTCCCTGGCTTGGGGTTCCAACCCCTGCAGACCTCTGATTTGCCACTGGAAGGAAGGTCATATGCAGACTAGGAGTGTGGGATTCCTGTTCCTTCTGTAACCTCAACTCCCCCGCACACACTGAACGTCCTGCTGTGGGCCCAGTGGGGGCCCCTGGCTGTGCCCAGCATGTCTCCTTGGGTCGGGCAGAGCAAAGCAGCCTTCTCCACACTTGTCAGTAGCACAGAGGGTTTCTCGATGTGCCTTCAGCCTCCTGGCATGTAAGAAGCTTGGAGAGCCCCGGGACCTTGGTCTAGGGTCCCCAGATGCTTCTAGAGCTGGTGACCCTCAAGAAAGATAGGGATTCCATTCAAACTGCCCCCAGCCCTTCTCAGCATCCTTGGTCCCGGAAGCTGGGCCTCTGCCTCCCTGGAGGCCTGAGGTCCGCTCTGGGCACGGCCCCTCAGGACTGTCCTACACACTTTCACGCTGCCACAGCAGTGGGGCTGCTCTGGCATCGATGCTGAGGCCGCTTCACTCACATCAGGATGGATTTGGCGGTAAGAAAAACCCTGACATCTGCCAGTGTAACTGAGACGTCAGCTTTGTGAAGCCCAGGGCTCTCTGGGGAGGGAGAGCAGAGCTCAAATCAACCACATCCACCTGGCCCAAAGACCCAGGACTTGAACAGCCCCCACTCTAGCACCTGGAAGGTCCCTCCCCAAGGCTGGGCGCTATGACCTGATTGTCAGGCACCTAGCAGACAGCACGGCGCGGTCAGAAGTGACTTTTAGCCAGGCATGATGGATGGCACATGTCCATCACAACAGTGCTTGGATGGCTGAGACAGGAGGATACAGGTTCAGGGCCAGTTCAGCAACTCAGCAAGACTCTGTTTCCAAATAAAAATAAAAAGAACTGGAGTGTAGCTCAGCGGTGGAATGCTCCTGGATTCCATCCTCAGTACCACACATGCAAAAAAATAATGATAATAAGTTGTTGGGGGGTTTTGTGGTACCTCCAAGCTACACCCCCAGCCTTATTTTTTTATCCTTTACTTTGAAACCAGGTGTCACTGAGTTGCAAAGGGCCTCACTTAGTAGCTGAGGCTGTCCACACACCGCAATACTCATGTCTCAGCCTCCTGAATGCTGGGATTACAAGCGTGCACCACCACACCCAGCTGATACAAAGTTGTTTTTTTTTTTTTAAGTCTGAAAGAAAACAAATCACAGTTATAAAGTCTTTTGTGGGGGGGGGGTACTGGGGTTCCTGGAAACCCTTCTACCTCCGGGTTACACTCTCTTAAGCTAGAGAGGCTGGCTTTGAACCTGCGCGATCCTCCTGTCTCCACCTCCCAAGCGCGGGGATTACAAGCGTGCGCCACCACGCCCGGCTATAAAGTCTTTAAAAACCAAACCAATATGTCCATTGTGATTTTCCTCAAGAGAGGGAAGACCCGAGCGCGTGTCTTTAGCTGCCGGTGGGGGAGGCTGTGGTTGGTATCTGGGCTGACCCAGGGCCCGGCTGCTGTGCTCCCTGCTGCAGGACCTCCTCAGGTGCAGAGTGCTCACGTCCGGGATTTTCGAGACACGCTTCCAAGTGGACAAAGTGAACTTCCAGTGAGTTCAGAGAGGCCGGGCCGGGACGCTGGGGCGGGGGGCGCTGGGGCTCTCTGGAAGGCGCTTGGCCAGCCCTCTGGGTGAGGCCTCGGCTCCAGCCCCTCACCTAAAAATGAGGCCCAACCTGAGGGGAGACCAAAGAGCGGAGGGCCATGGGGAAGGGCCGAGGACAGGACAGTTCAAATAACGCCATGTCCATATACAGAGGTGTCACGCCAAATCCACTGGCATGCATGGGGGTGCGGAGTGTGGGCAGGTGGGAATGGAGCCCCGCGTCTCACTGTGATGCCTGTCGCGGTGCACCCAGAGAAGTACGAGAAGTAGTTAGGGTTAAAGGGAAAGAACCCCTACGAGGACGGTTTCCCCTAGCTGTGGGTTTGACTGACTGTTTTTTTGTTGTTTTTTTTTTGGACGGAACACAGGGGCATTCTACCTCAGAGCTACACTCCAGCCCGATTTTGTTTTTATTTAGGAGCAGACTCTCATTAGGTTGATGAGTCTCGCTCATCTTGCTGAGGCTGCTCTTGAACCTGTGATCCTCCTGTCTCAGCCTCCCAAGTACCGGGATACAGTTGCTCACCAGCACACTCAGCGCTGGCCCTTTGTTAAAGCCAGGAGCTGCAGAGCTGAAGCAGCCTCTTCCGTCCCTGGAGGAGTCTGTCCAGCTGTCCTCGCCACTTCCCTGAATGAGATTAATGTCTTCACTTTCCTCCCTTGTATAAAAAGTTCATTCTGCCCCGAGCTTTCTGCTGCGGGCTCATTGGGGCTCATTGGGGCTCATTGGGGCTCATTGGGGCTCATTGGGGCTCATTGGGGCTCATTGGGGCGCTGAGGCAGTGGCCCTAGCCCTCCTCCCTCCAACCACCTAGAAGCCTCGCCTACCCATTCCAGGCCATCCTGCCCACCCCCAGGACATGAATCTTCCCCAAGAGCAGTAAAGATTTGCAGGCTTATCACTGCCTCCAACCCCTAGGGCCCAAGCCTCCCCGTGGCCCAGACCCCCACACCTGAGCCCTGCCCCCTGCCCCCTGCCCTGGCCTCGCCACCCCGATGCTCCTGCCACAGGGCCTTTGCTCAGCCTGCCCTCTGAGCCCCAGGTGCTGCCAGGGCTGAGCAGACGACAGATGTCTTGACAAGCAGCCTTCAGTATCGGCCCAGGCCAACTCCCTGGAACTCCTACGCCTCGCTGTGCAGCCCAGGACTCGGTCCTCTGCGCCTTTGTGCTTTCCTGAGTCCATGGTGAGGTCCTCAGAGCAGAGCTCCGTGTTCTTCTGTGTGGTCTGAGACGCCCACAGTGCCCAACACCCTCTCAGTGCAGCCAATTAAAAACAGGCTGTGGGGCCGGGCGTGGTGGGCACGCTTGTAATCCCCGCGCTTGGGAGGCTGAGACAGGAGGATCACACAGGTTCGAAGCCAGCCTCAGCTACTTAGTGAGGCTCTCAGCAACGCAGTGAGACCCTGTTTCCAAATGAAATATAAAATAGATATGGGAGTATAGCCCGAAGGTAGAAAGCCTCTGGGTTCCATGCCCAGTACCACCAAAAAAGAAAGAGGAAAGAAAGAAAGAGAGAGAGAAAAAAAAAAAAAACAGGCTGTGTGCTCCTAAAGCATGTGTCATGAGTGGGAGGGAGCGGCCATAGCAGCTGCTGGCCGGGCCTGGGAGCCCAGCGGAGTCGGCTGGGTGCAAAGACGCCCTCCCATGGACAGAAGCTTCCGGAAAGGGGTCACTGAGCAGGCAGCCATCAGAAGAGGGGCCCATCCCGGCAGAAGACCTGCAGAGGAGTAGAGAGGCTGATGGTGCCTCCACAGAAGGGACAGAGG
The DNA here is from genome assembly GCF_963383645.1 of Muscardinus avellanarius. Taxonomy (NCBI): domain Eukaryota; kingdom Metazoa; phylum Chordata; class Mammalia; order Rodentia; family Gliridae; genus Muscardinus; species Muscardinus avellanarius. The sequence continues at coordinate 64,645,558 of NC_137803.1, read as the reverse complement.
CATCGGAGAGGGATGTGGACAGAGCCAGGTGGACAGGGAGACTTTCTCTCTGGGGGTGGGGGGTGAGGCGCAGTGCCCTGAGAGCTGGGATGAGACACCTGAAGGTCTGTCCAGGCAGGGACTCGAACGTCCTCAGAGCGCCCTGAGTAACGCCTCCCTGCTCTCCCGCAGCATGTTTGACGTTGGCGGCCAGAGGGACGAGAGGAGAAAGTGGATCCAGTGCTTTAACGGTGACGTTTGCGTTCTCTCTGCCCATGGCGGGCGCGGTGCCTGGGTCAGCTCACCTGTCTCGTGATCACCACCATGCGGCCGTGGCGCTCCCTGGAGGCCGGGGTGCCCAGGCGTGACCCAAGCGTCACACAGCGGCTCCCATGGGTCTTTGGGGCAGCGCTGTCCCCTGTGCCACGCGTGCCGTCTGTGGGTCTGAAGGCTCCGGGTGTGTGCCTGACCACAGCTAGCGAGTCTCTACCCAACTAAGGGACGCCTCTTTCTCTCTTTCTCCATGAAGATGTCACAGCTATCATCTACGTCGCTGCCTGCAGTAGCTACAACATGGTGATCCGGGAAGACAACAACACCAACAGGCTCCGAGAATCCCTGGACCTATTCGAAAGCATCTGGAACAACAGGTATAAGAATGGAAAGCTGGGCCTGGTGGCACACGCTTGAAATCCCAGCCCTTGGGAAGCTGAGACGGCAGGTTTGAGACCAGCCTTAGCAATTCATTGCGGCTCTCAGCAACCTAGTGAGACCCGTTTCCAAGTAAGAAATAAAATCAGTCTGTGAGTGTGGCTCAGAGGTGGAACGCCCCCGAGTTCAGTCCCCTCAAAGGTCACGCTCCCCATGAGGCGTCCCATGAAGCCCCATACACCTGCTCAGAGGAGTGGGAGGCGACTCATGCCGGCGCACTGAGCTCCAGACCATTAGCTCACAAGCAACACATTAGTCTGTTGTTGCCGCTGCTGTTAACATTTTAACTTCTTCTCTGTGCATTTTCTGGCCCATTATTACTAAATTACACCACGAAAATCTCAGGGTGCCCATCATGTGAATAAATCTCAGCTTCAGTATCAATGGATTGCTGTCCTCGCTGGAGCTGAACTAGGAAGTGCCCTCCTGCTGCTTATCTGGGTCCCTGCATCTGTCACTGCTCGGTGCAGCCGGCTGGGGTACTGGTCTACCCACCGATCCCACATCCAGAAGGCCACACCTGGCCCCTTCCGTGCTGGGCCGCACCCAGGGCCTGGCGCCTGCGAGGCAGGTGCACACAGCAACTACTTCCCCAGCTGCAGGCCCCCCTTTAACCCAGCAGCCTCTGCGCCAGGGCCTCCATGGAGTACGAGTGAGACTGTGCGGTCCGCTCCTTTGCAGGTGGCTGCGGACCATTTCCATCATCTTGTTCCTGAACAAGCAGGATATGCTGGCAGAGAAGGTCTTAGCGGGGAAGTCAAAGATCGAAGACTATTTCCCAGAATACGCAAATTACACTGTTCCTGAAGATGGTAGGTTTCAAAACATGGCTCTTACAATTAAGGAATAGGGTTCTATTTCCAGGAGTCCTGTACCCACAATTCAAACACATCTGATGAATCTAAGAAATGTCACTAATCCATCAGTCCACTCTCCTTCTGTCCTGTCCTAACACGCTAGATACAGGCTGAGCGTCCCTTGTCCAGAATGCTTGGGACACCAGAGTCTCAGATCGCACACCTTTCTAACTTTGGAAAATCTGTACACATGTAATGAGATATCTTGACAATGGGACCCAAACCTAGACACAAAACTCATTCATGCTTCACGTACACCGTAGACACAGAGCCTGAAGATTTTTTTAATTTATTTATTTTGTACTGGGGATGGAAGCCAGAGGCATTCTACCTCTGAGCTACACCCCCAGCCCTATTTTTTATTCTTTATTTTGAAACATGGTCTCACTAAGTTGCAGAGGGCCTCCTAAGTAGCTGAGGCTGTCCGTGAACCGTGATCCTCCTGTCTCAGCTTCCCAAATACTGGGATTATAAGCGTGCGCCACTATGCCTGGCTTGAAGAATATTATAGAAGACATTTTTAGCATACCTGTCTTTCCGGTGTGCGCAGTTCTGGGGTGGAGCCCAGACTCAGGAGCAGATGAGTGGGATGTATCGGCAGCCCTGGGCTCGTGTCACCAGTCCCATGGGCTCAGCGTGGAAGAGGCCAAAGTGGTGTCACACTGGCACTCATGGGTTTTGGATTTTAGAGCATTCCAGATTTCACACATATGTATAGGGATGCTCAACTTGTATTAAAGTGTCTGATACTGAATCTGGAATCCCTGTACTTGGGAAGCCGAGACAAGAGGATCACAGATTTAGCCAGGCGTGGTGGCGCACACTTGTAATCCCCACGCTTGGGAGGCTGAGACAGGAGGATCGCGTAGGTTCGAAGCCAGCCTCAGCTGGTTTAAGAGACCCTGTTTCCAAATAAAATATAAAATAGGTCTGGGAGTGTAGCTTGGAGGTAGAAGGCCCCTGGGTTTGAGGTCAGCCTCAGCAACTTAAGGAGACCTTGTTTCAAAATTAAAAATAAAAAGGCCCTGGGAGTGTAGCTTAGAGCTAGAATGTCCCTGGGTTCAGTCCCCAGTATCAAAGTCCATTTGGGTTTCTGTAAAAACTTACCTTCACCAGGTGATTTTTTTTTTTTTTTTTTTTTTTTTGGTGGTACTGGGGGTGGAACCCAGAGGCTTTCTACCTCCGGGCTATACTCCCAGACCTGTTTTTTATACTTATTTGGAAACAGGGTCTCACTAAGTTGCCGAGAGCCTCACTAAGTAGCTGAGGCTGGCTTCGAACCTGCGCGATCCTCCTGTCTCAGCCTCCCAAGCGCGGGGATTACAAGTGCGCCACCACGCCCGGCTCACCAGGTGATTTATAAACAACAGAAGTTCCTGCTCACGGTTGGAGGCCAGGAAGTCCCAGGTTGAGAGCAGCAGATTCGGACCTGGTGTGGCCTCCTCTCTGTCTCAAAGATGGCACTTCCGGCTGCATCTTCACAGGGTGAAAGGAGTCTGCAAAGTGACTTGGGTCTCGTGTATAAGGGTACTGATCCCACGGACGAAGGCAGAGCCAAGACCCAGTCACCTTCCAAAGGCAACCCCTTAGCCCAGTGTACTGGAGACCAGGTTTCTCTGTAGGAATCAGAGTAGGGGGCGTTCTCACTTCCAGACATACTAAATAAAAGTTTTGCCAGAGATAGAAATATTAAAATCGTCAGGCCAGGTGGTGCACACTTGTAATTCTAGTACTTGGGAGGCTGAGACAGGAGGATTACAGGTTCAAGACCAGTCTCAGCAACTTAGCAAGACTCTGTTTCAAAAGTAAAAATAAAAACGGCTAGGGTTAGCCAGGAGAGAAGACCCATGCCTATAACTCCCGTACTTGGGAGGCTGAGACAGGAGGATCACAAGTTCAAAGCCAGCCTCACCAACTCAGCAAGAGCCTGTTTCAAAATAAAAAATAAAATAGGGCTGAGGGTATAGCTCAGAGTTAGAATGCCCCTGGGTTCAATAACCAGCAACACAAGAAAAGAAAAGAGGAAATGGACATTTCATTTTCACTTTTACCTGCCATATACATATTTAATGCTGTATTTTAACACAGCAGCCCCATTTCATAATTTTTCGATATTTCCACACAGTTATATCTTTTACCTCACTTAAAATTTCATTTTTAATTTCTACAGCAACACCAGATGCGGGAGAAGACCCCAAAGTTACAAGAGCCAAGTTCTTTATCCGAGATCTGTTTTTGGTAAGCAATTTTGCTAAGTTCCCCTTCACCTACTGTTCTGTTGTTCTCTGTCCTTTGCAAATCGCTCGCCATCTTGTGATGTCATTGAATCTTCCCCAAAATTATGAGCTGCGAGAGTGGGTGCACCGCCTCATCTCACAGCCGGGCTGCGAGGCCAGAGGTGACAGTTCTCATGGCCGGGACAGCTCACTGCCTTTTAACAAGGACAGCCCTCCAGCGCACTCTGAAACCCAAGCACTCCTGCTTTGGTACCAACTTCCTCTACCCAAAAGCAGATAAAGGTTAACAGAAAAATAGACCTGCTCAGGAAGGTGTGGTGACACACGCCCGTCACCCCCATAAGAGGGAGGCTGCGGTGGAGGCCCTCAACCTCGAGGTGTTCCTGCATTTTACTGAGGCCCTTGGCAACTTAGTGAGATCTTGTTTCAATTAAAAAAAAAAAATAGGGCTGGAGATGTTCTACCCCCATAGGACACCACTGGGTTCAGTCCCCAGCATCATAATCCCACACACACACATACATACATACAAACATACATACTTTGACCAAATATATGTTTTAGTACTGGGGATTGAACCCAGGTACATTCTACCTTTGAGCTACACCCCCAGTCCTATTTTATTCTTTCAGTTGAAAACAAGACCTCACTAAATTGCTGAAGGCCTCACTATATTGGTGTGCCTGACCTCGAATCTGTGATCCTCCTGTCTCAGCCTCCTAAGTATTAGGATTTCGGAGTGTGCTTTGAGTCCATTTTGAGAAAGGCCACATGCTCTGTGGGCAATCTCCTTAGATGCAGGCTGTGGTCATTGTATAAGAAGGGTACTAGCCACGGGGGTCTGCCTCAGACAGGGTCTGCTCCTCCCAGTGTGAGGCAGGAGCCATCCCACAGGCAAAAGGAACTTAGAACCAGGAACCGAGAGCAGGAGAGCCAAGCGCCAGCCCCCGGGTTCTGCTGGTCACAGAGAGCAGCCCTGTCCTCAGACTGGGAGCCAGCCGTGAGCCCAGGTTTAGAGCCGCCAGCCTTTGCCTGCTGCAGACGCTGGTGACGGGGTGACGCCTGCATCCGCGCTCAGCACCGTGACAGGTCTTCTGCCTCCTCGGCCGCCTGCCAGTAGTTTACAGCCACACGTGAGGTTTGGTTCTGTTTTCTCTTGAATTCCTCAGGGAGTTGGGTGGCAGCCAGGGACCCAGCCGTGCAGAGCATCTGGGCCTGCCTGATTCTCCTGGACCCGTCTACCTCTATCATTCGTTTTGAACTTTTCATTGGTGCCCTGTAGCCACACACCTTCATAGAGCACACGATGGTGGAGGCACACACCACACATCACTCATTTAGCTTCTCCCGCTTCCCTCCCCCCCCTCCCATGTTTGGCTTAGTGACTGACTTTGATATGTTTGTGAATGGACCTCGTGTGCATTATGAACAGAGCCAGGCGTGGCAGCACATGCCTGTGATCTCAGTATTTGGGAGGCTGAGACAGGAGGATCGCAGATTCAAGGCAGCTTGGACCCTCAGCAGGTCATAAGACCCTGTCTCAAAATAGATACTAAAAAGGGTTAGAGGTGTAGCTCAGTGGTAGAATGCACAGTACTCAAAAAAAGAAAAGAAAAGGGGGGCAGATGGAGACCCTTCCCTGGGGAGCACGCCATCACACCCACTTAGTTGCCCCTCTCTGGAGGTCCTTGGCGGCCTGGTCCTCTCCGAGGCCGCTCTGCCTGCCCGCAGGTGCCCCAGCCTGCCGCCCCGGCAAGCGCTCTCCTTCCCTGTTGCAGAGGATCAGCACAGCCACCGGCGACGGCAAACATTACTGCTACCCGCACTTCACCTGCGCCGTGGACACGGAGAACATCCGCCGCGTGTTCAACGACTGCCGGGACATCATCCAGCGAATGCACCTCAAGCAGTACGAGCTCCTGTGAGCTCTGCGGCCGCCCGCCTCCCCGCCCCGCCCCTGTGTCCTGGGAGCCTCCGGGCCGGGCAGCCTCTCGGGTGGGGACCCTTCACCCACTGACTGGTGGGCTGACTTATCAAGGAGACCTTGGTGATGGGGAAGGACTTATTTTTCTAATTCGAATTCTCCAGCATGGTTGTAAGGGCCCGTGAAAGCGCCGGGTGCTGAGGTTCCGCTAGGTCTCCCTTTATGAAGCTGCAGGCTGACAGGTGGCCACCCCGTTCCGATCTACACCGGCCCCTGGCTTAGACTAGTCCCCAGACCGTGACAGCAGAGAGCCTTTTCCAGCCACATTTCCAGTCACTGTCAGCTGCAGGCATTTGAATTAGAACTCCCTTAAGCCTTTACATCTAGGTAGAAAACCTGCTCCTTCCACTGTTGGGAACCGTGTCCAGTCTAAAAGCCATTCCCTACCCTGTGACCTGGGGCACAGTCTTCTCTTATACGTTCTTGTTGGTGGTTACTGCCGGCTTACCACACTGTATGGACCATAAAACCTAATATTCTTTTGTATCACTCAAGAAAAATCCTTGTAGATTTCTGTGCCTTGTTGACGGCGATGCCTGTAAAATTAAGGAAAATGTGTCTTTATTGTACTAAACAGCTTAATATCAACATAACCTGCTGCTTACTCCAACAAAGAAATAAATGGCATCCGGAGATGTGGGGACTTTTTAAAAGTCAGACTGTCACTTTACCAAGTACTCCTTAATTAAAACCCACCTCCACCTTACAGCAAGGCCGCCCCACCTGGCCCCGTCACGGCAACCGGCTTCCTCCCTGCGCCTCAGCTGCAAAAACTTACACTCAGTTCCAGGTACAAATTGCGATCTAACCTTTCTGGGAACCAGGAATGGTTTTTCTCCCCCAGTAATGTTTCTTGATTACTTCGCTAGCTAACTTTCAAGTTCCCTGGATAGGAGCTCTGGACAGAGGCTCCACTGGCCAGTCAACACGTGACGGGAGAGGAGCTGAGGGGCCAGACGTCCGTGTCTGGCTGAGATTTGATTTATCTTCTGAAGAAGAAACATGACAACCCTTATTGCTGGGTATGGAATCCAGAGAGCTATGCCCCAGCCCCACAAGACCTTTATTTGAAATATAAAGATAAATTATATGGCTATTTCTCAGACACGCAAGATTTTCTAATGTAGCCTCAATGTACGGTACAGGACCTAAAAAGTTAGAACTGCTGCAGCAATGGCCACGGCTCGTTGGGTAGTTTTCTCCGGCCAAAATAATCTGTAGAGTTTGCAGTTAAATTTCCAGCATTTCATATCCAGAGAAGTGACAGCCTCCATGTCTGCATTAATTTCCTTTCAGTCTGTATTATAGCAAAGTTTACTCTATACATCAGCATTTTATAATCTTTTATAAACTCATCCAGACTTAAATGTTCCTGTTCCAAGAAAGGACAGTGTGTAGTCAGCCAGCGCGGAAGCCTACTCCTACTCCGCGGACTGGCGCGGTCCCTGCCTCCCGCCCTCCACTGCTGACAGAAGTGAATGCCGCCCAGAAGCCGGAAAGGATTTTCAGTGTCACTTTCAAAGTAAAACAGGAAGAAAACGGGGAGCAACGACACCGTCACACGAAAGGAAAGGAAAAAAGTGAAGTCAGACATCATTACTCAGCAATTCCCCTCCAACTGTTACTCCTGAAGGAAACAGCCTGCAATCCCAGTGCTTGGGAGGCCAAAATGGGGGGGGGGGGTTCGAGGCCAGGAGCAAGTGGCAACTGAGTGAGACCTTGTTTCAAAATAAAACAGCTGGGGGTGCTAGCTCAGAGGTAGAACATTTCTGGGTTCAATCCCTAGTACCAATGGGGGAAAAAAAAGAGCAGGCCTGGGAGTGTGCTCAGTGGCAAAGTACATGTTCAGCATGCATGGGCCCTGGGTTTAATCCCAGTACCACCATACATTCATATATAGAAGTTGGATTAAAAACGAGAGCCAGAGCCAGGTGTGGTGGCACACACTTGTAATCCCAGCATTTGGGAAGCTGAAACAAGGATTGCAGGGTGTAGCTCAGAGGTTGATGCCCTGAGTTCCATCCCCAGTACTGCAAAAAAAAAAAAAAAAAAGTCTGGGGAGATAAAAAAAATCCATTATACCTGATTTAAAGTTACTAAAATATTTATTTCTAGATATCAAAAGCCATTTTTCATGTTTTGACCACTGGCAGGCATTAATTTCTGAAATAACACCACGGTCACCAGGAGAATATTTCCACTTATCTAAAAATCTGATTTCAACGGTTTCGCACAGAAAGTCTATAAAAACATCACTTCTGTACTTCTACGCGCACAGCAATATATCGGGATTTGAGAGCCGCTTCACAGACAGCAGCAAATCCAGGGTTTATGCCACGTACTCGCAGTGCGTGCCAGGGCCACGGCTTTGCTGAGGAAACAGGACTTGTCATGCATGCAAGTGCCCACCAGTGGTATCCGCACTGTACAGATGCACCTGATTATGCATAGATTTGATAAGCGTGGGGAACCATATTTATTGTTGAGTTTATGTTTCATTTCACAGCATGAGAACAGTAGGGTCAACTATTTATTCTGCGGCCACTCCGATGACTCAGGTTTCCATGATTGCATAGACCGGCCTGAGGAGGGTCCTGTTCTCAGGACTCTGAAGTGAGCAGCACCCCAAGTCCCACGTCTCTGGCTTTGATATTTGCTATGAGATGCGACGGCCGCCTGCTCTTCCCCCCAGAGTTTGCCTTCTGAGCAAGTTCCAACCAAGAAGAAGGCAGAGGGCTAACGGCTCCACCCGGGCAAAGGCGAGGACCAGCAGGAGTCCGGCTGCTGTGCAGTAGATGGTGAGAACTGTGGTCTCCAGGGGGAGGTGGCACTTGTGAAGGGCATATGCGCTGGGCGATAGGCTGCCCTGGAAAAGAAACGTGAAGGTCTTTTTATGCCGCTTGATGCAGAAATAAGCTGTTACCCAACACGCAGGCTGATTTTGCAACACCAGGGGTGGAAGCCAGGGTCAGAGCGGCGTCCCCAGCCCCTCTGTACAGAGCCGCACCCCCAGCCCCTCTGAGGGCTTCTCCTTACAGACAGGTTTGTGGTATCAAATGAAGTGGAGAATGTCATTTGCTGTGAATGTGAAAACGGGAGGGTCCCCAGCCTTTTGATTAAGGAAATGTACTGCCATGAAGTCATCATGAACCGGGTGCAGAAGCCCACAGCTAAAACATCGCGTGAAACACACTTATCAACCGGCAAATGGCACGCGTGGGCAGGAAGAGCCGCCAAGTACAGCTGAGGGGCAACCGGCCCGGTTTCATCAGAAAGCCGCACTGTTCTTAGTGTGGCCAGGGTGCCGACCGCCCTGCCCACCGGGTCTGCAGCTCTTCTGGTGCCTCGGGAAGGGAACTGCAGGGGCAGCCTCTGCGCCTGCGCGCCTGCCGGGGTGAGGGAGGCAGCGAATCTAAGTACGCAGGGGGTGGATGTGTTTCTGGCTTTTGTACCTTTTTCGAGATTGCAGCAATTAAATAGTTGATGACTATGTTGGCTTAAATTCTTATGAGAGCTTTCAGACAAAAATAAACTTTCCCATTACCATGATGAAACTGGGGTTGTTTCTGTTCCTCCAGCTGAAGGACGGGACGCTGAGCTCAGGGACTCCTCCCTGGTGGAGCACTTCACAGGCGCTGTGCGTGTGGCCGCTCAGGACCAGGCGCGGCCGCAGCCACCACAGCAGCTGTGGGTCAAGGTGACAGGTTCAGAGGAGCGCCCCTGCTGGCCAGGCCCACCGACCAACTGCTACATCGGCTGGCACTTTCCTCAAAACCCTGTGTTTAGTTTATACGGAGCCTCTTAGAATATACTCTTCCCATCCCAGATTTTTTTTGTGTGTGTGGTACTGGGAATGGAACCCTTCTACCTCCGGGCTACACTCCCAGACCTATTTTATATTTTATTTGGAAACAGGGTCTCTTAAGCCAGCGCGGCTGGCTTCGAACCTGCGTGATCCTCCTGTCTCCGCCTCCCAAGCACAGGGATTACAAGCGTGCGCCACCATGCCGGGCCCCATCCCAGATTTGATACATTTATTATCACACTTTTTTTTTTTTTTCAAAAAAAGATTTTTTTCATACTGGGGGTTAAATCCTGGGGCTTTCTACAACTGAGATTTGTTTAAAATTTTGAAACAGTCTTGCTAGGTGCTGTAAATATATTTATATTAAATGTAAATTATAAACATATTTATGAAACAAATTTATAAAAATATTTAAGAGCCACACATCTATAACTGCAGTACCTGGGAGGCTGAGGCAGGAGGATCACAAGTTCAAGGTCAGTCTGGGCAATTTAGGAAGACATTTAGCAACTTAGCAGAACTCTTTCAAAACAAAAAGTGCACGCTTGTAATCCCCGCACTTGGGAGGCTGAGACAGGAGGATGGCACAGGTTCAAAGGCAGCCTCGGCTACTTAGTGAGGTTCTCAGCCACTTAGTGAGACCCTGTTTCCAAATAAAATATAAAATAGGTCTGGGAGTGTAGCCTGGAGGTAGAAAGCCCCTGAGTTCCACCCGCAGTAACACACACACACACACACACACAAGTGCTGGAGGTATAAATGCATGTTAAATTTATGTTAAGTACAAATATATTCATTTATATTTACTTGTGTAAGAATACAGACATAAATTTTGACATAAATTATATACTTTATCGTCTATAAATGCTATATATCGTGTATACTTTTTTAAGAAAGTGCATTTTAGTTAAGACTCTAAACATTTGACTCTCAGCTCCCTTAACACTTCCAAAGCCACTTAGATGAACAGCTTGGGAGGAAGGAGGGGATGTACTGGACAAGAGGGACAGGAGGGAGCGGCTGGGGCTGCGGTCCTCCCGCCCAGCAGAGGTCCCTGAGCAGGGCACAGTCGTCACCATCTGCGCACCTTCTGCGACGCCTCCCGAGAGAGCGCGTCGTATCTCTCCTTGAACGGGACGTTTCTTTCCTCTAGAGGAGCCGCGTCTTCTCCCGAGCAGTTCCCATCGCTGGTCCGGTAGAGCGGGTAATGCTGCCCGAAGCCAGAGAGGGGCCGGGCAAGGTCACAAAACCCAGTGGCTTTGCCCAGTGCGCGCCACCCCCTCCCTGCCCGCTCACCTGCAGGAGGATGGGGGCAGACGCAGGGAGCCCCTGCCCTTCGCCACACTGCCTGGCACGCCGCTCCTGCCGCTCGGGAGTCAGCCGGTTAAACTGCCAGCCCTGCGCTCAACAAAGGGCAGAGGTGCTGAGAGGCTGGGACAAGGCGCCCGGGCCTTCAGCCGCCCAGCAGGCTCCTACCTCTCGGGAGCAATTCAGCCTGTGAGAGATCTCCACGAGCTCAGCTTCTGCTTCAGAGCAGATGTCACAGCGGTCCCCCTCCAGAGCGACACTGTTGACCATCACAAAACTGAGGCAGATGGGCGGGCAGACGGTCAGGCCGCGGGGCAACGCCTGCGCTCCCCCATGGGTCTGGGGAAATCAAACTCAGGACTACAGGTGCAGGGCCTGAAACCCAGCTAGGTGAACCAGGGGGCGAGGGCGCTGGAAACTGACGCCAGGACATTCAGCCTCCATGCTACACCCCCAGCCCTTTTCAGTGAAAGAGGATCTCACTAAATTGCAGGGGACAGCCTCAAGCCTGCGATCCTCCCACCTCAGTCCCCCACATACGGGATTACAAGTGTGGGACACCACACCCAGCTAAATGCCCGTGTTTTATGAGACAATATTAACCAAGCAAAAATTGCACTACTAGGAGCTGTACCCAAGACACCGCCAAAGGATGTTTACCCCTAAACTTGTGAGAAATCCCAGATGTCAGAAGCTCTGAGGTTGGACAACCTCTCAGCTCAGTCTCTAGCCAGAAATGTGTGTCCTCAGGTAAGCCCCTCGCCCTGAGCCTCAGCTGTAGGGTGGGTTAGGAACAGAGCCCGGCCATCAGCTGGTTGGGAGGGTTAAGTGAAATAAGTCAGCCGTGCTGACAGTGCCAAGAAAGTACTCAGTGAGAGCCAGGAGCTGTGTCCACGCGGGAAGCCGGGAGCTCTCGGCACCCAGGTGCGCTCCAGGAGGCAGAGGGCACAAGCTGGTCAGAGCTACCTGGATCTGGACGATCCCAAACGAGGGTACTAACGAAGCTAAGTTCAACTCTCTACAGAAACTTTGCCTTAATTCTATTTTTTAAAGATTCCCACTATACATATGCTTTTGTATGTGTATGTATGTCTATACACATATGTGGTACTGGGAATTGAACCAAGGAAGGCTTCTAACTCTGAGCTACACCTCCAGTCCAATTTTTTTTTGGTGGTCCTGGAAGCCCTTGTACCTCCGGGCTACACTCCCAGACCTATTTTATACTTTTTTTTTTTTTTTTTTTTGGAAACAGGGTCTCTTAAGCCAGCACGATCCTCCTGTCTCCGCCTCCCAAGAGCGAGGGTTACAAGGGTGCCCACCAAGCCCGGCTCGCTTTTGTTTTGGGTCAGGGTCCTGCTAATTAAGGGGGCCGTCCTCACACCGTGGCCCCTCCCTCAGCCCAGCCCTGGGGTGGCCTGCGCTCCCTGAACTTGTTTCTGCCCTACGCACGCACCACCTGGTCAGAAACAGCATCTGTCAGCAAAGACTCTGCCATCTAGACAAATGATAGTGCTCAGGAACTCAGTTACCAGGTAACCAGAAATATCAACAATTTTAAAGTTTCCAAAACACTAGAGAAATGCTCCCAAATAGGCATCATTTCTCCATGGTGACAGAGGAAAGGAGCTGCCCAGGAGGGACTCCCCTCCAGCAGAGGGGGAGCAAAGTGTTGGGGTGCACTCAACTCATCTCTAGGTGCTCTACGGAGTCTCTCTGGCGCCAGAGCCACGGTGTGGGACTCCTGCACAGGGTGCGTGCACACCTCTCCACGGCCCTCCCCACTGCGTCTACCACCAGGGAGTGTGCGCAGGCCTGCCACTGTCTTGCAAACACACAGACCAGGAAGAGACAAGAGAGCAGCATCAGAATGGCCTGGCCAGGGCACCAATGCCAGTAGCCAGCCGAGGCCAGGGAGGCTCTGCTCTAGAAGTCAGGACAGTGCCAAGCGCAGGGGCGCAGGCTGGTAACCCCGGTACTCGGGAGGCCGAGACAGAAGATCACAAGTTCAACCTAGTAAGACCCTGTTCCAAAACAAATAACGAAAGCTGGGCCTGGCGGTGCAGGCCTGTAATTACCGTAGTTAGGCCGAGACAAGAGGGTCATAGGTTTCAGAACAGCCCCAACAATCTAGTGAGGCTCTGTCAAAACAAAACAAAACAAAACAGAAAAGGGCTGGAGTGTAGCTCAGATGTAGAATGCTCCTGGGTTCAATCCTGGGTACCACAAAAAATAAAAATAAAAAAAAGTTGGGGATATAGCTTGGAGGTAGAATGCCCTTGAATTTAATTCCCAGCACCAAGAAGAAAAAAAAAAACACCCAGCTTCCAAGGATCTATGTCTGTGTAAGAATTCTCAAATAGTACTTACTTAACTCCTTTCCAAGAAAACAGCCTTTCAGAGGTGAAGACGTCCTCAAACCGTTTTACTCTATATTGGTTCATCCTGTATTCAATTGTAAAAGAAAACACTTTTTTTGTACCGGGGATTGAGCCCAGGGGCAATCTACCTCTGAGCTACACCCCTAACCCCATGTTATTTTTTGAAACAGGGTCTCACTAAGTTGCAGAGGGCCTCACTAAGTAGCTGAGGCTGGCCATGAACCTGCAGTCCTCCTGTCCCAGCCTCCCAAGTACTGGGATTACAAGTGTGCGCCACCATGCCCAGCTAAGGAAACACTTTTCAGACCACGCACATGGGAGCTGCCGTGCCCATGGAAGGTGACTTCCAGGGCTCCCGCTGAGCTCCTCGGCAGGTTCCAATCTTGGCAGCATGGCCTGCTCACTGTGCTGCTGCTCCACTCCCCAGGGCCAGTCCTTGTGGGAACACAGAAGAGCATGACAGGACCGTGGGGCTCATCAAACAGTGGTGCAAGTAAAGAAGACAGGCCGCACACACTCCGCACCAGCACCTGAGTCTGGGCTATAGAGCAGAGCAGTGCTGCTTCCGGCACCCTAAGGAGATTCGGGCCAGTCAGTAAACATCTGGAGGTCCACTGCCAAGGGCACATCAGTCCTCGCAGCAGACACCTGTCGCGGGGGCCGTGTGCCGACATTTAAGGAGCTCAGGCCTTTTTCAGAAGACAGATTTGCTCAACCCTGCACCTAGGAGGCCTTCTCTGCTGTGACAGGGTTGGAGTGAGGGGCAGGGGTCCCAGGCCCGAGGTACTCACTGGTAGTGGAAGCCCACGTCATGGTTGCCAGCAACCACCTTCAGCTGCACGTGGCCCGGGTGTCTGAACATTTTCTGAAACCGCTTCACGTCCCTCTGCCAGGCCTACGAGGAAGGTCACGGTGACAAGCAGAACCGGACACGCGACCTCAGCTCAGCCAGCAATTCCCTGCTCCCACGGATGGACGCTAGTGATGAGGAGGGGCCTCTCAGTGTTGTGGGTGTTTTGTTTTTGTGGTACTGGGAATTGAACCCAGGGGCATTCTACCTCAGAGATACACCCATAGTACTATGGTGCGTGCGTGCGTGCGTGCGTGTGTGCGTGCGTGCATGAGTTGGGGATGGAACTCAGGGGCCTTCTACTTCTGAGCTATGCCCCTACCCCTATTTTCATTTTCACTTGGAAACAGTGTCTAAGTTTTACATACAATATTTCTGTGATCTCATAGTTAGCTAAAGCCTACACTAAGTTCCACAGATTTTGCAACTCTGTAAACAGTGAGTTCCCATTCTACCTACTGCTCGTCTCCCCCCACACTCGGGATTGAACCCAGGGGTATTCTACCTCCTAGCCACACCCCCAGCAATATTTTTTTATTTTTTATTTTTGAAATAGGGTCTAGGTTGCGGAGGGCCTCACTAAGATACTGGGGCTGGCTGAGATCCTGCAAGAGCCAGCGCTGGTTCTCAAAATGCAATGCGCAAAGCCAGCAAGGGCGAGCTGCCCCCGAGTCGGATGAGACGCTTGCGCCACCCCGTACCGGGCTCCTCTCAAGCCTCCACGGCTCCTTTACACTTCTCTCTCAGAAAGAAGACAATCAGGAGAGGAGCAAGGAACTCTGGTAGCACAATTCTCCTCACGTGCGTAAAGCAGGGCGGGGTGCAGGTGGGAGAGCACTCCGCTGGCAGCGCGAGGCCCCGGGACCCACGCCGGCACCACGCACAGCAAATGAGATGCTCTTCCAACACAGACGCTCTCATTTTGGTGACAGCTGGAATAGCGTCCATCTTCCTGTCTTGCCCCTTCGCAAAGTTTAACAGGACGGTACATCCCAACCAAATGATGTCTGATTCGTGGACAGACCTCATACACAGACAAATGTAAGAGCAGCAAAGCCTGACTGCAGATTAGCATGAGGAAGCCAGGCATGGTGGCACATGCCTGTAGTTCCAGTACTCGGGAGGCTAAGACAGGAAGACTCAGGTCCAAGGACAGTCTCGGAAACATAGCAAGACTCGCAGCAACCTAGTATGACCCTGTTTCAAAAATAGAAATAAAAAGGGCTGGGGGAGCTAGGCATGGCGGCATATACCTATAATCTAAGTAGTTGGGAGGCTGAGAGAGGAGGATCACAGGTTTAAGGCCAGCCTCAGCAATACAGGTAGACTCACAGCAACCTAATGAGACACTGTTTCCAAAAAAAAAAAAGAGCTGGGGGTATAGCTTGGAGGTAGAAGGCCCCTGGGTTCAAACCCCAGTACAATAAACAATGACGACGATGATGATGATAAGTGGGGCTGAGAGTGTAGCAGAGAGGTAGAATGCACTGGGGTTCAGTCCCCAATAGACACACACACCAAAAAAAAATGAGAAAATAAAGAAAAGATTAGCACTATGAGTCAGGCCCAGTGACACACGTCTGTAATTCAAGTTACTTCCGACGCTGAAGCAGGAGGATCCCAAGTTTGAGGTCAGCCTGGGTAATTTAGCAAGACTGTCTCAAAATAAAATAAAATAAAATAAAATAAAAAGGGCTGGGGATGTAGCTCACTGGTGGAGTACTTGCCTAGCATGCACAGTCCTGGGTTTGATATCCAGTCTCTGCCTCTCCCTCTCTCTCTCTCTCTCTCTCTCTCTCTCTCTCTCTCTCTCTCTCTCTCCCTCTCTTTCTTACACACACACACACACACACACACACACACACACACACGACTACTATTTTGTACAAATCCCTAGAATCTTCAAAATAGACTAAATTTTTAAAGCCGATACTAAGCAAAATGTCCAACTTGAGCCAACGAAGCTGCAGGACTGTCCAGCCGCCACCCTGACCTCAGAGCAGGAGCAGGGTGCCCAGGCAACAGGATCCCACCTTGGGGGAGCTCCACTTCCCTTCGTCAAAGACGTCACCAAGAATGAAGACGACTTCCGGCTGCAGCCACCACAGAGCCGTCTGAAAGGCTCTCTCCATCTGCCACTCCCTGGAGGACAGCAGCAGAGGTAAAGGTAAGGCGGTGCTCTGTTTCCTGGGTCCAGGCACTTCTGTCTTCTAGGCTACTTGAGTCAGGCTACTTGAGTCAGCCGGGCGTGGTGGCGCACGCTTGTAATCCCAGCATTCGGGAGGCAGAGACCAGAGGATCATGGTTCGCGGACAGCCTCAGCTACTTAGTGAGGCCTCCGCAACTCAGTGAGACCTGGTTTCAAAATAAAAACCTAAAAATAGGGCAGGGGGTGTAGCTCGGAGGTCTAATGCCACTGGGTTCCATCCCCAGACCCGCAAAAAAAAAAAGACTAAGTGAGCGGGCGTGGTGGTGCACACTTGTAATCTCAGCGTTCAGGAGGCTGGGAAGGGAGGACCGCAGTTCACAAACAACCTCAGCTACTTAGTGAGGCCCTTAGCAACTCAGTGAGACCCTGTTTCAAAATAAAGAATAAAAAATAGGGCTGGAGGGTGTATCTCAGAGGCAGATTGCCCCTGGGTTCAATCCTCAGTACCATAAAAAGGAGGAGGAAGAGGAGGAGGAGGAAGAAAAGAGAGTCTTGCTGCTGAATGTCCTGGCACACACTTGTAATCCCAGTACTTGGGGAGGCTAAGACAGGAGGATCACAGGTTTCAGGACAGAGTCAGCAATTTAGTGAGCCCCCTGCAACTTAGTGAGACCCTGTTTCCAAATAAAAAATAAAATAGGGCCGGGCATGGTGGCGCACACTTGTAATCCCCGCGCTTGGGAGGCTGAGACAGGAGGATCGCACGGGTTCGAAGCCAGCCTCAGCTACTTAGTGAGGCTCTCAGCAACTTAGTGAGACCCTGTTTCCAAATAAAGTATAAAATAGGTCTGGGAGTATAGCCCGGAGGTAGAAAGCCTCTGGGTTCCACCCCCAGTACCACCAAAAAAAAAAATTTTTTTTAATAAAAAAATAAATAAAATAAAATAGGGATGGGGGCTTAGTTCGGATTGCATCCTAAGTGCCACCAAAAACAGAGCCTTGCTAAATCGCTGAGCACTAACGCAGGCACCAACAAGGAGGCGGGGCTCAGGGGGACCCAAGCACCTCGTCCAAAGCTCATCCGTGGCCCAGTCCTGATTCCTGAGTTACAAAGCCACCTACAATAGATGCTCAGTAAACGTTAAACTCTAGGCAAAGTCAATGCCCCCGAGTCCTTCTTTGGAGGAAAAGAAGAGGAGCCAAAAGGCACTGGGTCTGGCCTGTCAGGAGAGGGCAACACCTTTCTGCCTATGAAGCGCCAGAAAGAGTCCCGCTCCGCCTCTCACCTTCGCAACTTGTCCAGCCAGTGGCCTTGGATCTCCCCAAGCAAGTGGGTGTCAGCCAGAAACATGGCTTTCAGCACGGGCTCCCCTGCACCCCCAAAGGCCGGAGTCTTCACCTCAGGCCAATCACACTGCAGGATCACTAAGTAATAGATTAAAAATTCACAGAACAGAAGCACAGCAGAGAAAACTGCCATGGCTGTCAACAGCAGAGAGTTCCGCCTCTTCCACAGGCAAAGAGTCTTCCTCCTGAGCCTCCATCTCCCCAGAGTCATGGCTCCTCCCGGGGCGCTGGGGGGCTCATGAGAGGCGCTGCGACCCAGCAACTCAGGAGGCCGGGGCAGGAAGACCTCCAGTTCACTTAGCAAGGCCTGGCCTCTGAATTAAAAGAACAAAAAGGGTTGGGAATGCAGCTCAGAGGCAGGCGGCCCTGGGTTCCACCCCAGGACCCGAGAGGAGAGATGACCATGCGAACACTGCAGAAGCCAAGGAGGCAGAAGACGGTGTCCGGGTCTTGCTGTGTTCCTACAGAAGAGAACAGAACTGGGTTACGGGCCTACGGATTAGCAGTCCTCCCTCCTGCCTCCCTCCATCAGGAACTAAGCGTCACCGAGTCCTGGGCACGCTATCTTGAGCTGCGCCCTCAGCCATTTGTACTGCGAAACCGGCTCTCACTAAATTGCTGAGGCCAAGCCGGGCGTGGTGGGCACGCTTGTCATCCCAGCATTCGGGAGGCTGAGACCGGAGGATCGCGGTTCACGGACGGCCTCAGCTATTAGTGAGGCCCTCCGCAACTTAGTGAGAGCCGGTTTCAAAATGAAGAATAAAAAATAGGGGGGAGGGAACGGGGTGGGAATTGGGTAGGGGTTAAATCAGTGATGTGTGCATGTCTCTACACACAAGTTTTTTACCCCAATATGATGTATGAATATAATGCACCAATAAAATTAAAAAAAAAAATAGGGCTGGGGTGTAGCTCGGAGGTCAAATGCCCCTGGGGTCCATCCCCAGACCCACAAAAAAATAAAAAAATAAATAAATAAAATAAATTGCTCAGGCCAGCCTTGAAACACATCCCAAAAACTTACCTTGTACCTTTACATCATAATATGCTTGACTGCTAACAAGGAAATCACCAACTCGCCAGACTTTGTATCTCCACACGCCATAAAAATGCTCTTACACCAGTCTCCCCAAGGCACTTACGTTCTTTGATTGCTTTGCAGGAGTGGGAACTGGGGACCTAATCCAGGGGCATTCTACCTCCGAGCCAACCAGCCAGCCAGCTAGCTAGCTAGCTAGCTATTTATCTATTTATTTATTTGTAATAGGGGTTGAACTGAAAGGCATTCTAACTCTGAGCTACATCTCTATCTCTTTTTTATTTTATTATTTGGAAACAGGTCTCACTAAGTTGCTGAAAGCCTCACTAAGTTGCTGAGGCTGGCCTCAAACCTGAGCTCCTCCTGTCTCAGCCTCCCAAGTACTAGGATTACAAGCGTGCGCCACCATGCCTGGCTGCCCTTTTGATTTTCTGTTTTGAAACAGGAGTTACAGTACAGGAGTTACAGGTGTACAGGAGTTACAGGTGTGTGCCACCATGCCCGGCTTATCTGTTTGCTTTCTGTGGTGCTGGGAAACAGACGCAGGCTCAAGGAGTCTAGGCAAGCACTTTACTACAGAGCTACATGCCCAGCCCAAGACAAGTCATCAAATGGGAAGCCGTCAGAGAGACGGTGCAAGAGACAGAGCGGGAAGAGGGACAGCTGTGACTGACTCTCAGAGATCAGGCCACAGGCCAAGGCTGGCCAGGAGGCGCCTGGGGCGGAACCTGCTTCTCCAACACAGAAGGCAACGTTCAGGTTCAGCTGTTTCAAAGCTCCACGATCCTCACCAGGTCAGAGGGCAGGTCACCCACACTGAGCGTGCCGCGACACTGTCGCAGGTTCCACATGCTTCACAAAGCCTGCCCTTCAACCGCCAGGTGCCCTTTCCTCCTCTAACTTTTTGTTTGTACTGGGGATTCAACCTAGGGACACTCTGTAGCTCAGAGGTCTATACCCTCAGCCTCAGTATTTTGAAACAAGACCTCACCAAGTTGCTAAGGTCAGCCTTAAGCCTGCAATCCTCCTGTCTCAGCCTCCCAAGTAGTGGGGTGCCAGGTGTATGCCGCCATACCTGGCTGAGGAGTTGACTTTATTTTTTCTCTTTTTTTTTTCTTTTTGGTGGTACTGGGGGTTCCCAGGGGCACTTTGCCTCTGGGCTATACTCCCAGACTTATTTTATACTTTATTTGGAAACAGGGTTTCATTAAGTTGCTGAGAGCCTCACTAAGTAGCTGAGGCTGGCTTCTAACCTGTGTGATCCTCCTGTCTCAGTCTCCCAAGCACAGGGATTACAAGCGTGCGCCACCACGCCCAGCTCCCAGCCCTACTTTTTATTTTTTATTTTGAAACCAGTACTCACTGGGTTGCAGAGGGCCTCACTAAGTAGCTGAGGCTGTCCCCAAACCGTGATCCTCCGGTCTCAGCCTCCTGAATGCTGGGTTTACACGCGTGCCCACCTTGCCTGGCTCTAGGAGTTGTCTTCCTAAGGTGAATCCAGGAACTTCACATGGTCCGCAGGCATGGGGTCATGGGCAGCCTCATCTCTACAGGGCCTTCGATAACCTGGTAAATCTCAGGTTCAGAACTTCTCGCAGTCACAGAAGTGAGCCCCAGCCTCTACAAAGCTCCCGCCGGTTGACAGCAGTGTTCTGCAAGAGCCACCATGACGGTGTGCGATTCTAAATCAAAGAAAATGAAACAGGAATGGACACATACTTGGATCATTATCTAAAGCCAAAACTGGAAATTTCTTGGGGAACTGATAAGTAGGGAGAGTGCTTCCCGGTGACTCAAAGGGACGCTGGCCATTGGTGTGCTGTACTAGTAAGTCCCACTTCTCGCTGGGCAGGTGGTGCACACCTATAACCCGGGACTCGCGAGGCTGAGACAGATGGACGGCAGGTCTGGGGCCAGCCTCTGCAACTCACCAGACCCTCGGGAACTTAGCAAGACCCTCTTTCAAACTTGAAAAAATAAATAAAAAGGGCTAAGATTCAATCCCCAATGCCAGAAAAATAAGAATACAATGACCATACAGATGTTGTTAGTAACCCAGCAGCATTATGGCCTCAGTGTGGATTTCCTATTTGGTTGACACTCATAAAAGAGAGGAAGAGCCGGGCGTGGTGGCGCACGCTTGTCATCCCGGTGGTTGGGAGGTGGAGACAGGAGGATCGCACAGGTTCAAAGCCAGCCTCGGCTACTTAGTGAGGCTCTCAGCAACTTAGTGAGACCCTGTTTCCAAAAAAAATAAAAAATAGCTCTGGGAGTATAGCCCGAAGGTAGAAAGCCTCTGGGTTCCATCCCCAGTATCACAAAAAAAAAAAAAAAAAAAAAAAACAGAGAGAGAGAGGAAGAAGCTGGGCTTGGTGTTGCTTATACCCAGTACCTGGAGGATGAGACACAGGAGGAGGATCTTAGCAACTTAGCAAGGTTGTTTCAAAATTTTAAAAATTAGAGCAGGGCAGGTGGTGCATGCTTGTAATCCCAGTACTTGGGAGGCTAAAACAGGAGGATCCCAGGTTCATGGTCAGCCTCAGCTACTTAGTAAGGCCCTCTGCAATTTAGTGAGACCTTGTTTCAAAATAAAGATTAAAAACAAACAAAAAACAAACAAACAAACAAACAAAAAGACCAGGGCTGGGAGTGTAGCTTGGAGGTAGAATGTCCCTAGGTTCCATTTCCCAGTAAGAGAGAGAGAGAGAGAGAGAGAGAGAGAGAGAGAAAGTTAAAAAATTAAATGAGGTGGGGGATTAGCTCAGAGTTAGCTCTCTGGGTTCACACTCCTGCACGAGAGAGGGGGGGGGGAAGCTTTAAGGAATAAAGATTTCCTAAGAGCATCCCATGTTCTTTGTTTTGAGTAAGCTAAACATACCAAAAGCAAGAACTTTGTGTTAACACTTCCCTTTCTTTCAAAAGAACTATGGTTAGGCCGGGCATGGTGGCGCACCTTTGTAATCCCAGCAGAGGCAGGAGGATCACAGGTTTGAGGACAGCCTCAGCAAGTAGTGAGACTCTCATCGACCTGATGAGACCCTGTTTCAAAATAAAAATAAAATGGGGTTGGGAGTGTAGCTCAGAGGTAGAATGCCCCTGGACTCAACATCCAGTGCCCAAAAAGGGCCTTTAGTCGCCTAATCTCCTTAAAGCTAAGTCCAAAGGAGCAGCCAGAACCTCGTTTAAAGGAAAGGCCGAAGGCCAGGGTGTCTCCACTGGCGCCTGCCATGAAATGCCAGAATGACAACTGCATAGCGCTCGTCTCCGCCCGCTTCTTTCTCATCAGAGGACACTGCTGAGCAGCTGTGACCAAGAGGTTCAGGAAACACCAAGAGCCGAGCAGGCTGGAGCAAGTCTCACTCGGGACGGGCGTTTGGGGGTGGAGGACACACAGATGCAGTCTCCCTTACCCTGGGCTTCCTCAGGGGCAGGCTGGCAGGCAGCAGGATCCCAGAGTCCTGCTGGAAGCACCAAGAGGGGAGCCACGCTGAGGACAGGAGGGAGCCCTGGCCCTGCCCCCAATGGCTGGGTCCTTTTTTTCCTTTGGTGCTGGTAGAATGCCCAGAGCCATAATGGGTATTTATTTATTTATTTAGAGACAGGGTCTCCCTAAATTGCTGAGACTGGCTTCAAAACTACAATCCTTCAGTCTCAGCCTTCCAAGTACTGGGATTACAGGCCTGCACCACCACACCCAGCTAATAAGTTTTTTTTTTTTTTTTTTTTTTTTTTTATGGTACTAGAGGTTGAACCCAGAGGCATTCTACCTTCACACTATACTCCCAGCCCTATTTTATTATTTTGAAACATAGTCTCCCCAAATTGCTAGGGTAGCCTTGCACCTGCAATCCTCCTGTTTCAGCCTCCTCCCAAGTGCTGGGATTACAAGTGTGCACCACCACGCCAAACTTAACAAGTGCTTTTTAAAAAAATATTTGTGGCCAGGCGTGGTGGCACACACTTGTAATCCCAGCACTTGGGAGGCGGAGATCAGAGGATCGCAGTTCCCAGACAGCCTCTGCTACTTAGCGAGGCCCTTCACAACTCAGTGAGAAACTGTTTCAAAAAATAAAAGACTAAAAAATAGGGCTAAGGGTATAGCTTGGAGGTAGAATGCCCCTGGGTTCTATCCCCAGTACAGCAACAACAACAACAAAAAATAATACACATGTGTGATTCTAGGATTGGACCCCAGCCTTGTGCAAGCCAAGCACACACTCTACTCCTGAGCTACACCCACAGCCCACAAAGCCTCTAGAAAGCAGTGGCGTGAGACCCTACTGCAACCATAGCGTCCGGGGACTCCCAACAACGCTCAACTGTAAAAGCCAAAATAAACTTGGGAGAGTGGAAAGGTGACAGCCAACACCAAGATGGTCAGTGGGAGCAGTCCGCAGGCCGTGGCCATCTGAGGCTAACCTCAGTGTTTTCTGCTTCTTCGCTGAGCTGTTCTAAGTCATCGCCAACTTTCCTCCCAAAAAGTAAGCCTGAAATCCTACTGCAAGCTGGCTGGGTGCAGAACACGCACCCATCACCCCAGTGCTTGGGAGCCTGAGACAAGTTGATCCCAGGTTGGAGGTCAGCCCCAGCAACCTAGCAAAACCTGTTCCAAAATAAAAAGGGGGGAGGTGTAGCTCCAAGGAAGAGTGCCCCTGGGTTCAGTCCCCAGCACAACGCACAAAAGTCATCCCATCTCGAATTTATCAAGCAAACCAGTAATTTCTCCAGAGCCACAAAGCCTGAGTGACTGCCGTAGCCCCTCACGTTCAGGCCGGGGAGACATGTGATCTTCTTTCTAGACTAGATGAGCAAGGGTCTGGCCGTTCACCAGCGCCCATGGGATGCTCTCCCTGCCTGCCCAAGAACACATGCAAATCTTGTCTCACCCAAAACCAAGAAACAGGTGTGATAAAGGCTCTTCCTCTACTGGGAGGATGAGTGCTGTCCATATTAGGCGCTTTTTTTTCCTTTTTGCATTAATAGGTTTGGGTTTAAAAATCAAAATTACTGCCAGGCACAATGGCGCATGCCTGTAATTCCAGTACGTGGAAGGCTGAGACAGGACTAGCGTTGCTGAGACAGGCAGGTTCAGCACTCGGTGAGGCCCTGTCTCCCAACGGAAAAGGGCTGGGGATATAGCTCATTGGTAGGGCACCTCCGGGTTCAATCCCTACCGTGCGCGCACACACACTCACACACAAAATTCCTGTTAGCCACGGTGGCACATGACTGTAATCCCAGAAACTCGGGAGGCGGAGGCAGAAGGATCCTAAATTCAAGGCCAGTCTGGGCGGCGTGGCAAGACCCTATCTCAAAATAAAAATTTTTAAAAATAAATTTTTTTAAAGGGGTTCTTTTTTTTTTTTTTTTGTCTTTTTGGATTGGGGATCGAACCCAGGGCGGTGCACTTGCCAGGCAAGCGCTTTGCCACTGAGCTACATCCCAGCCCTAAAAATAAGTTTTTAAGGGCTAGGGATGTAGCTCGGTGACAGAGCAGCCCTGGGTTCACTCTCCTGTACCACACACACACACACACACACACACACACACGCACACACCACACCTACTTACAGTTACTGTTTTGTCACTTTTATTAATATTATTAAATGATAACCCAACAGGAACATTATATGGTCCCCACAATGCAGTATGGGCTGCCCAGTATTAAAAAGTAGGTTTCCCTCTGCACCCCTTCAGATGTGTCTCTAAAATAAGGGCGCTGGATTAGCCATCAAGGGTCCTAAAAGCCCCTGCTAAGAAAACGTTAAGCCCGCGACGTCTCGATGCCCACCACAGTCATCTTTCACTGTCCCTCACGGTGACAGCAGAACTACAGCCAGGAATCGCGTCCGGCTTGGCTTGAGGCCGCCAGGGTGCGCGAGCGAAGGGACCAGCGCGGCCCATCCCGCAGGGGTGGCGCGGACACGGGCTGGAGTCCACGAGGGCGCCAGGCTGCCCGCATCCCGCCCCGGGACCCCCGCCAGGCTGCCCGCATCCCGCCCCGGGACCCCCTCCAGGCTGCCCGCATCCCGCCCCGGGACCCCCGCCCGGGCTGCCCGCGCGCGCCCCGGGACCCCCGCCAGACTGCCCGCATCCCGCCCCGGGACCCCCGCCAGGCTGCCCGCATCCCGCCCCGGGACCCCCGCCAGGCTGCCCGCATCCCGCCCCGGGACCCCCGCCCGGGCTGCCCGCGCGCGCCCGCCCCGGGACCCCGCCGCCTCCCGCCGCGCCGTGCCCAGCGGTCACCTGGCCGAGGCTGGGATTCCGAGCCAGCCCGTCCGGCCCGGCTGGCTGAAGCCTCGGGTCGCCGCCCGCGCCAGCGTCTGACGGGCGGCCGCAGCCCCCTCTGCCCGGCCGAAGGCGGAGAAGCCCTGGAGCGGCGCGGACGCGGCTACTTCCGCACCGCGCGCACTCGCGGCGGGCGCAGTGCGCCTGCGCAGATGGCCGCCGCGCGCCCCCGAGCCGCCGCCGCGCGCCCCCGAGCCCTGCCCCGCCCGGCGCACCTCCGGCCCGCAGGTGCTGAGGCTCCTTTGCAAAACCCGCACACTGGGCAGCGAGCGGGCAAAACGAGCCTGGTCCGGCAAAAAAGCCAATTACAGCACCGTTTCCTTTAGCATATGTGTGAAGAAACGGAGCAAGTAGATAAAATAACAATGGATTTTTGGTGGTACTGGGGGTGGAACCCAGAGGCTTTCTACCTCCGGGCTATACTCCCAGGCCCATTTTATATTTTATTTGGAAACAGGGTCTCACTGAGTTGCTGAGAGCCTCACTCAGTAGCTGAGGCTGGCTTCGAACCTGTGTGATCCTCCTGTCTCAGCCTCCCAAGCGCGGGGATTACAAGTGTGTGCCACCACGCCCGGCTCAGAATGGAATTTTTAAGACAATCCCCCCAAAATATGCAAATGTAGATAGAAAGACTAAATATCCCCAATATTTTAATATAGTATCTAAGTTTTAAATAATATATATTAAGATTTTCTAGTCAATGAATTATCCACACTTTGTCAAGTTAACTACAATAAAATAAGTTTGGGTTTGTTTTGTACTGGAGTTTTAATAAGACATTGTCCCTGAGCTGAGGTAGAAGCCCAACTATGTTCTTTGTGTGTGTGTGGTACTGGGCTTTCTGGAAGCCCTTCTACCTCCGGGCTACATTCCCAGACCTATTTTATATTATTTTTATTTGGAAACGGGGTCTCGCTTTGAACCTGCGCGATCCTCCTGTCTCTGCCTCCCAAGCGTGGGGATTACAAGCGTGCCCACCTCGCCCGGCGCCCAACTATGTTCTTAAACGACTCTTGGCCAAAAGCCTGGAGTCTAACCAGAATAATAGAACCTCTTTCCCAGACCCCCTTCCAAGGGAGACACAGCTGGGACTTTCTGGGCAGCTGGAACTGCAAACATACGCCACCAAAAGGAGAAACAGGCTCAGGCAGCTTGTCCTGCCTCTGCGTCCTGCTTGCTGGGCAGTCTTCTGCCGCAAACCCGCTCAGTCGAGATTGGGGTGATCCCACTCGCGATCGAAAATCTCAGAAAAGATGGGGGAGGATAGGGTGCCATACTGCAGCCACTTATCTGCAGCGATTCTTTCCCTTCTAGGAAATAAATTTCTTTAAGTTCCTATTTACGGCGCTTCTGGAAAGAATCTGACATGGACAAGAGCTTCTTGAGCTAATGACACTTTATTACAAGAACCCAGAAAAATTTATACCCTTCACCAGTGAGGTTAATAATAAGAGAAAAGAGGGGAGTGCAATCATTGTAAAACAGTAGTGGATAACATGTAAACAAAGGTAAAAAAAACCAATCCGGCATTCAAGAGATTAGCTCGGATCTTCTCTGGCTCTTGCAGACAGGCAGTTCCAAAGGGCAACTTCCAGAAGAAACGGGCACGCCCAGGGCTTGGAGGCCTCTCAGGGAATCTTCTTTAACTTTTTTGGAACTTTCCATCTTTAGGGGTCAGTCCATATGGCAGGCATGGGGGGATGTGGCGATCCAGGTGTTGCCCACCTTGCCTTCTAAAATCTGAAAGCTTAAACAAACTCACTACACAGTTTGGCAGATAAACACCAAGAAATACCATGAAGTTTTTAGATTTAGTTGTCAGATATACTTAGTTGATATATTAGTTGACCTTTAATGTCATTAACTAATTTTGGGGGGATAGTGGGAATTGAATCCAGGGACATTCTACCTTCCAGCTACATATATAACATATGCATAGAGCCAGGCATGGTGGTGTATGCTTGTAAACCCAGTACTTGTGAGGCTGACACAGGAGGATCTGGGGTAAGGTTCCCATTCAGTCTCAGCTACAGAGTGAGGCCCTCTGCAGCTTAGTGACACCCTGTTTTGCCGAGACCGCCGAGACCGCCTACTTCCTCTCGGCATCTGCGTGGAGACCACCCACCCACGCAGCTAATAGGCAGATTCTCAACGTGAGAAATAAGCCCCGAGAGAAGGTGTTGTCTCTGGCCAAAGTACTCCCCACTTTCAGATATTCTTTCATAACTATTATTCTTTTGGTAATGATTCTTTTAACTTTCCACACGAATTGCTCCAGTGGTGTAAGATCAGGACTGTGAGAGAAACTGAGTCCGTGGAAAATAAACTTTCTGGTAATTTGTCTAAGCCTCTAAACGTCCTCGGCTTTGTTCAAATGGTAATAAAATCTAGGTAGAATTTAGATGCAGTGGCAGCATTCCAGACAGTAATTACAAATGCAGAACTCCTCCCTATCTTTGACCTTCGTTCTAACCATTACAATAGAGCCAAGGGCTAGAAGGAATCTTGACCTTTGCACCTAGTGATAGCGCTGCCTGGAGACAGGGCGACACCACCTGGATAAAATAGCTATGTCAGAACAAAGGACAGATAAAATAGATGTGTGAATGTGAAAGAAAGAAAATATGGTGAGAATAAGAAAGCATTTTTGTATGAAGAGGAGCTTATCCTAAGATTGTCCCAAATGGGAAAGAAAGGAATTAGAAAGATTGAAAGCAGGTTACAGAAGGATTGTGGTGTGGAAATGGATTATTAAGAGGAATAGGCTTCTAATAAGCCTATCGTTTGAGGAAAAGTGCTCAGCTGCTAGAGAAGTACATCTGACAACTAAATCTAAAAACTTCATGTTATTTCCTGGTGTTTACCTTCTAAACTGTGTTGTGAGCTTGCTTAAGCTTTCAGACAGCAGATGGTATTGCAGACAAAATCCAGCAGACATTCATCGAAACCCTCTAAATCATCATAAAGGTACACGGATTTCCCTACGCCAACTACATGTATGAAAGCTGGAATCTCGGACTTCGTCCCCCATTCAGCTCAAAGGAGGTTGCCAGATAGAGAAGGACATTGGACTAAGCCCTAGGAATAAAAGTTCTGAAAGGGTTAAAAAAAACTCTTAAAAACTGGATTCTTCAAGGGATTTTGGGTGTGACTTTTGTTCTGGAATTTGCCCACTAAAAGCCTCTGCAGCTGCAAGGCCAAAGGGGCTGACTCAAGCACAAGACCCACCTGGTCATGGGACTGATTTCAATCACAAGGCCCTGTGATGCCACAGGCCTCACTTTTGTCTTGTTCAGGGTTGGTGGTTTGCATGTGTATCTCACTATTGTATTTTGGGTGTTTGCACTTTTCTTCTAGGGAATCACGGGGAAATGGGGAAATATAAAAAATCTTGTGTCCAGAATAAAGTGTTCAATTGCACAAGCAGCATTGATCCATGTCAGATTCTTTCCAGAAGCACCGCAAATAGGAACTTAAAGAAATTTATTTCCTAGAAGGGAAAGGATCGCTGCAGATAAGCGGCTGCAGTACGGCACCCTATCCTCCCCATCTTTTCTGAGATTGATTCGATCGCGAGTGGGATCACGCCCCATTTGGACTGAGCCAAGTCTGCGGCACTGTTTCAAAATAAAGAATAAAAAAAAAAATGGGCTGGAGGTGTAACTTGGAGGTAGAATGCCGCTGGGTTCAATCCCCAGCACCACTAAAAAAAAGTATGTATATAAAAGTATATATATACTTTTTAGTTGAGTACTAGCAAGCTTTCTCTTATTTTACTTTGTAATGACTGGGGATTGAACCCAGAACCTGTACGTACTAAGCGAGCATTCTACCACTGATCCCTTATTTATTTATTTATTATTTATTTACTTGCTTACTTATTGCTGTGGTACTGGGATTGAACCCAGGAATGTTCTACCTCTGAGATATACCCCCAGACTTTTTATGTTGAAGCAGAGTATTTATTTATTTATTTATTTATTTATTTATTGGTACTGGGGAATTGAACTCAGAGGCATTCTATCTCCAAGCTACACCCCCAGCCCACTATTACTTCTTATTTGGAAACAGTTCTCACTAAGGCTGCTGAGAGCCTTGCTAAGTTGCTGAGGCTGGCTTTGAACTTGCAATCCTCTTACCTTTTTCAGCCTCCCAAGTACTGGGATTATAAGCATGCACAACCATGCCAGCTTCTCGGCTTCTTCTTTTTTCTTTCTTTCTTTCTTTTTGAGACAGGGTCTCACTAAGTTGCTGAGGCTGACTTTGAACTTGCAATCCTCCTGCCTCAGCTTCTCGATTCACTGGGATTACAGGCATTGCACCACCCAGGCAGCTGCTGTTTGTAATTTTTGTCTCATAATGTACACCTAAAGTTTCTGCAAACAGCCAAGCATGGTGACTCACACCTATGCTCCCAGAATTTGGGAGGCTGAGACGGGATCGCATATTGGAGGCCAGCCTCAGCAACTGAGACCGCTTCAAAATAAAAAATAAAAAGGGCCAGTGTGTAGCTCAGAGGTAGATCAGTTCTGGGTTGAGCCCCAGTATTCACCCACCCCCAAATAAGAACTTAAAAAGGATTACTGCCATCATCAGGTTAATTTTGTAAGAAAATGTCCCTTCAAGGTTTTTACACAAACACCATCCGCTCAGATTTCGCGTGGGTCAGCGGCTTTTATAAAAGAAGGCAGAGCCCTAGATGAAGTTAAACTCCCTCTTCCCCTGGCCGCAGCGTTCGCTAGCTTTAAAGGACCAGAGCCCGACCAGACCGGGCGATTCCCTCACTGGGGAAGGGGTAAGAGCGTTACATCCCGACTCCAAATGTGGATGTGCGTTTAAAGGTCTGTGAGGCCGGACAGGTGTTGCACGCTGCTAATCTCAGCTACTCGGAAGGCTGAGACTGGAGGATTTCAGGTTTGAGGCCAGTTTGGGAAATTTAGCCCGACCCAATCTCGAAAATAATAAAAAGGAAGGGAAGCCGGGTGTGGTGGAATGCTGTAATCCCAGTACTTAGGAGACAGAAACAGGAGGACTGCAGGATGACTCTCATCAACCTAGCAAGACCCCCCTTTTTGTGGTACTGGGGGTGGAACCCAGGGGCTTTTCTACCTCTGGGCTATATTACACTTCTCAGATCTATTATACACTTTCTTTGGAAACAGGGTCTAAGTTGCTGAGAGCCTCACTCAGTAGCTGAGGCTGGCTTCGAACCTGTGCGATCCTCCTGTCTCAGCCTCCCAAGCGCTGGAACTACAGGTGTGCGCCACCACTCCCGGCTGGCAAGACCCCATTTTAAAACAAAAAATAAGCTGGGCGTAGTGGCGCACGCTTGTAATCCCCGCGCTTGGGAGGCGGAGTCAGGAGGATGACAGGTTTGAAGCCAGCCGCACTGGCTTAAGAGACCCTGTTTCCAAATAAAAATATATAAAAATAGGTCGTCTGGGAGTGTAGCCCGGAGGTAGAAGGGCTTCCAGGAACCCCAGAACCACCAAAAAAATAAATAAGTAAAAAATAAGAAAAAGGGCAGGAGATGTAGCTTGGAAGTAGAATGCCCCTGGGTTCAATTCCCAGGGTAGTGGCGCCCTCCACGTCGGCGACAGGACCACAGTTCTCGCTCCGCCCTGACTTTCGCTTCCAGCCAGGGACTCCCCACCACCTGGCTCCGCACCTTCCCCCCAGGTTTGGGCCTGCCCCGGGCTTGGGACGCTCGGGACCCAGCAGGATGCTGGACTGTGTACAGATCCCAGGGCGGGGCTCAGGGCGGAGTGCGGGCGGAGCTGGGGGCAGGTGGTGCAGAGTGCAGGGTGAGGTCGGGGCTGGCAGGGGCTATTAGAGCGCGGAGGGTACAGGCGTGGCTCAGGGTGTGGGCGGGGCTAGGGGCGGGCCGTGCTCAGAGTGCAGGGTGAGGGGCGGGGCTAGGGCGTGGTCTGGCTCAGGATTGGGGCTAGGAGAGGGCTGGGGGCAGGGTCGTACAACGCGAGGGCAGGGGCGGGCATAAAGGCGGGCAGGGCTCGGTGAGGAGGGTGGGACGGGGCTAGGGGCGGGGCCCGTCGGGATGGAGGTTAAGAGGACGGAGCTAGGGGAGGACGGGGACG
Source organism: Muscardinus avellanarius (assembly GCF_963383645.1). Taxonomy (NCBI): domain Eukaryota; kingdom Metazoa; phylum Chordata; class Mammalia; order Rodentia; family Gliridae; genus Muscardinus; species Muscardinus avellanarius. Next base: position 64,614,528 of record NC_137803.1, on the reverse strand, counting down.
CATTAAGTGGAAGCGTTGGGGTCGAGACTAGAAATGGGGGAGCCATTAAAGACCCAAAGGGCAGGGGCAGGGATAAAGGTGAGGCGGCGCTCAATTTGGAAGGTGGGGGCGGGGCTAGAGGCGGGGCCGGGCTCGTTACAGGCAAGGGAAGGGCCGGGTTCTTCAGCGGGGTGGGCGTGCTCGTGGGCGTGGCCTGGGGCCGGGGCGGGGCCGGGAGGCGGGGCCAGGCGTTGATTGGTGTTCGGGTGCCCGGGGCGGGGCGAGAGCGGGCGCGAGGCGCTGCGGCCGGGACCTTCTCTGGCTCCTCAGTCGGTCGGGCGGGCGGCGGCGGGCGAACGGCGGGAGCTGCGGGCGGCGCGCGGAGCCTGGCGAGCCGGCGGCGGGAGCAGGGCCTCGGGCTGGGCTGGCGGAGCCGGGAGGAGGCGCGGCGGCGATGAGGCGGAGCGGCGAGGACGAGGCGGCGCCCACGGGGGACCCCTGGGCCGAGTGCTTCGAGGCGGCCGTGCCGCTGGCGCTGCGGGCGGGACAGGTGAGCGGCGCCACGCCCCGAGCCCGCGGGTCTCGGAGGCCGGCGCCCGCGGGGCCGAGCGAGGCGCGCCTCCGGGGAGGAGGACCTCGGAGCGGGGAGCGAGCTGGCCGCGGCCCTCGCCTTGCCCTGGGGGCCGGCTGCAGCTCGTCGGACCTCGGTTCGAGAGCCGATGGGACATGAAAATCCCCTCCATCCGGAGCACCGCCGCGGCTGGCTTTGACGAACCTTTGAGCCGGTCCAGCTCCAGGTCGAGGACGCCGCGGCTCAGCCCGGCGCGGCGGGTCGGCGGTGCGGGGCTGCCTCCCCCGACCTTCTCCGGCGCGCTGAATCCAAACTCAGTCCACGCCCTCACCCACGGACAGAAAGGGGTTCACGCAGTGATCCGCACAGCTTTAGTGTGCGGGAGGAGCTCGCTCGGCTGCCGACGGGATGATTGAGCCGCAGGGCTAAAGAAAGCCAGGTCCCGGGGTTCCAGATGGGGTGCAGCTCCTCTTCTCTCTCCTGTTTTGTCTCTTCCCTGCGTTCCCTTCCGTTCCTGACACAGCAGGCCCACCAGCAGTAGTTGTCACAGAACCGCAGCGGGCCTCGGTGGACTCGGAAGATGCTGTTGCTTCGTGTTTAGGGCTAGGGGATGTGGCCGTGGGGCTTTGTGGGTGGACTGGCCTTCTATATCCACACTGTATTTTTCTTTTCAGGTCCCAAAGTCTGAAAATACTATAAAGAATTCAGGAGAGCCGGGCGTCGTGGCACACGCCTGTAATCTCAGTACTTGGGAGTCTGAGATTGGAGGATCGCAGGTTCGAAGCCAGCCTCAGCAATTTAGACCCTATTTTGAAATAATAAAATAGCTTTAAGGGTATAGCCTGGAGATAGAATGTACTTGGGTTCAATCCCCAATAAAACACACACACATGCACGCACGCACACGGAGGAAGTCAAAAGTTTTGTGAAGTCCTGCCTGGTGTTGCATGCCTATAATCCCAGTACTTAGGGGGCTGAGGCAGGAAGATCAAAAGTTTGAGGCCAGTCTCTGCAATTTAACAAGATCCTCTTTCAAAATAAACAATAAAGCCGGGCGTGGTGGCGCACGCTTGTAATCCCCGCGCTTGGGAGGCTGAGAGAGGAGGGTCACACAGGTTCAAAGCCAGCCTCAGCTACTTAGTGAGGCTTTCAGCAACTTAGTGAGACCCTGTTTCCAAATAAAATATTAAAAAGGTCTGGGAGTACAGCCCGGAGGTAGAAAGCCTCTGGGTTCCACCCCCAGTACCACCAAAAAATAAATAAACAATAAAAAGGGGTGGAGGTGCAGCTCAGAAGTACAATGCTTTGGATTCAATCCCAGTACCAAAAAAAGAGGGGGGGGAGAGTTGTGAAAACTTACCCCTTTCCATCCTTAGGAAGAGGAGGACCCTGATCTGCCCAGCCCTGCCAGTTCATTGTGTCAGGCCTAAAATCTTTCTGGAAAGCAGATGCCTTCCGTGTCTGGGGCCAGACCTGGCTAGGCCTTCTATTCCCTGCAAAGGAGCACAGCCAGGACTTTGGGAACGTCACACTGCCATAAAGCTTCTCTTCCTGGGGGCTTTGAGCAGAAACCAGCTGAAGATTCAGACACTGCTGTAGAGAGCTTGGTGTGCTTTGCACTTCTATGGTTTTCAAATTTAGATCTTTGAAGAAATAAGGCCTAAATTGTTAAAAAGTTATTTAACATGTTCATATAGAGCTTGAAATATTAGAAGCACAGTTCTTAAGGGTCTTAAAATTTGTGCCTTTTAAATTTTTTTTCTTTTTTTTGCGGGTCTGGGGATGGAACCCAGGGGCATTTGACCTCCAAGCTACACCCCCCTGCCCTAATTTTTATTCTTTATTTTGAAACAGGGTCTCACTAAGTTGTGGTGGACCTCACTAAGTAGCTGAGGCAGTCTGCGAGCTGGAATCCTCCAGTCTCAGCCTCCCAAATGCTGGGATTACAAGCATGCACCACATGCCTGGCTAATTTGTGCCCTATTTAAAAGGTCTTTTTCTTTTCTTTCTTTTTTTTTTTTTTTTTTTTTTGGTGGTACTGGGGTTCCTGGAAGCCCTTCTACCTCCGGGCTATTTTATATATTTTATTTGGAAACAGGGTCTTTTAAGCCAGCGTGGCTGGCTTCGAACCCGTGCGATCCTCCTGTCTTGTGAAGTGAAGGAGCTGCCATTGGGTTGGGGTCCTGAGTCTGAGCTGGGGAAGGGTGCTGGACTTTATGCCAGGCTGAGACAGACAAGCCACAGAAGGTCATCATAACCTGGGTAAACAGGAACATATCTTTAAGGAACATCCCATAGCAATCTGGGTGCTGGCTGGAGAAAACAGGCTGTGGGAAGGAAGGTCAGCCAGCACTGAGCTCTCTGCAGTCCTCCTTAGCTGAAGGTCAGTCTGGCCCAGCTGCATGACCGCAAGTGCCCGCCCTTGCCCTTGTAGCTGCTGCTGGGCCCTGTAGTGGGTTTTTGTTTTTTTGTTTGTTTGTTTGTTTGTTTTTTGTGGTGGTGGTACTGGGGGTGGAACCCAGAGGCTTTCTACCTCCGGGCTATATTCCCAGACCTTTTTTATATATTTTTATTTGGAAACAGGGTCTCACTAAGTTGCTGAGAGCCTCACTAAGTAACTGAGGCTGGCTTCGAACCCGTGCAATCCTCCTGTCTCAGCCTCCCAAGCACGGGGATGACAAGCGTGCACCACCACGCCCGGCTTTCTGCCCCTGTAGTGGGCTGCTCTGTCACTCCTAAGGCCGAGCTTCTGGCCGCAAAAAGGTGGGAACAAGAGATGGACACGTGCTGCACCTGGTCCTTGGGCACTGGTGCCCTAGACCATCGGCTGCCACTCCTGCTACACCCCCTCCCCAGAGGTCTCCCAACAAGGTGTTCTGTTCCACAGCCTCACATCCCCCCTCCTCGGCATGCCAGTGCCCATTCTTCCCCACCTCTCCAGTCACAACCACCCACACCATTGCAGAAGCCTCCTCTCTGGCTGATGGGTCACTGCCTCATGCCACCTGCCAGTGAGGTAAGATAGCAGTATTCACTGGCATGGATATTTAGTGTCTTTTATGTGATGCCAGACATAAAATCAGTATGCTCTGTTGGTTCCCCTGAAGCGGTAGGCCTGGAGCTTAGACAATGGCGGGGGGGAGGGTATCTTTAGGAAAATACAGAATTTAAAATTAACTACAGGCAGCATGCCTGTAATTCTAGTACTTGGGAGCCTGAGGACCACAGATTCAAGGACAGCCTCAGTAATTTAACAACACCCTCAGCAACCTTGGGAGACCCTGTCTCAAAATAAAATATAAAATAGATCTAGGGCTGTAGCTCAGAGGCAGAATGCCCCTGAGTTCAATCCCCAGTACCTCTCTAGCCCCCCCCCCAAAAAAAAGCTACTAGCAGGGCATAGTGATGCTCACCTGTAATCCCAGTACTTGGGAGGTTGAGACAAGAGGATCACAAGTTTGAGACCAGTCTCAGCAATTAGCAAGGATCTAAAATAAAAAACGAGCCGGGCGTGGTGGCGCACATTGTAATCCCAGCACTTGGGAGGCTGAGACAGGAGGATCGCACAGGCTCGAAGCCAGCCTCAGCTACTTAGTGAGGCTCTCAGCAACTTAGTGAGACCCTGTTTTCAAATAAATTATAAAATGGGGCTGGGGGGTGTAGCCCGGAGGTACAAAGACCCTGGGTTCTACCCTCCAGTACCACCAAAAAAAATAATAATAATAAAATAAAATAAAAAACGAAAGAGCTGGGGTATAGCTCAGAGATAGAATGCCCCTAGGTTCAATCCCTACTACCACACACACAAACAAATTAGCTGCAGTAGTTATTTATTTAGAACAATCACAGTCACCATATGCCTGTGGTCTATTCCAGACCAGCATGTGATAATTTAGCAAGACCCTTGATTCAGAATAGCTCAAAGAAGCCAGGCGTGGTGGCGCACGCTTGTAATCCCAGTACTTGGGAGGCTGAGACAGGAGAATTGCGTGGGTTCGAAGCGAGCCTCAGCTACTTAGTGAGACCCTGTTTCCAAATAAAATATAATATAGGTCCTGGGAATGTAGCATGGAGGTAGAAAACCCCTGGGTTCCATCCCCAGTAGCACACACACACACACACACAGCTCAAAGGTAGAATGCCCCTGGATTCAATTCCTGATTACACACACACACTACCACCACCACCATTCATGGCCATACCTTTTAACATGCTAACAAATCCAGCAAATATCACACAACATAAAAATAACTATTCTTGCACTGCGAGTGTTTGTTTTTTACTGGGGGTTGAACTCAAGGGCACTCCACTATGGAACTTATTTCCAGCCCTTTTTTTTTTTTTTAACCACAAGGTCTCGCTAAGTTGCTGAGGTTGGCCTGGAACCTGCAATCCTCCTGTCCTTGTGGAGTCCTATGCAGGAAATTATTGCTTGTGTCAATAACTTCTGGCAGTTACAACATTTTAGGTTCTACAATTAGAATCTATTTTGATGTTTTTTGTACTGGCACCTGAACCTGGGAGCCTTCTACCTCTACGCTACACCCTAGCCCTTTTGATTTTGAAACAAATCTCACCTGGTTGCTGAGGGTTTCGCTAAATTGTAGAGGCTGCCCTCCAACTTTGGGATCCTCCTGTCTCAGTCTCCCAAGCGCTGGGATCCCCAGCATGCCTTCATTCTTCTGTGTGTGGATGTCCCCAGCACCATTGGCACTTTTGTTGAGAATCCGTTGGCTGAGGAAGTGCAGGCTTGTTTCTGGGCCTGGGCCGTCCCCTGTTCTCTGTGTTCACTCTTAGGCCAGTGGCTTGCTGTGCGGTTGCTCTCTGGATGTGCTGAGTTACACTGCGAAGACTCCAGCGCTGCTCTGTGCTCAGGATTCAGGGACTTTTCCTTCATATAAATTGGGGTTGTGGACTGGGGGTTGAGCCCAGGGGTGTTCTACCTCCAGGCTATACCCCTATTTTATTTTATTTTATTTTATTGCAGTATTGGGGATGGGACCCAGGGGCATTCTACCTCTGAGCTACACCCCCAGCCCTACTTTTTATTCTTTATTTTGAGTCAGGGTCTCACTAAGTTGCAGAGGGCCTCACTAAGTAGCTAAGGCTGGCGTGAACCATGATCCTCCTGTTTCAGCCTCCCAAATGCTGGGATTACAAGTGTGCACCATCACACCCGGCTCCTTTTTATTTTTTAATTTGAAACAAGGTCTCACTAGGTTTCTGAGGGTCTTTTGAAGTTGCTGAGGCTGGCTTCAAACCTGCAATCCTTCTATCTCAGCCTCCCAAATGCTGAGGTTATAAGCGTGCACCACCAAGCCTGGCGTTATCTGTTTGTAAATGGTGGCGCTAAAACACCGAATAGAAATGTATTCACCCACCAGTGTTTGCTGAGCCACTCTGGACTTTGGCTCCAATAGCCAGAGACCCCCTGGCTGCTGCACAAGGGCCTTACAGCTCAGGGAACTAGAACTTGGTATCTGGTAAGAATTTGAATGAAAGCCAGTGTGTCTTCAGCCAGGTGTGATAGTGCACACCTGTAATCCTAGTACTTTGGAAACTGAGACAGGAGGGTCCCTGGTTCAGAAATAGCTTTAGCAACTTAGTGAGGCTCTCAGTGACTTAGCAAGATTCTATTTCAAAAAATATTATATAGAGATAGGCAAGTAGGTAGGTAGGTAGGTAGGTCGATGGGTGGGTAGATGGATGGGGTTGTACTTCAGAGATAGAATGCCCTGGATTCAACCTTTGGTACTAAAAAGAAAAAAAGAAAGAAAAAAAAAGCAGCCAATTGGGTCTGACCAAGCAGTGGCAAAGAAAGGGGTGACAGATTTTTCCCCTATTTTATTTTATTTTATTTTTATACCCTTATTTTATTTTATTGTATTGCAGTATTGGGGATAGGACCCAGGGGCATTCTACCTCTGAGCTACACCCCCAGCCCTACTTTTTATTCTTTATTTTGAGTCAGGGCCTCACTAAGTAGCTAAGGCTGAGGTGGCCAGCTTTGCTGCTGGGCTGGATGCCACATGCCAAAGAGGCACCAGCAGGACTCAAGGGTTTGGGGCTGAAAACCTGGTTGGAAAGATTTGTCTGTCCCCAGGAGGGTGACGCATAGGAAGAACTGTGAGGTCAGGCTTGTTCCGGCCTTGGACTGTAACTGCCAGTAGGTTCTAAGTAAAGATGTGAGCTCAGCTGGGCGTGGTGGCTCACGCTTGTAATCCCCACACTTGGGAGGCTGAGACAGGAGGATTGCACAGGTTCGAAGCCAGCCTCAGCTACTGAGTGAGGCTCTCAGCAACTTAGTGAGACCCTGTTTCCAAATAAAGTATATTTTAAAAAAAATAGGTCGCCGGGCGTGTATTCCCCGTGTATTACAAGCGCACGCTTATAATCCCCGCGCTTGGGAGGCAGAGACAGGAGGATCGCGCAAGTTCGAAGCCAGCTGCGCACGCTGGCTTAGGAGACCCTGTTTCCAAATAAAAATGTAAAAATAGGTCTGGGAGTGTAGCCTGGAGGTAGAAGGGCTTCCAGGAACCCCAGTACCACCAAAAGAAAAAAAAAATAGGTCTGGGGGTATAGCCTGGAGGTAGAACAGCCCCTGGGTTCTGCCCCTAGTACCACACACACACACACACACGCACACGCACACGCACGCGCACACGCACACGCACACACACACACACACACACAATGTTAGTTTGGATCCAGACTCTAGGTAAGAGGCTGCAGGATGCACACGTGAGCTCCCAACACAGGGCGCATTTAGGGCTGTGGCTGCTCACGCAGGAAGGGAGCAGGCTTGTCCACCGACGGCCCCACCAGGGGACGGCACAGGCTCAGGTGGAGACAGGAGGATCGCGCAGGTTCGAAGCCAGCCGCACTGGCTTAAGAGACCCTGTTTCAAAAATAAAAATAGGTCTGGGAGTGTAGCCCGGAGGTAGAAGGGCTTCCAGGAACCCCAGTGCCACACACACAAACAGTCACTAGATTGATGAGAGTCTCACTTAAGTTGCCAAGTCTGGTAATGAACCCTCAATCCTCCTGTCTTAGCCTTCCAAGCACTGGTATTAGAGGACTGCCCACCACATCAGCAAAGTCAGGTGCAGTGGCGCACACCTGTAATCCCAGTACTTGGGAGGCTGAGTTAGGAAAGTTGAAGGTTCGAGGACAGCCTCATCCTCTTGGCAAGGCCCTTAGTAACTTAGCAAGTCCCTATTTCAAAATAAAAAATTAAACGGGCTGGGTGGGGGAGGTTCGCTCAGAGATAGGATGTCTGGGTTCATTCTCCAGTACCAAATAATTTTTTGGGGGGTGGTACTGGGGTTCTACCTCCGGGCTACACTCCCAGACCTATTTTATACTTTTTTTTTTTTTTTTAACTTGGAAACAGGGTCTCTTAGGCCAGCACGGCTGGCTTCGAACCTGCACAATCCTCCTGTCTCCGCCTCCCCTGCACAGGGATTACAAGCGTGCGCCACCATGCTTGGCTTGTACCAATAAATTTTAAAAATTTAAAAGCAAAGACAGCCAAGCCTGGTGGCACACACCTGTAATCCCAGTACTCGGGAGGCGGAGACAGGAGGAGTGCATTTCACAGCTACTCTTTAGTGAGGCCTCTGCAACTCAATGAGACCGTTTCAAAATAAAGAATAAAAAATAGGGCTGGGGGTGTAGCTCGAAGGGAAAATGTCCCTAGTACCGGGGGAAAAAAATGAACAAAGGCAGAAACCCAGCAGCAGCTGCTCCTTGGGGCGTATGGTCCAGGGCCACCATCCTGACCCTGCCTGAGAAGCCACCTGTCATTTTCCTTATACAGCACTGTGAGGAAAGTAACTCAGCAGTGACACCTGCCTTAAATCCCTGCACTTGGGAGGCTGAAACAGGAGAATTGCAGGTTTGAGGTCACCTCAACCACTTGGGGAGACCCTCGGCAACTTAGTGAGACCCTGTTCCAAAATAAAAGAGGGCTAGGGAGATAGAATACCCCTGGGTTCAAGAAAGAAAGAAGAAAGAGAAAGAAAGAGAGAAAGGAAAGAAAAAGAATCAGATCAGGCATGGAGCTCACACTTGTAATCCCAGCATTTGGAAGGCTGAGACAGGATGATCACAGGTTCACAGACAACCTCAGCTACTTAGGCCCTTCGCAACTTAATTAGACCCTGTTTCAAAATAAAGAATAAAAAATAAATGGAGCCTGAGTGTAACTCAGAGGCAGAATGTCCCTGGGTGTATTCCCCTGTACCTCCCAAAAGGAAAAAGTAAACTCCCCTTTTGGGGAAGGGTAACTGGGCCTTGAACCTTCATCCCTCCCAAGTACTGTGGTTATGGGCATGCTAATAACAAAGCGTCAAATTTAGTTTGGTCAAATTTAGTATTGTTGTACTGAGACACAGTGAAGCCCACGCCACACTCAGCTGTCCTCGGGGAAGCCTAGACCCTAAACCGTGGCACCCTCAGCAGCCTCCACAGGGCAGCCGTTCTCCTTGTCTGCTGGGGCGAGGCACGGGCGCCTGGCAGGGCCCGGGACACAGCCCCAGCAGCTGTCACGGGCAGGCCGGCTGGGGGCGGCAGTGCAGGATCGGGGCGGGCGGCCGGGCGAGAACACGGCGTCGTGGAGCCGATGAATCTGCTGGCCTAGGTCCCATCCAGAGTGGTGGCTTTATTTGGGGGTTTGGACTCCAGGCTCAGTGATTTCGGACCCATGGGTCAATATTAAACATTAACAGAAGGTGATTTGGAGGGAGAGACCCAGACCAGGGGGTGTGTGAAGAGCCTGCTTTATTAGTGAGTAGCTGGAAACATGAATTAACAGCCCATGCACACTAATTTACTGCTGGTGCAACAAGAATGTTTTACGTCTGTAGGGCTGGGTGTACTGTGGTAAAGGGAAGGGCTGTTAGGGGTTTGTTTTGTTTTAGGGGGTACTGGGGATTGAATCGGGATACTTTCTACCTCCGAGCTACACCCCCTGGTCTTCCTGTTTTTTATTTTGAAATAGGGATTCATTAAGTTGTGGAGGCTGTCCTCAAACCTGCAATTCTCCTGTATCAGCCTCCCAAGTACTGGGATTACAGGTATGCACCACCATGCCTGGCTGTTTGTTTTGTTTGTTTGTTTGGGGGTACTGGGGATGAAACTCAGGGGCATTCTACCTCCAAGCTATACCCCCAGCCATATTTTTTATTCTTTATTTTAAAACAGGCTCTCACTGGGTTGCAAAGGGTCTCACTAAGTAGCTGAGGCTATCTGCGAACCGCGATCCTCCTGTCTCAGCCTCTCAAACTGGCTGGTTTTTTAAATGTAGCATTTTACTGAGAACACTCTATCATCACTTTTTCTCTCAGTGCAGGGAAACTTGTGAATCAGATCTTTGTTGACCCAGCGTCCTGTTCGAAGCTGGTTTGTGTGTGGTGGGTTTTTTGGTTTTGTCCTAAGTCATTATTATTTGGTACTGGTACTGGAGATTGAACCCAGGAGAGCTCTGCCAGAGCTGCAACACCAGCCTCCTCCTGTGTGTGTGCGTGTGTGTGGTGTACTGGGGATTGAAGTCAAGGACATCCTATCTCTGAGCTATACCCTCCTATTTATTTTTTTTAATTTTAATTTTATTTTTATTTTTTTATTTTTATTTTATTTTTATTTATTCATTTTTATAGTACTGGGGATGGAACATAGGGGCATTCTACCTCCAAGCTATACCCCCAGCCCTATTTTTTTTTTTGTAGTCTTTATTTTGAAACAGCGTCTCACTGAGTTGCAAAGGGCCTCACTAAGTAGCTGAAGCTGTCCGCAAACTGCAATCCTCCTGTCTCCGCCTCCCAAATGCTGGGATTACAAGCATGCACCACCATGCCCAGCTATTTTATTTTTATTTTGAAACAGGGTCTCTCTCTAAGTTGATGAGAGTGTAACTACTTGCTGAAGCTGGTGGCTAACCTGTGATTCTCCTGTCTCAGCCTCCCAAGTATTGAGATTATAGGTGTGTACCGCCACACCAGGCAGCAAATACACTTTTGGGGGGTTACTGGAGATGGAACACAGGAGCATTCAACTTCGAGCTTTACCCCCAGCCCTATTTTTTTTATTCCTTATTTTAAGACAGGGTCTCACTGAGTTGCAAAGGGCCTCACTCAGTAGCTGAGGCTGGCCGTGAAATGTGATCCTCCTGTCTCAGCCTCCCGAATGCTGGAGTTACAAGCGTGCACCACCACGCTCTGCTCAGCAAACACATTTTAATCAAACAGAAATGAACAATTGATTTTAAAAGACAGTGTTCCAGGCATTGTGGCACATGCCTGTAATCCCGGTATTCGGGAGGCTGAGAGAGAATCATCGCACGTTTGAGGACAGCCTCAGCAACTTAGACCCCGTTTCCAAATAAAATAAGGCTGGGAGTGTGACTTGGAGGTAGAATGACCCTGGGTTCTATCCCCAGCACCAGAAAAAGTGGGGGGATGTGAGGGCCCTGTGGGAGGCAAAGTAGAGGTGCACGGGCCGTGGGTGCAATGCATGCGAGGTCTTCTCTGAGGGCGTGGGGAGCCATTGCATAGTTTCTGTGGTAAAGTGATCTGACCTTTTCTAAAATTCCTAACCCATCCTCTGGGTTAGGCCACAAAGGCCGCAAGGGGGGGGGAATGGTTGAGACACTTTTGGGGGGGTCAGGTTACTGGGGATTGAACCCAGGGACAAGTCTACCTCTGAGCCACACCCCCGTCCTTCTTGGGTGTTTTAGTCTTTTTTAATTTTGAAGCATGGCCTTGGTAAGTTGCCGAGGCTGGCCTCAAACCTACAGTCCTTTTGATTCAGCTTCATAAGTACTGGGGTTGAGGGCGTGCGCCACCATGCGCGGCGCTCATGCATGCATTAGCCAGCACGGTTCGTCCCGGGGCGTCCAGGGAGGCCACAGCACGCGAGGCGGCACTGAGGCTCCAAGGGTGCTCTGGCCACAGGCGGCGGCGGCCTCCCGGGGTGGATGGCCGTGATCTGAATCTACCAGCAGCTCCCGTTTGGTTTTTGTTTGCTTGTTTTTAATTTATTTATTGTGGTACTAGGAATCGAACCCAGGGCCATTCTACTTCTGAGCTACATCCCCAGCCATATTTTTCATTTTTATTTTGAAACAGGGTCACTGTAGGTTGTTGAGAGTCTCACTAATTGCTGAGGATGTCCTGGAACCTGTGATCCTCCTGTCTCAGCCTCCCAAGTACTAGTATTACATGTATGCATCACCATGCATCTCCCATTTTGTATGATTCATAAAGTACATTTGGGAGAAAACATTTTTTTGGTTTATACCTAAATTTCATCAATTTGGCAGAGGTGTGCTCCACTGTCTATTTTGAGCACTTCCTATCAATGTCCCTTGCTGTTTTCAAAACTGCTTCCAAAGATAACTTAACTCAAATGGTGAGTCTTTCTTATTAAGAATATTGACTGTTGTAATCCCAGTGTTTGGGATTCTGAAACAGGAGGATCACAGGTTTGTGGCCAGCTTCAGCACTTAGGCCCTCCGCAACTTAGTGAGATCCTGTTTCAAAATAAAGACTTAGCCGGGCGTGGTGGCACACGCTTGTCATCCCCGCGCTTGGGAGGCGGAGACAGGAGGATCGCGCGGGTTCGTAGTCAGCCTCGCTGGCTTAAGAGACCCTGTCTCCAAATAAATAAAAGAAGGTCTGGGAGTGTAGCCCAGAAGGAGAAGGGCTTCTAGGAACCCCAGTACCACAAAAAAAAAATAAGTAAATAAATAAAAAATAAATAAAGACTTAAAATGGGGCCGGGCGTGGTGGTGCACGCTTGTGATCCCAGTACTTGAGAGGCTGAGACAGGAGGATCAAGTTTGCCGCCAGCCTCGACTACTTGAGGCCCTCCACAACATAGTGACACCCTCTTTCACAATAAAGATTTACGAAAACAAATAGGGCTGGGGTGGAGCTCAGAGGTAGAGTGCCCGTGGGTCCATCCCCATCGCAAACACGGTCACCGTTGCCGGGGTGCGCAGTGGCGGGCGCCTGTCGGGTCCGCAGCTGAAGGCTGACACAGGAGCCCCTCGGCTTCAAGACCTGCTTCCAAGGCCCCTCTGGTTTCAGATGATCAGGAAAGCCCTGGTGGAGGAGAAATGCTTCCTCACCAAAACCTCAGCAGCAGATCTGGTGACGGAGACGGACCGCCTGGTGGAAGACTTCATTGTCTCTGAGTTGCGAAGACAGTTCCCCTCTCACAGGTGAGCATCCCCGCGCGGCACGGGAAGCCGCCTGGCGATGAGGCCAGGGCTGTCCTGGCAGAGCGCGTGCCAGGCGGGCACTCACGTGTCCAGGAGGGTCTGGCTGAGCCCTCCAGGAGCCTGGGCAGTGCCATCCTGGCCACGTGCGTGAAGCAGACGCCAGCAGCAGGGCCGCGTCAGCCCGCTGCCAGTGTGTAGTGCCGGACGCCCCCAGCACGCGGTAGGACACAGGACAGCTGCATCCCCGGCCTCTGCAGGGACACCCTGCCTTGACTTTTTTTTGTATGTAGTACTGGGATTGGATCCAGGGGTATTCTACCTTCGAACCATGCCCCGGCCCTGTTTTTGTTATTGTTTTGTTTTTATTTTGAATCAGGGTCCTACTAAGTGGTGGAGGCTGGTCTTGAACCCACAACCCTCTGTCTCAGCCGCCCAGGTACTGGGATTGCAGGTGTGCACTGCTGTGCCTGATTAGAGCTGACGCTCTTCACCGCGTGGGGCCACCCTATAGAAAATCTGATGCAAGCTATTAATCTTTTCCACAGAAAAATTAAAGTATTTTAAGGCATCTTGCGTTCAAGTAGCCACAGCTTGCTGCTCTTAGCTCGGCTGTGCTCTGAACCCAGGTCTGCAGAGCACACTTCCCAACCCAATGCCTTCGACCTCCAAGCTATACCTCCAGCCCCTTTTATTTTTTGCATTTAAGGAGTGTCTCGCTAAGTTGTTGAGGCTGGCCTCAAAAGTGCAGTCCTCCTGTCTCAGCCTCCCAAGTACTGGGATTACAGGTCCCCAGCTGGAATCTCTTGAAGGTCTTGACTCCTCAACTGGATGCCAGTTGCTGGGCCCCTGGGCACCCCTCAAGTCCACACCTGAATGGCCTTGAGTGGCAGAAACTAACTGTAAGGCAGTCTCGGCGTGCTCTGCAGATAGCCGCCACACACCTTCCCCCAGTGACACTGACAGGATGGGCCAGTGTCCGCGCGTAGCGGTACATGTCTGCATTCCCAGTGCTTGGGAGGCTGAGACAGGAGGCGTGCAGGTTCGAGGCCAGCCAGGTAACCTAGGGAGACCCTGGCTCAAAATAAAAAATAAAATAGGGCTGCGAGTAGAATTTCTCCAGGTCCACCCTGCCCCCCACGCAGGCGGTCCTGAGCCCCCTTTCCTGGGAACCGGCCTTTGTCTTGAGCCAGTCCTGCTCCCATCTCACCTGACCACATCTTTTCGTCGCTGTCTCCTCCCTCCTGCCTGATTCAAGCCTTGCCACCTGCCCCCTGTATGTGTTTTGGGGTGTGGAATGTTTTATTTCAAAATGTAATTGCAAGCCACTCCAGGAAAGGAAAAATCATGTGGCTACAGAAGGAGAAGTAGAAAGCCAGCTTAAGCTAGGCCGGGTGATGCACGTCTGCGGTGTGCGAGGAGAGACCAAGGCAGGAGGATCCCAGGCCTGAGGCCAGCCTCACAACTAGCCAGACCCTGTTTCAAAAAAAAAAAAAAATTTTTTTTTTGTAGTACCAAGGATTGAAACCAGAGGCACTGTACCTCTGAGCCACATCCCCAGCCCTAGTGTTTATTCTTTTTATTTATTTTTTTGAAGATTTAAAGAATTTTATTAAAAGATAGAAATACAGAAAATAGGAACACAGCCCTATGCCAAAATGGCATGAGAGGGTAACTCGAAATGAATACACCCTATTCTTTTTATTTTTGGAACAGGGTCTCACTGAGTTGCAAAGGGCCTCACCAAGTAGCTGAGGCTGTCCACGAACTGCGATCCTCCGGTCTCCGCCTCCCAGATGCTGGGACTACAGCGTGCACCACCATGCCTGGTGACCCTGTTTAAAAATTTTAACAAAGGGCTGGAAGCGTAGCTGGGAGGTAGAATGTCCCTGGGTTCAATCCCCAGTACCAAAAAGAAGAAAGAAAACAGACTTGTCTCTTAAGTGGCAGAGCTGGGCGTGGTGGCGCACGCTGGTAATCCCCTCGCTTGGGAGGCGGAGACAGGAGGATAACGCTAGTTCAAAGCCAGCCTCTCTGGCTTAAGAAACTCTGTTTCCAAATAAAATATATTTTAAAAAAATAGGTCTGGGAGTGTAGCCTGGAGGTAGAAGGGTTTCCAGGAACCCCAGTACCACCAAAAAAAGAAAAGAAAAGAAAGAAAGGTGGCAGAGCCGGTACCCTTTAGGGAAGCATGCTTATTTCTTTGTTTGTTGTGGCACCTGGGATGGAACCTGGAGCGCTCTGTCACTGAGCTGTGACCCTAGCCCTCTTTATTGTTGCTTTTAATTTTGAGGCAAGTGTCACCAAGTTACCCAGGCTGGCCTCACACCTGCGATCCTCCTGCCTCAGCCTCCCACCTACTGGGGTTACCACACGCACCGAAGTGGACTGGGCCTGCCACAGATCGCCTGCCCAGCCATGGGCAGGCATCAGCCCCCACGCCACTGTCTTAGGCCCACCATGGCTCCTTTGGGCCCCTGGACCTGTCTGGGGATACCCGAACACAGGCTCTGGTTGTGCCTGGATTGCGTGGCCCAGAGCCAGCCCAGGCATGGCCTGCCCGGGGCGGGGGTGAGCCAGGGAGGGACCGGAGGTGTCCAGGGCCCCAGGGCGGTGGCAGACACGGCCTCATGTCCCCGTGGGCATGTTGTCAGGTAACCTCTGCGGTATGGAGCGAAGTCTGAAGGGCGGTGACCTGCGTGGCGGGCCCAGGAGGTGGCAGCGTGCGAGGCGGCATCGCGCAGCAGAGGGATGTGCTCCGGGCGGCGGACCGGCCCAGTCACGGCCCTCAGGGGCCCTGCTGCTAGGACTGAGGAAGCAGCCGGGGTTTCAGTCCTTGCAGTGATGGTGGAACATAGGGCCGCTCACATGCCGGCGAGCGCTCTAGCACGGAGCCCCATCCCAGCCCTCTAACTTTATCTAACTCAACCCTAACCCTCACCGAAGCAGCCACTGCAGTGGGCGAGTTGCGGGGTCTCTGGCGCCTCTTGTTTACAGCGACTCACTGTTGGGCTTGTGTGCAGGTCAGGAAGCTTTGAGACAGTGGCTCCGGGAGCTCGTGGGGGTGGCGGGCAGCCTGTTAGGGCCAGCAAGCTGCAGAGACCGTGACTGTCTCCCCACCTGCCCTTAGTCAAAGCGTGTTCTTGCTGGGCGTCGGGGGCATGCCCAGGCTTGGGAGGCTAGGTCAGGAGGAGCACAGGTTCAAGGCCAGCCTCAGCAATGTAGTGGGCTCTCAGCAACTTAGCAAGACCCATTTCAAAATAAAAATAATAGCTCAGAGGTAGAACACCCTCCGTCCCTAGTGCCCCCCTCAAAAAAAAAAAAAATGTTCCCTGTGATATGGATGTGGCATGGCCTGAGAACCTCCTAGAAAACAGCAAGGCCCCGCCTTCCCTACAGGCAGCGTGGGCTCGGCCTGCGGACAGCACCAGGCTCAGCCCGCCCTGTGGGGACAGCTTTGGACAGGCCCTGGCATGCTCTCTGCGGGCTTCAGCTGAGGACTGAAACCTGGGCTCTGGGTGGGGATGAGGGTAGGAGGCAGGGGCAAGGAAGACCAGGGCCTTGCTGCTTCTGGCCTGAGCAACAGGAGGCCTGGTGATGCCCTCAGGAGAAGCTGAGAGCTCCCTTCTGTGCAGGTAGAGAGGGAGAGGGAGAGGGAGAGGGAGAGGGAGAGGGAGAGGGAGAGGGAGCGCACGCGCGCGTGTGAGCGCACATGCACAGTAGGGATTGAACCTGGGAGCATTCTACCTCTGAGCCATACTCCCAGCACTATTTTATTTTTTATTTTGAAACACAGTCTTACTAGGAGGCCAAGGCAGTGATCCTCCTGTCTCAGCCTCCCAAGTACTGGAATTAAAGGTATGTGCCACCATGCCCTGCCTCATTCTTATTTATTTTAAAACAGGGTCTCATGCCAGGCATGGTGGTGCTTGTAATCCCCGCTCTTGGGAGGCAGAGACAGGAGGATCGCGCAGGTTCGAAGCCAGCCGCGCTGGCTTAAGAGACCCTGTTTCCAAAAATAAAATAGGTCTGGGAGTGTAGCCCAGAGGTAGAAGGGCTTCCAGGAACCCCAGTACCACCAAAAACAAAAAACAAAAAATAAATAAGTAAAACAGGGTCTCACTCACTAAGTTGCCTAGGGCTTCACTAATTTGCTGAGGCTGTTTTTGAACCTGCAATCCTGTATCAGCCTTCCAAGGACTGGGGTTACAGGCATGTGCCACCACACTCAGCTAATATTTTTTTTTCTTTCAGTACTGGATTTATGAACCCAGGGGCATTCTACTTCTGAATTACTTTTTATTCTTTATTTTGAAACAGGGTCTCACTAAGTTGCAGAGGGCCTCACTAAGTAGCTGAGTCTGGCCGTGAACCTTCGACCCTCCTCTCTCAGCCTCCCACATACTGAGATTACCAGCATGGCCCACCACACCCAGCTTGGCTTATTCCTTATTTTGAAGCAAGGTCTCACTAAATTGCAGAGGGTTCGTCTATAAGTTGCTGAGGCTGGACTCGAGCCTGCAATCTTCCTATCTCAGCCTCCCAAGTATTGGGGATGCAGGTAGGTGCCACCACGCCCCAGTATGCAAGTTAATCTTGAGATCCGGTTGTCTGGTTCGCAACAAGATAGTGCTCTCCCGTGAGGAGAGTGTAAGGGAACTTACTCACACTCACGGAGGAGGGGCCGGCCAGGCTGCAGGAGCCCAAGGCCTTGGAGGAACAGGGCTCCCCAGGCACTCAGGCAAGGCCAGGCACCCTGCTGGCCGGCTTGCTTGCGTGGTTTGGGAGGTGCTGGGATTGAACCCAGGGACTTTCTACCTCTAAGCTATACTCCTAGCCCTTTTTAGTCTTCAATTGAAACAGGGTCTTGCCAAGTTGCTTAGACTGGCCTCTCTGATCCTCCTGTCTTGGCTTCCCAGGTACTAGGATTTCAGGGGTTCACCTCCATGCCCTTCACACAGCCTGCTTTCTCCCAGAGGGAAGCTGGGGGCCAGATGGGGGGGGCAGGTGCAGGGCCTGTTGTCGCCTGCGTTTCTGTGGGCTGCAGGTGACACGTCACTCCTCCATGCCCCAGGACACGCACTGCCAGTAGAAGAGCCACGTCTGGAGCCCAGGCCAGCCCCGGGAGCCAGCGCCCCATTCGCGTCTGCGCCTCTCATGAGCTGCTCTGCCAGACTAAAGTGGAAACTGACTTGAGCTCGGGCGCCCGCTGGCCTGTGCTCCTGCGTGCGTAGCCTCTCACCTGGAAGATAGAGCTCTTCGAGGTGTGGCTTTCTGCTGGTGCTGGGGACTGACTCGGGGCCTGTTATATGTTAAGCACGAACTCTGCCGCTGAGCCACCAGCCCTGGCCTGCCAGCCAGTGTCCTTCAGCACGGAGCTGAACTCCAGTGCTGCCTCCTGTTCCTCAGGCGGCGGAGTAGTGTGGCTCGTTCTCAGGTTGCCTTCCCACCGCAGGTTCATTGCCGAGGAGGCCGCCGCGGCCCCCGGGGCCAAGTGTGTGCTCACCCACAGCCCAACCTGGATCATTGACCCGATCGACGGCACCTGCAACTTCGTGCACGGGTGAGGGGAGCAGGGAACGCCTTGTCAAATCCTGAAAAATTTTAAAGGTTTTCCATTTGTGAGAGACTTTCAGAGTATATAAGAACATCTTGTTTAAAAATGTGTTTAGCCAGGCGTGGTGGCGCACGCTTGTAATCCCCGCGCTTGGGAGGCTGGGACAGGAGGATCACGCAGGTTCGAAGCCAGCCGCGCTGGCTTAAGAGATCCTGTTTCCAAATAAAAAAATATATATAAAAAAATAGGTCTGGGAGTATAGCCCAGAAGTAGAAGGGTTTCCAGGAACCCCAGTACCACAAACAAACAAATAAAAAATGTGTTTAGCCAGGCGTGGTGGCGCACGCTTGTAATCCCCGCGCTTGGGAGGCTGAGACAGGAGGATCACGCAGGTTCGAAGCCAGCCTCAGCTACTTAGTGAGGCTCTCAGCAACTTAGTGAGACCCTGTTTCCACATAAAGTATAAAATAGGTCTGGGAGTATAGCCCAGAGGTAGAAAAGCCCCTGGGTTCCACCCCCAATACCACACACACACACAAATGTGTTTCGCCAGGCATGGTGGTGCACACCTGTAATCATAGTACTTGGGAGGCTGAGGCAGGAGGATTGCAGGTTGAGACTGGGCTAGCCTTAGCAACTTAAAATTTTGACTCTGTTTCAAAAGAAAACATAAAAAGGGCTGGGGGTGTTGCTAGGAGGTAGAGCCCCAGTACTAAAAAGAAAGAAAATAAATTATTTGCCAGATACAGTGGTGCATACCTGTAATCCCAGCTACTTAGAAGGCTGAAGCAGGAAGGTTACAAGTTCAAGGCCAGCCTTGGCAATTTAGTGAGACCCAGTCTCAAAAGAAAATAACAGGAGCTGAGAATATAGCTCAGTGGTAGAACACTTATCTATTATGTGCAAAGCCTAGATTCAAACCCCTGTACTGGGAAAAAAAAAAGTGTGTTATATTTGTTGTAAGTGGTGGGTTGACTTTAAAAGGGCCTCTTTAGTAGCAGCTGTGGTAGACAGTCAAGTGTGATGGCGCATGCCTGTAATCCCAGTACCTGGGAAGCTGAGACGAGGACTGCGTGTTTGCAGCCAGCTTCAACAACTTAGCAAAGCACTCTGCAACTTAGGCCCTGTTTCAAAATGAAAAGTAAAAGGGGCTGGGGTTGTTGTTCGAGGTAGAATGCCCCGTGTTCCATTCCTAGCGCCACACATACCACAAGAGGCTCATAGGGCAGAAGCAGCGGCCTCCAGGGCAGAGAGCACAGCCGGAGAGACGCTCTGGACAGCGGCGTTGGGCGGGCAGGCGGCTCGGCGTTGGCGGGCCCAGGGCAGGCGGGAGGCGACGGCTGTGACCACTGGAAGCCCCTCGGTGGCGTGGGCGTGGGGGCTGTGTGTGCTCTCCAGGGCCACGAAAGGTGGGCAAGGACCTTGTGTCATTGAACACGGCGCGGCTTCCACAGACGACGAGGCTCCAACTTCAACGTGGCTGGACCCCCTGGGGAGACTCCTATTCCAAGAACATGCCACCATGAACACTCTCTGCTCTTTCTATTTTTGTTGGTGCTTGGGATTGAATAACTTGGCTCATTCTACCTCCAAACTAAACCTCTAGCCCTCTTTTTCCTTTTTTATTTTGAAACAGGGTCTCACTAGGTTGCCCAGACTGGTCTCAAATCTGTAATTCTCCTGTCTCAGCCTCCCAAGTCCTAGGATTCCAGATGTGCACCACTGCACCCGGCAAGGTCAGTTATCTTACAACATAGCCAGTTAAGTCTGTTTGTCTTGGACGCAGTTAGTGGAATGGGAGGAAGTTGTTTCTAAGTAAACAAGGCAGCGAGTGTAGAAAGGGCCTTTGTGCTCGGGAGCCCTGCGCGCGCGCAAACGCTCTTTCCCTCCGCAGGTTCCCCGCAGTCGCGGTCAGCATTGGATTTGCTGTGCACCAAGAGGTACACGTCCTCTATTTTGTTTCCACCTTGTATACCCATTTGCCCTTTGCCACGATCCAGAAATCCAAGGATGTGTCTTTTGAATCTGAGAAAGTAAGCAAGCAGAGACCGTTGGGCGTGGAGCCCTAAGGCCAGTGCTCACCCCCAAGGTGGCTGCCCTGGTTTCCGCCATAGTCCTTTCGTGGCTCTATAGAAGGCAGTGTTTTGAGCAGATGTCCAGGCTAGTGTCCATCTGACCCCTAGAGCGTGTGACTTGGCCACAAACAAAATGGACCTCCTATTTTTGGATAATGTTTTCAATCTCAATGTCCTACTAATCCTTCTTTATCTTCTCCTGGCTATTAGTATGAGAATGTGGCTCCCTGAGGATTCCCAGAGACCTTGTGAACTGAGACCTGAGCCTCACGGGGCCGAGGCGCAGCCTCTGCTGACCGGCTCAAGCACTGCATGGAGAGCGGAACGTCCTGCAGTTACTGCAGCTTTACCTTGTGGGGCCAGGGTCGGGTACCTCAAAAGCAGGCCCCTGGCCAGGCGTCGTGGCACATGCGTGTAATTCCAGTACTAAGGAGGTTGAGACAGGAGGATCACAGGCTCAAGGACGGCTTCAGGAACATAGCAAGACCCCGTTTCAGAAATAAGTCCAGCGTGGTGGTGCATACCTATAATACCAGTACTTGGGAGGCTCAGACAGGAGGATTGCAGGTTCGCAGCCAGCCTCAGAAATTTAATGAGACCCTGTGCAACTAGTGAGACCACATTTCAAAATAAGGAATAAAATGGGGCTGGGGTGTCAGCTCAGAGAGAGAATGCCCCTGGCTTCAGTACCACAGTACACACACACACACACCACACACACACACACACACACACGGTGCTGGTTTGTAGATTGGAGGCAGGATGCCCCTGGCTTCAATCCTCAGTTTCAAAAGAAAAGAGTCCTCCACTTAAACCACCATCTGTCGTCTTCCTCCTTGGTGTCCTAGCACAGAGACGTGAGAAAGTTTGCACACTTAGCAATAGCAAAGAACTTAGTTTGGAGTCAGTAAGAAGTGTGTGTGTGTGTGTGTGTGTGTGAGAGAGAGAGAGAGAGACAGACAGACAGACAGACAGACAGACAGACAAGACACTGGGGATAGGACCCAGGGACAATATACTCCCAGCCCAAATATACTCTTTTTATTTTGAAACAGGGTCTAACCTGCAGAAGGCCTCACTAAGTTGCTGCAGCTGGCCTCAAACCTGTACTCCTCCTGTCTCCGCCTCCCAAGTACTGGGATTACAAACGTGCGCCACCACACTGGCTCAGTCAGAATTTTAATAGTAGGCCAGGCGTAGTGGCGCACGCTTCTAATCCACGCGCTTGGGAGGTGGAGACAGGAGGATCGCGCAGGTTCGAAGCCAGCCTCTCTGGCGTAAGAGACCCTGTTTCCAAATAAAAATAGAAAATAGGTCTGGGAGTGTAGCCCAGAGAAGGGTTCCATCCCCAGTACCAAATAAATAAATAAATAAGCCAACAAACAAACAAACTAAAAAAAAGAATTTTAATAGTGGAGCAGGGTGTGGTGACGCACGCCTGTAATCCCAGTACTAGGGAGGCTGAGACAGAAAGGCTGCAGGTTTGAGACCAGCTGCAGCAACTTAGCAAGACCTTGTTTCAAAATAAATATGCAGCCGGGCATGGTGGGCACGCTTGTAATCCCAGTACTTGGGAGGCTGAGACAGGAGGATCACACAGGTTCAAAGCCAGCTTCAGTTACTTAGGCTCTCAGCATCTTAGTGAGACCCTGTTTCCAAATAAAAATATAAAATAGGTCTGGGAGTGTAGCCTGCAAGTAGAAAGCCCTTGGGTTCCACCCCCAGTACCACCCCCCCAAAAAAGAAATATGTAAAAAGGGCTGGGGGTGTAGCTTGCAGATAGAATGCCCATACACGTGTGTATGGGTGCGGTGAAGGGCTGGCTAGCGTCCCCTGGTTTCTCCACTCAGTGCTGTCCACGATGCTCGTTATGTGGGAGGCTGAGGAACCTCAGGACCACCAGGTCCCCAACAGTGGGAGAAAGGGCCGCCAGGAATGAAGGTGTGCACCAGGAGGCTGGCGGGTGCTCAGGCCGTCCAGGTCTCCCTGTGCCTCCCTTTCCTCCACCACCACCTCGTGCATGGCTAGGACCCTCCCTTGGTTTGGGGCCCTGCCACAGGCTTGGGAGCCCAGCACAGTTCTGAGGTTGGCCAGCTTGGGGCGTTCTGCTAAAGCCAGGATTGGGGATATCACAAAGGGCAGCAAGGTGTCAGTAACTGCAGGCCAATGGTCCAGAAATTACCAATTTCTATAGGTCGGAGCAGCCATTTCAGGATGGCTGATGCCGGCCAAGACCTCCAAGGCACCTCCCAAGTGCTACCCATTTCTGGAATAGGCGCATGTGGCTCATCCTAGCAGGCGCACCTGTGTGTGTCCACCCCGAGGGGAAGGCGCAGAGGGGCCTGGCGTGTGGCTGCGGCTCCTTTCACATGGCTCCTTTTTTAGTGTGTGTGGGGGTTATGGAGATCGGACCCAGTCTGGCCTAATACTGAGCTACATCTCCAGCCCCCACCCTGCGTATTCTAAACAGGATCTCACTAAGTTCCTGAGGCTGGCCTCAAACCTGTGATCTTTCTGTCTTAGCCTTCCAAGTACTAAGATTACAAGCATATGCCACCATCCCCAGCTAATTGGCGTGCGTGCGTGTGTGCATGTGTGTATGTGAGAGAGAGAGACAGACAGACAGACAGACAGACAGACAGACAGACCTGGGGTTGAACCCAGGGACATTCTGCTGCCTGGCTACACCTTGGCCCTGTTTTGCTCCAGTTTTTATTTGGAGGCAAGGTCTCACAAGTCGCTGAGCACCTTGCCGCATTGCGAAGGCTGTCCTGCCATTTTCCTGTCTCAGTCTCTCAATTTCCTTTCTGTTGTTCTAGGGATTGACCCTTGACCCTAGGGCCAGTCTACCTCTAATTCACACCCTGGCCCTTTTTATTTTTTTATTTTCTTTCTTTCTTTATTTTTTTTTTTTTTTGAGGGTTTGAGGATGGAACCCAGGGGCATTTGACCTCCAAGCTACACCTCTTGCCCTATTTTTTATTCTTTATTTTGAAACAGGGTCTCACTGAGTTGCAGAGGGCCTCACTAAGTAGCTGAGGCTGTCCGCGAATCGTGATCCTCCTGTCTCAGCCTCCCGAATGTTGGGATGACAAGCGTGCCCACCACGCCCGGCTATTTTTGTGTTTATTTGAAACAGGGTCTGGTAGGTTACTGAGGGTCTCAATACGTTGCTGAGGCTGTCCTCGAACCTGCGCTCCTACTGTGTCAGCCTCCTGAGTGCTGGGATTACAAGCCTGCACCACCACACCCAGCTTCATATATTTTGAACTCTGAAAGGAAGTGCTTGTAAGCGCAGGCCCAGCTCGGGTGCGCGCTGCGTGGGGCCGTTTGTCCCAGCTCTGAGAGAAGCCCTCGCCTGCGTGTTTGACTAGTGACCGTGTCTGCTCTCTCCCTGCCCGGCACCCGCAGCTGGAGTTCGGGGTGATCTACCACTGCACGGAGGAGCGGCTGTACACGGGCCGGCGGGGCCGTGGCGCCTTCTGCAATGGCCAGCGCCTCTGCGTCTCAGGGGAGACAGGTAGGGCTGGGGCTCGCCTCCGAGTAGGTGTTGCGGACGGGGTCGAGCTGCAGATTGAGCCCGTCTGTGTCTGTGTGTGTGCTGGTACTGGGGATTGACCTGGGGCATTCTTCCTTTTTTTTGGGGGGGAGGAGTACTGGGTGTTGAACTGGGGGGCATTCTACCTCCGAGATACACCCCAGCCACATTGTATTCCTTATTTTGAAACAGAGTGGTCTCACTAAGTTGTGGAGGGCTTCACAAGTTGCTGAGGCTGGCCGCTAACCTGCCGTCCTCCCGTCTCAGCCTCCCAAGAACTGGGATGACAAACATGTGCCGCCACGCCCGCTGCCCTGAAAGCATTCTACCCCTGCCCCACGCTGAGGCCCTGCTAAGTTACCACACACCGCCAGCCTTGACGTTGTGGTCCTCCTGCCTCAGCCTCCCAAGTATTAGGATCACAGGTGTGCGCCGCCATGCCCAGCTCTATTCTGTAGCCTAATGTTTTTGCTAGTTGGTCAGAGTTAAATAGTCTTGTCCTAGCCAGACTGTCAGCTACTTAGTGAGGCCCTTTGCAACTCAGTGAGACCCTGTTTCAAAATAAACAAAAACTAGGGCTGAGGTGTAGCTCAGAGGTAGAATGCCCCTGGCTCCATCCCTAGGACTGCCCCCCAAAAAAATCTCATTCTGGATTTTGCTGCTGCTCTTGTTTATGGTGGGGGTGTGGTGGGGGTGGCATTTTACCTTCGAGCTATACTCCCAGTCCTATTTTATTTATTACTAGGCATTGAACCCAGGACAGTTCTACCTCTGAGCCTCACCCCCAACCCTATTTTCATTTTTAGTTTGAAACAGGGTCTCCTTAGGTTGCCGAGTGTCTGGCTACATTGTTGAGGCTGTCCTCAAACCTGCAATCCTATCTCAGCCTCCAAGTACTGGGATTACAAGCGTGCTCCAACATGCCCGGCTTTTATTTTTGTTTTGAAATCTAGGGTCTCACTAGGTTGCTGAGGCTGTCCTTGAACCTGCAATCCTCCTGGCTCAGCCTCCTAAATACCGGGCTTGCAAGCGAGCACCACCGCACCGGCTCTTGCTCTGTTTTGTACTCACATCTTTCATCTTTAAGGCTAAGAGAAATCTAGGTCGTGGTTGGGATTTGTCCTCTGGGGCTGCGTGTGCAGTTCAGGCCCAGGGCGGTCAATGTCCCCGGCTGCTGGTCAGTCTCCCAGGTGCAGCCTGCTCTCCCTAGGCGTGGGCTGGCAGCCTGGGCTCCGGGAAGGTGGCCACCAGGGAGCGGGTGGGTAAAGAAGCTGGGACCCTGAGACCACCGCAGTTCGGCCACCCTCGTTTTCCTCTGTAGACGGCTGCTCCGGTACTTGAACTGCCTGTGAGCAGGCCTCTCAGGTCCAGGACGGGAGCGAGCACGCGGGGGCAGGGGCAGCCGTGGGTGCTTTGTTCAGCCACATCTGGAGTGGCTGGTGTTAATCACAGCCAAGCGTGCCAAAGGTACCCGCTTGGCCTGACCCCACACACAGTGGCAGAGGCTGGTGCTGCAGCTCACTGAACTCTGCTCTAGAATTCATTTGATGGTAACACTAAAGTCTGCTTGCGCACACCACTCCTGGGGGTCCGCCCTGGCTCATGGCACAGGGTGACCGCCTGTCCTACGGGCGCTCCCAGACCGCCCCTCCAGCCCGGCTCTCCTGAGCCCCCAGGGAGGGCTGGGTCTGGTTTCCATTCTGAGGCCCCAGCAGGCACCTGCCGACATAGGAGGGAGGGCTGCCGTTCCAGGCCCTTGGCCACACGCGGGCGCTGGGTGGAGTCGTGTCCACGGTGAGCTGTGCACTGAAGCCCTTGCCCACATGCGGGCACCAGACGGCAGCATCCCCACGGTGAGCTGTGCACTGAAGCCCTTGCCCACATGCGGGCACCAGACGGCAGCATCCCCACGGTGAGCTGTGCACTGAAGCCCTTGCCCACATGCGGGCACCAGACGGCAGCATCCCCACGGTGAGCTGTGCACTGAAGCCCTTGCCCACATGCGGGCACCAGACGGCAGCATCCCCACGGTGAGCTGAAGCTCAGTGCCCTCTGAGCCTGGTGTCGGCTTCCCAGTGGGCAGCTGGTCTTGCGCAGTGTGCGTGCCCGGCTTCAGGTTCCACTCACTCCAGCTGAGGCTGGGCCTCAAGCAGGTAAAAGGAGACCACCCAGTCATGGTGCTTAGAGAGTAGGTGCTAATGGGGAATGAGAGAGGCCCTGAGAGCCACACGCGGTGGCGCACACTGTAATCTTGGTACTTGGGAGGCTGAGACAGAAAAATTGTAGGTTCGAGGCCAGCCTCCGTAGCTGGGTGAGACCTTGTTTCAAAATAAAGAATAAGAGCCGGGCGTGGTGGCACACGCTTGTAATCCCCGAGCTTGGGAGGCGGAGACAGGAGGATCACACTGGTTCGGAGCCAGCCTCGCTGGCTTAAGAGACCCTGTTTCCAAATTTAAAAAATATCAAATAGGTCTGGGAGTGTAGCCTGGAGGTAGAAGGGCTTCCAGGAACCCCAGTACCACCCAAAAAATGAAAGAAAGAAAGAAGAAAGAAAGAAAGAAAGAAAGAAAAAAAGAAAGAAAAAAACAGGGCTGGGGATATAGCTCAGACCCCTGGGTTCCATCCCCAGTACCAGGAAGAAGAAAAAAGAGAGCCCTGAGGATTCAGTGAAAGCATAAACTTCTGACATCCAGCACAGTACCTCCATCGTGTACGAAGGGAGAGTCCTTAGCAAAGGAGAAGCTAGCTGCATGGTGGTGTGTGCCTCTAATTCCAGCACTTGGGAGGCTGAGACAGGAGGAATTCAGGTTCAAGGCCAGCCTCAGCAGCTTAGCGAGACGGTATTCAAAATAAAGTAGTGTAGAAGTAGAACGCCCTTGGTTGGGTTCAATCCTCAGTGTAAAGAAACAGAAGGAACCGAGCCTCCTCCCAAGTCCAGCAGGTTTGGGGTGAGTGTGGCTTCCTGGAGGAGCCGTCGTCAAAGCAGCCACCTGCTTCCTTGCCCTTCCTTCTCCCCGTTTCTAGACTACGGGTACCTTTCCAGCCTGTCTTCAGCTCAGAAACTCACAAGCAAAGCCACAGCCGGGTGGGGTCAGGGCAGGTGCTGCCCAAGGGCTCAGTGGGGGCTTTTCCTTCCAGCGCCCCCACGACTCGGGCGTGTACACGGGAGATTGAGGCACAGTGAGCCGGGGCCGTGTGGTTCGGTGCAGCCCGCACAGCCAGCACCTTGCCAAGATGGAGGCCGCAGGCTAACGCGTCCTGGCTGGCACCTTGCCTCGTATCCGAAAACACAGGACGAGCTGGTGATTTCAGAACTCAGGAGGCCGAGACCGGAGGGCCACTCTTTGTGTCTGTGCGTGTATATTGCTGGGGGATTGAATTTAGGGCGCTCTACCACTGAGCTACATCCCAGCCTGATTTTATTTTTGATTTGTTTGTTTGTTTGGTGGTACTGGGGTTCCTGGAAGCCCTTCTATCTCTGGGCTACACTCCCAGACCTATTTTTATTTTTGGAAACAGGGTCTCTTAAGCCAGCGCGGCTGGCTTCGAACCTGTGCGATCCTCCTGTCTCCGCCTCCCAAGCGTGGGGATTAAAAGCGTGCGCCACCACGCCCGGCCTTTATTTTTTATTTTGAAGTAGGTTCTTGCCAGAGTTGCTGCAAGTCTCAGTATGTTGCTGAGGCTGGTCTCGAACCAGCAATCCTCCTATCTCAGCCTCCCAAGTACTGGAATTACAGGCATGTGCCACTGCACCAGGCTCTCCAGCCTTCTTTATTCTTTATTTTGAAACAGGGTCCTGTTGTTTCTGAAACTGGCCTCTAGTCTGTGATCCACGCTCACATGCCACCACACCCGACTTTATTTTTCTTTAGGTCTTGCTAGATTAGTGCATGCAGGCCTCGAACAAGTGTGTGCCAGCTTATTTTTTATTTTAAAACAGGGTCTCCCTAGGTTGTTGAGGGTCTTGCTAAGTTGTTGAGGCTATCCTTGAACCTACAATCCTCCTGTCTCAGCCTCCCAAATACTGGGATTACAAGGTGTGCACCACCCACACCTGGTGAGTGGCTTTTTTTTTAATGGGTATGTGGTACTGGGTATTGAAACCAGAGATAATCTACCTCCAAGCTATGCCCCCAGGCTGTGTGTGTGTGTGTGTGTGTGTGTGTGTGTGTGTGTGTTACTGGGGATTGAACTGAGGAGCATTCTACCTCTGAGCTATGCCCCCAGCCCTGTTTTTTATTTTTCTTTTGAAGCAGGGTCTTGCTAGGTTGCTGAAAGTCACTACTTGCTGAGGCTGTCCTCGAACCTGCAATTGTCCTGTCTCGGCCTCTCAAGCACTGGAATCACAGGTGTGCACCTCCACACTGGGTGAGTGGCTTTTGTTTTCCTTTCTCGTGGTGTTGGAGATGGAACCCAGGGCCTTGAACCTGTTAGGCAAGCCCCTCCCACTGAGCCTCATCCCTGCAGGTGTGTTCTTGGTTGCTGGGATCTGGGGGATCGCCCATCGAGTCAGTGGCTGTGTGTGGTACATCTGCCGGGCTTGATCCTGTGGCTGTTTGTTTCTTCAAAAGTCTCCTGAAGCTGAGTGTGGTGGTTCACGCTTTTAATCCCAGCATTTGGGAGGCAGAGAAAGGAGGATCACGGTTCGCGGACAGCCTCAGCTACTTAGGCCCTCTGCAACTCAGTGAGACCCTGTTTCAAAATAAAGAATAAAAAAATAAAGAGGGCTGGGAGTGTAGTTCAGAGGTAGAATGCCCCTGGGTTCCATCCCCAGTACTACAAATAAAAAAAAAGTCTCCTGAAAAGCAGTATTGCAGTGCGTGGCCCAGTGAGGGTGCGGCGCGGCAGCAGGCGGGTCAGTGAGCCGGATCCTGTCCTCATGGTCTGCGGTGTGGACACCTGACAGTGAACCTCTACAGCCATGGCTGGGGCCCTCGTGTGCAGGCAGCCGGCCTCCAGGCCAGGGCAGTGTTGGCTGGGTGACCTGGAGGCCAGGGCAGGGGAGGCACTGTTAGCAAGCGTTAGTGCCAGGCTCACCGGGCAGCAACCGGTGGCGCTCTGGTGTGGAGCCACGTGTTTGAGGGAGTAAAGCATAAAATGAGAGCTTGGCTGTAAGAAAAGGGGCAGTCGGTAGCCAGGCACGGTGGTGCACATCTGTAACCCTAGCACTTGGGAGATAGAGACAGAAGGATCATGGGTTCGAGGCTAGCCTCAGCAACTTAGCAAGACCCTTAACAACTTTTTCTTTTTCTTTCTTTTTTTCTTTTCTTTTTTTTTTTTCAGTACTGGGAATGGAACTTTTCATTATTTATTTTGAAACAGGGTCTCACTGAGTTGCAAAGGGCCTCACTAAGTAACTGAGGCTGTCTTCAAACCACCATCCTCCTGTCTCAGCCTCCCGAATGCTGGGATTACAAGTGTGTGCCACCACGCTCAGCTGACCCTTAACAATTTAACAAGGCCCTGTTTTCAAATAAAAATTAAAATAGGGCTAGGTGTATAGCTCAGAAATAATATGTCCCTGGATTCAGTCCTCAGTACCATAAAAATAATAAATAAAAGAGGGCTGGGGTGTCATTCACAAGTACCCCCTCTGGGTTCTTTACCCGGTACCACAATAAAGGAGGGATGGGGGCAGGTGTAGGCACGGCTTCTGGCACGGAGTAGCCCTGGTTTTGTTACCTGAGCAGACCAGGTGTGGTTCCGTCCTCCCTGCACAGTGCAGGTCTGGGTGTGGGCGCAGGTGGCTTCTCGTCTCTGCAGGAAGGCCCAGCACTTGCCCACCTGTGAGCCAGGCTCGCGCTGACTGGTTGGCCTGTTGCACACACAGGGCGCTTATCATGAGCGTCGTGTGGCTGCATCAACAGCCATAAACTCTGGGGTCCACTGACCTGGGGCCGGAGGCTTCTACAACTGTCCTGCCAAAGACCATGTTTTTTGTTTTTTTTTTTTTTTGTTTTTTTGGTGGTACTGGGGTGGAACCCAGGGGCTTTCTACCTCCGGGCTATACTCCCAGACCTATTTTCTATTTTATTTGGAAACAGGGTCTCACTAAGTTGCTGAGAGCCTCACTAAGTAGCTGAGGCTGACATCGAACCTGTGTGATCCTCCTGTCTCAGCCTCCCAAGTGCGGGGATTACAAGCGTGCACCACCACGCCCGGCCTAAAGACCATGTTTTCCTAAGTTACTTTCTCCACAGGGAGTATTTCCATCTTGTAAGCACAGCAATTGGAGAAAGGTTTGTATTAAAGCTTTTAGAGCTGGGCCCAGTAGCACATGCCTGTAATTCCAGTACTTAGAGGCTTATACAGGAGGCCAGCATGTGGTAACTTAGCAAGACCCTTAACAACTTAGACTGTTTCAAAATAAAAAATAAAATAGGGTTGTGGGTGTGGCTCAAAGGTAAAACACTGCCAGGCGTGGTGGCGCACGCTTGTAATCCCAGTACTTGGGAGGCTGAGACAGGAGGATCTGGGTTTGTGGCCAACCTCAGCTACTGAGTGAGGCCCTCCAAAATTCAGTGAGACCCTGTTTGAAAATAAAGAATAAAAAGTCAGGCTGGGAGCCGGGCATGGTGGCGCACGCTTATAATCGCCGCGCTTAGGAGGCGTAGACAGGAGGATCGCGCAGGTTCAAAGCTAGCCGCGCTGGCTTAAGAGACCCTGTTTCCAAATAAAAAAGTATAAAAATAGGTCTGGGAGTGTAGCCCGGAGTTAAAAGGGTTTCCAGGAACCCTAGTACAAAAAAAAAAACGTCGGGCTGGGGGTGTAGCTCAGAGGCAAAATGCCCCTGGGTTTAATCCCCAGCACCACACACGAAAAAGGTATAACACCTCTGAGTTCGATCTCCAGTACCCAATAAAGTAAAAAATAAAGGCAGGGCATGTGGCTCAGAGGTACATTGCCCCTGGGCTCATCCCAGGGCCAGAAGAACCGAAGCCTTTGGAAAGGTGCCTTATTTTCTCAGACACCATGTCCCCAGCGGGCCGCAGTTTTGTTTTGTTTTGAATAACGGTGGTTTTCAGAGGCCACCAAATCCTCCGAGTCTCCGTCCACCTAGAAGATGACTCCCCTAAAAAGAGGGGCAGCCTACACGGCAGCGCCGCCCTTCCTCCCCAGTGTCCCTGTCAGAAGGACACTGACCAGCCACAGAGGCCGCCTCGCCCTGAGGAAGGGAGAGGCCAGTGTTTGGCATGCGCTTCGCCGTGCTGCCCGCACCCGGCCCGGACCTCCTGGTGACGGGGTTCTCTCTCGCAGACCTCTCCAAGGCCTTGGTTCTGACGGAAATTGGCCCCAAGCGGGACCCGGCCACTCTGAGAGTGTTCCTGAGCAACCTGGAGCGGCTCCTGCTTGCCAAGGCCCACGGGTAGGCATCTCCAGGTCCCGCAGCCGCGGGGACTTGAGGGGGCACTTGTGGTGCCGACTCAGAGCCACAAGGCACGCCTATGCCCCACAGGCTGCTCAGGTTGCCAGGTGTCAGCAACAGAGGCCCATGTGCCTCCTGATCAGGGTGTGCGGACCTGAGAGACACCACAGGCCACTGTGCGAGTGGGCCCTGTGTCCTGGGAGTCCTGTGTGCACCTGCTTTAGACAGACGGCTACTCTGGTCTGTTTCTCCTAAGTGTGTATTAAAGCCCAAGAGAGCTGGGTGCTGTGTGCACGCCTATAATCCCAGCTACTCAGCAGACGGAGGCAAGAGATCACAGGCCCACCTTGCAATTTAGAGGTTCAATCTCAAAACTAAAAGCAGAGTGCTGGGAGCCACGTGCTGTGGTGCACAGCTGTAATCCCAGTACTTGGTAGCCTGGGATAAGAGGATCACAGGTTCGAAGGCTTTCTCAGCAACTTCGCAGGGCTCTTAGCAACTTAGATTTTCCAAATAAAAATAGGGCTGAGAGTGCAGCTCAGAGGCAGAGTGCCCCTGGGTTTCATCCCCATCACCGCGAGGGAAGGGGAGGCAGCCTGGGTCTGCGGTGCACACACAGCCACCAGGTGCAGCACAGGGCCAGGTGCCAGGGTGCAGGAGAGTCAGGAGTGTGGCCGAGCTGCGCTAGGCGCTTCACACCCAGTGCCTGTACAGCCGGCAGTGGTTGTGGTGTGTAGCGCGGGCACCACAACAGCGAGGGCTGCTGGGAGGGGCACTCTGGGTCCTGGACCTGCCTGCCAAGCTCACCCAGAGGGTAGGACTCGTTCTCGTGCCCTGAGTGTGCCCAGCAGACAGCAACATGCACGCCAAGAACCGCAGTAGACGCTAGGCGTGGTGGCGTCTGCCTGTGATCCCAGTACTTGGGAGTCCGAGACAGGAGGATTGCAGGCTTGAGGTCAGCCTCGGCATTAGCAAGATGCCCAGCAACATAGTGAGACCCTGATTCAAGGTAAGCATGAGCCGAGCTGGTGGGCACGCTGCCATCCCAGCCTGCGGGAGGCTGGGACCGGAGGATCGCGGCCAGCCTCAGCTGCTTAGTGAGGCCCTCCGCAACTCAGTGAGACTCTGTTTCAAAATAAAGAATAAAAAATAGGGCTGGGGGTGTAGCTTGGAGGTTGAATGCCCCTGGGTTCCATCCCCAGTACCACACACACAAAAAAAATGATAAAGTATGAAAAGGGCTGGGGTGCAGCTCAGGTGGAGCGTCCCCAGGCTCAGTCCACCGGAGGAAACTCCAGCAGGACGTGCCTCCCCCAGCCTGCTTTCCCTCTCCTCCAGCGTCCGAGTGATTGGGAGCTCCACCCTGGCGCTCTGCCACCTGGCCTCCGGGGCGGCTGATGCGTACTACCAGTTTGGCCTGCACTGCTGGGATCTGGCTGCTGCCACTGTCATCATCCGAGAAGCAGGGGGCGTCGTGATAGACACCTCAGGTGAGCTCAGCCCCACCACCCCACCATCCCTGGGCCCAGCGCAGAAACCAGGGCAGGTGGCACTGTGGCCAGCCACTTCCGGGTGTAGCCAAGATACAGGGTGCCCCGTGGCACGCACACACACACACACACACACACACACACACACACACACACAAAAGCAGCAAGGCTCTGGGTTTTCCCAGGGGAGCACCTGGGGCCTGCGTCCAAGCTCATAGGTGTCCAGCTATGCAGGCATTCCTGCTTAATGCAGCCCCAGGAAGACAGGCTTCCCACCCGACCCGGAGCACGGGAGAAGCAGGCCTGGCCCAGCCCAGACTGGGCCCCACAGGAGCCTAGGAGCCCTCATTCTCCCGGCCAGGTGCCCATGTGCGTGGTAAAGTGTGGTGGACTGATGCAGTGAATTTCCCTGGACTTGATGTCCTCCCAGTGCAGTCTCTGAAACGAGCAGCTTTAAAGCTCGTGGCTCTGGGCCCTGCTCACACTGGTGGAGCCCGAGAAGACGGCTCCGCCCTCCCACCTGCACGGCTTCACCTCTCCACCCACCTGTGCTCCTTGGTGGTGCCTCTGGAAGAAGTTTCCGGACAAGGCTGCCCGCAGGAGCCCCAGCGGCCGCGCTCTCTCTGTCCCCAGGGGGCCCTCTGGACCTCATGGCCCGCAGAGTCGTGGCTGCTGGGACCAGGGAGATGGCGATGCTCGTAGCCCAATTCCTGCAAGTCATCAGCTACGGGCGGGATGACGGCAAGTGAAGGCCACAGCCGGGACCCAGGGCCTGTGCCCCGCAGCGCTCGCTCGTAGCCCAGTTCCTGCAAGCCATCAGCTACGGGCAGATGACAGCACAGGAGCTCAGCCGGGGACCCAGCGCCTGTACCCTGCGGCCTCACTCCAGCCCCAAGCCCTGTGGCCCAGACTCGTGTTCAGCTGGCTCCTCTCTGACGTCACGGAGCCGATTTGCAGGGCAGTGCACACTCTGCCGTGGCCAGCACCCAGTCTCCTTGAAATGCACACTGGTAATCCAGTCCTGATTGGTTTTTTTTCTTCCAGAAAGCGAATCTCAGGTAATAAGGCTTTAGGCCTGCTGGTAAAGCAGACGGCACTCAGGCCCTCCCCTGCCGTGGCATCAGAGGGAGCAAATGAAAGCTGGGTGCTCAGCGCCTCTGCTCCGGCCGCCCTGAGGCCCCAGGGCAGCCACGGGCTGGGAGAGGAAGGCTTCCACACTAGAGCCCCAGGTGCCCGTGGGTTGCCTGTCCCATGGCCTGGGGCAGGCGACCATCATGCTAAGCTCAACCATGTCTTTGGGGACAGACAGCAGCAGTAGCTCAAAGTCACACACTTCAAATGCTGACCAGTTTAGCAAAGAGAAATCTATTTAAATACATTTTCTAGCCCGCCTTTTTGTCTCTTTAGGAAATAAAATTACTTATATGAATAATTCAGATGAGGCTGTTGGCTCCCAGGCCAGGTGCCTTCTCTAACGTTTAAATATTGACAAACAGCCAATCTTAAGACAGAAAACTCCAGCCCACCTTTTTTTTTTTTTTTTCCAGTACTGAGGATTAAACCCAGGGGTGTTCTACATGTGACCTACACTCCCAGCCCTCTTTTGTATTTTTAAACAGGGTCTCACAGTGTTTCTAAGGCTGGCTTTGAACCTACGATCTCAGCCTCCCAGGTACTGGGGTTACAGGCATACCACACTCTCACGTTCTCATCGTCTTCACCTGCCGCCTAGAAGTGGGGCGTGTCTGGGAGTCTTCCTCTGGGCTGCTCAGCCTCACCCTTGGAGGCGAGCCCGTGGAAGTACTGTCGCTGTGCGGCCCCTGCTGCAGACATGCGGGTGCTCCGAGCTGCGGCCCCTGCACAGCCTATAGTCCCCAGGGAGCTGCTGCAGGGCTCAGACCCCAGACCAGCGAGTTTAGAGAAGGCTGTGGCTGACTGTCCCCTGTGTGGACAAAATGCCCAGTGCTTTCATCAGTTCATGTCTAAAGGAAGGAGTTTCCCCTGAATGGGGTGGCAGGTGAATGAGGCGTGGCCAAGGGCCAAGTGTATGAGGACTGGGTCTCTTTTTTTTTTTTTCCAGGTCTGGGGATGGAACCCAGGGGCATTCAACCTCCGAGCTACACCCCCTGCCCTACTTTTTTATTCTTTATTTTGAAACGGGGTCTCACTGCGTTCCAGAGGGCCTCACTAAGTAGCTGAGGCTGTCTGCAAACCATGATCCTCCGGTTTCAGCCTCCCGAATTCTGGGATTACAAGCATGCGCCACCAAGCCCAGCTGACTCATTTGGGTGAGAAGCCTGATGCCCACTAAGGCATGGGCGCCACCTTCTGTTCCCACAGGGCACAGCAGACACTGCAGAACTGGCCTCACACCCGCCCGGGATAGCGCCAACAAAATGGCGCTACTTAAGCCAGGCGTGGTGGTGTACGCTTGTAATCCCCACGCTTGGGAGGCGGAGACAGGAGGATCGCACAGGTTCGAAGCCAGGCACACTGGCTTAAGAGACCCTATTTCCAAATAAAAAAGTATACAAAAAGGGCTTCCAGGAACCCCAGAACCACCAAAAAAAAAAAAAAAAAAAAAACAAAGTGGCGCTACCAGGCACGGTGGCACACACCTGCAGTCCCAGTATGTGGGAGAGAGACAGGAGGACCGCAGGTTCAAGGACAGTCTCAGTAACTTGATGAGGCCTCTGAAAAATAAGACAGGCATCTCCAGTACCTCAAATAAAGGAAATAATATATAAAATAAAATTTTAAAATAGGGCTGGGGGTGTAGCTTGGGTAGAACACCCCTGGGGTCAATTCCAAGCACTGTAAATAAATATAAGATATGGCAGGGGTGCTACTCAGAGTAGACTGCCCTAGGTCCCATCCCTAGCACCACCAAAAGAGTCCTTTCCATCGTCTCTAGGTCCTGTCAGCTTACGCTGCAGAGAAAGTTACTCTAATGATCTTCCCTTAAACCATTTATTTGTGGCACTTCACCCTCTAGGCTACAAAATCACATTGCGCTGTGACGTTGGCCTAGCCTTTCCTCAGAGGCTCCTGCAGCCGTCCTGTCTGCAAGGTGACCCTGATCACCTCTGCGCAGTGGGCCTAGCGGCGTGGAGCAGCCTAGAGGCCAATCCTGGGCCAGAGCCAGCTACGAGTTGACAGGCGAGAAGCCTGGTTGTAGAGTTCTGCGGTTCTCCAATGGCAGCCTTAAAGGGGAAGCCTCTCAGCGAGAGGAGCATGGGGGGCCAGGGCTGCAGGCTGGTCAGCCAAGCTCTGGTGTGGAGCCCACTGGGAGAGCTGATCCCTTGTGCCCTGGGCTACTCTAAGGTGCTGCTCTGGCACCCGCTGGAGCCCGTGCAGCGGGAGGAAGAAACACTGGCTTTTGCAGCCAGCAGCTGGGTGTGATGGTGCACGCCTGTAATCCCAGGATTTGGGAGGCTGAGATAGGAAGACCACAGGTTCAAGGACAGCGTCAACAAGTAGACTTATCAACCTAGCAAAACCCTGTTTCAAAATAAAAATAAAAACTTTGGCTGCAGATGTAGCTCAGAGGTAGAATGCTCCGGGGTTCAATTCATAGTACCACACACACACACACAAAAAAAAATGCAGCCAGCAGACCCAATCCCAGTCCCAGCTCCCAGCCCTCTGGCCTGCCGCCTCCCTCTCAGGGGTGCTGGGGTGGACCAAGGGCAGTCGACCATCACTGGCAGCAAGCAGTGCTCCTGAGCAGATCCGGAACCTTTGCCTCCGTTCCCAGGTGAGGTGAGAAGCAGGATCAGAGTTCCCATCCACATCCTGGCTGAGTGGGACGCAGGCACCGACTGATGCTTCACGGAACCAGACGAGCAGAGGCGTTTGTTGTGGAGTTCTTTTGAGGGGAGGGGGTACTGGGGATGGAACCCAGGGGAGTTCTGCCTCTGAACTACACCCCACTTTTTTTTTTTTTTTTTTTTTTGCTAGGGATGGAACCCAGAGGCATTCTACCTCCAAGCTATATCCCAGCCTGATTTTATTTTTTATTTGGAAACACAATCTCATTAGGTTACTGAGAGCTTCACTAAATTGCCAAGGCTGGCTATAAACTTGCAACCCTCCTATCTCAGCCTCCCAAGTACTGAGATTACAAGCGTACACCACCATACCTGGCTCCCTTTTTTCTTTTTTTTTTTTTTTTTTGGTGGTACTGGGGTTCCTGGAAGCCCTTCTACCTCCGGGCTACACTCCAGACCTATTTTTATGTTTTTATGTGGAAACAGGGTCTCCTAAACCAACACACGCAGCTGGCTTCGAACCTGCGCGATCCTCCTGTCTCTGCCTCCCAAGCGCGGGGATGACAAGCGTGCGCCATCACGCCCAGCTTTTCTTTTGAAACAGTCTTGCAGGACCTCATAAAGTAGCTGAGGCTGGTTGTGAACCTTTGATCCTCCTGTCCCAGCCTCCCGAGTACTGGGATTACAAGCATGCACCACCACACCCAGCCACTTTTGTAATCCCAGCATTTGGGAGGCTGAGACTGGAAGATTGTGGTTCATGGACAGCCTCAGCTACTGGCTCTTTGCAACTCTGAGACCCTGTTTCAACATAAAAAATAAAAATAGGGCTGTGGGATGTAGCTCAGAGATAGAATGCCCCTGGGTTCCATCCCCAGTACCACACAAAAAAAGTCTCATTAAATTGCCAAGGGCCTCAGTAAATTAGAGGCTGGCCTCGAACCTGCCATCCTCCTTGGCCTGCCAAGTACTGTGTTTACAGATGTGTGCTTGAGGCCTGGCTGCTGGCTTCTGTTTACGCTAAACATTAGGAGCTCTGTGCTCCCTTACCCCAGTGAGCAGCATCTGCTCTGGGCCAGCCTCTCCACAGCTCTGTGCAAAGGCAGGCTTGCAACCATGCAACCAACAAATGGATTTTTGTTTTGATTTTTCCTGCTGGGGGATCTTTATGCAGATTCTTTGTACAGCAGGCCAGAGAAACCCTGGCCGGTCTGCTCGTGCCCCCTGCGGCTCATCCAGCAAAGCAACACAGCCAAACTGCGACCCTCAGGGCTTGCCGGTCACGGGTGGTACACACTGCCCCTGGTGGCTGGCCACGGCAAGGCACCGTCCCCTGCTGCCGGCCCACCTCCCTGTGGGGGTGTCTGGGAGCCAAACTGGCCGGGGTCCGTGTGTCCTGTCCGCACAGCGGGGCCAGCCTCGCCGCTCCCCACACTCCAGAGGGTCTGTCCCTGTGCCCATGCAGACAGCCTTTGCTGCCTCTGGCTGGCATGACCTCCAGCCATGTCTACTCTGCGTCCGACACAGGCCTGTGGACGTGCACGGCAGCTTGCCAGCCCACTGCCAGATTCGGGGCTGGGCTTGGTGTGGCTCTGTCCCCGTGCGGCCTCCCACAGGTCTCTGGACCCTTCCCTGGCTCCTTAGGAAATCAACCCCATGCTCGCAGTGCAGTCCTGTGGCCACGGGTCCGTGGACAGAGAAGGTAAAGAGCGTGGCGTGTGCGCGAGGAAGAGGACAGCCTCAGCAAGTCAGACAGCTGTGCACGGGCTCCAACTCGAGTCATCTCCAGGTGTTAGCGTCAGCGGCATAAGCTAACCAACCACAAAAGGAGAGTATGACCCACTTACCGAGAGAGCCGCGTGTGGGCGGAGGAAGACGGGTGGGCAGTGGCCAGGGTGCCGGGAGCAGCCCAGGGGCCTCCTACCTCAACCAACCCCCTGCCTGACTGTAGTTTTTACTCCGAGACGTCTCACTAGGTTGTGCGTGGCCTGGCTGAGTTGCTGAGGCTGGCCTTGAACCTGCAATTCTCCCATCTGTCAGCCTTCCAAGTACTGGAATTTCAAGCATGTGCCACCATGCCCACTAGAGAAATTGCAAACATCATAGAAAAGGAGTGGAGGGGCTCAGGAAGTCAGCACCGAGGCCCCTCTGTTCCTTCGCTGTGCTGGGGATGGCCCTGGCCTTGTGCTCGTTAGGCCGCTCGGCCGGGGTGGCGCTCCCAGCCTGTCCCAGTCTGTCCTTAGGCGGCAGGATCTCTGCGGGAGTACATCGCCATCCGGGTTGAATCCCTGGGCTTCTGGGTTGGTTTAGTTCCTTTGTCTTCCTCTCCTTTGGGCAACTTTCACTTACGTGATCCTGGGATTCTGCTTTGCAAACTGGCTTTGACTATAAAGTGAGAAGGCGGGAAATGTCTGTCCCCTGACCAGTCTTGGGTGTCGTAGAATAATAAAGTGGAGATTTCTCAGGCTGGGTTGGCACCATTCTTTTCAGTGCAGGGGATGGAGCCGCCATGCTAGGTAAGCACTCTGCCATTGAGCTTCGCCCCAGCCCCGACATGTGTACGGCACTGGGGATCACGCTGGGCGTTCCTCCTCCAAGCCCCCAAGCTCTTCTTATTCTATTTATTTATTTATTTAATGTGTGTGTGTGTGTGTGTGTGTGTGTGTTTCTGAGGATTGAGCTCAGGGGCATTCTACCTCAGAGCCACACCACAACTCCATTTTATTCTTTATTTTGAAACAGTCTTACTAAGTTGCAGAGGGCCTCTCACAAGTTGCTGAGGCTGGCTACAAACCTGTGATCCTAGTACTGGGATCACAGGCGTGCACTACCATGCCTTCTTTATGAAAACACCCATGTGTTTGCTTTGTGTGTGCGGAGGGGCAACTGGAGGTGGAACCCAGGAGCATTCTATCTCCAACCTACACCCCTAGCCCCATTTTTTATTCTTTATTTTGAAACAGGGTCTCACTGAGTTGCAAAGAGCCTCACCAGGTAGCTGAGGCTGTCTGCAAACTGCAATCCTCCTATCTCAGCCTTCCAAATGTTGGAATTACAAGTGTGTGCCACCACGCCCGATACTTTAAAGCGTAATAACTTGAGCCGGGTGTGGTGGCGCACGCTTGTAATCCCAGCATTTGGGAGGCTGAGACAGGAGGATTACTCAGGTTCGAAATCAGCCTCAGCAGCTTAGTGAGATCCTGTTTCCAAATAAAATATAAAATAGGTCTGGGAATGTAGCCTGGAGGTAGAAAACCCCTGGGTCCCATCCCCAGTACTGCAAATAAATAAAGGCGTAGCTGGGCGTGGTGGCGCACCTTTGTAATCCCAGCATTCAGGATGCTGAGACCGGAGGATCGCGGTTCGCGGACAGCCTCAGCTACTCAGTGAGGCCCTCTGCAACTCAGTGAGACCCGGTTTCAAAATAATAAAAAATTGGGCAGGGGTGTAGCTCAGAGGTCAAATGCCTCTGGGTTCCATCCCCAGACCTGCAAAAAAATATATAAATGAATAAAGCGTAATAACTTGAAACACAGGCTCCGCTGCCTCCGTCCAAACAAACCTCCCTGAAATGCCGGGGCCAGCCCTCTCCACACAGGCCCTGTTGTTTGGCCCAAGCTCGGCCTCAGCACCTAAGAAGGAAGGGTCTGTCCTAAGACACCCTGTGAGGGCAGCGCTGAAGCAGGGCGCTGCGTTTTTACGGGAGGTGTGCCTGGGGCGCACCCATTCCTCGGAGGTGCTGGCACCTCCAGGACCGAGCCCACCTGCCCCCTGGGCCGAGCTGGCTGTCCTCTGAAGTCTGCGACCTCACCAGGGCCGGCTGTGGGCTCCTTAGGGACGAAGTGCACGGGCAAAGGGACCGCAGGAGGCCGGGAGCGCCAGGGAGGGCAGAGGCTGAAGATGTTTATTTCGAGACTCGGTATTAATAAGGCCAGATTCTAGGAAGACAGCGCGTCTGCGGCTCTGGGTGGCACCAGGTCCTGCAGCGACCAACCCCAAGAGCACGCAGCACCTTGGTAGGGTCTCCCAGCAGCGGGCCCGAAACGGAATCCAGGTTTACTTTTCAGACTCGCACTGGGTTTCCCGGGATACTTTCTGCGGAGGCAGAGCAGCGAGTCTGGTTCCCACTCCGCTGCGATTACAGGAGTGGCTTCCACGCCCGCTTATTAGTCTTTTAGGAAGATCAGGAGACTTGCCGGGCATGCTGTGCACGCTGTAATCACAGCTCTTGGGAGGCTGAGACAGGAGGAGCGCAAGTTCCCAGCCAGCCTCATCAAGTTAGGTCCTCCCCAACTTAGTGAGACCCTGTTTCAAAATAAAAAATAAAATAGGGCTGGGGAGGGTGTGGCTCAGAAGTAGAATGCCCCAGGGTTCAATCCCCAGTCAACAAAGGGAAAAACGGAGAAGACCCAGGGCTTCATAAAAGCCCTGTGCTCCACAGGTGCGCCTCTGCCAGCTGAGAGGTTGCACAGAGGCGCTCTGCTTGCCCTCTGCCCCATTGGGAAGGGCCTGGAACCAGCCCCAAAACACAGGGTTCTTTGGGCACTTTCTTTGGAGAGAAAAGATCACCTTTGTTCCTATACTTGGAAGGAAGGGAAACAGCCACCCAAGGCTTCCCGGCAACCCAAACACACAGCACACGTCAGGCGGTGCCCGGGTTGTTAATAGCACAGGCCGCCTGTTAGAGCGAGCCCTGGGCGGAACCCAGGCTGTTAGCCAGCTGTTGGGGGCTAGAGGAGTCTCTTTGGAAAGAGGGGCTGTGTACGTGATCTAGAAACCCAAAAGGTTAGGATCGATGCATGGCCCTGTTCAATGTAGGGCAGAGCGGGCTTGGTGGCACCTGCCTGAATCCCAGCACTTGGAAGGCTGAACCAGGAGGATTGCAGGCTCAAGGCCAGCCTCAGCAACTTACAAGATCCCCAGCAAGTTGGCAAGATCCTTCGCACATTGGAGAGAGACTGCTTCAAAATAAAAATAAATAGGAACAAAGATGAGGTTCTGCTGACTTCAATTTGAGGTCCGTTCCCCCCCAAAGAAATTAAGTCCCCAAAGAACCCTTTGTTTGGGGCTGATTCCAGGCCTTTCTCCTGGGTTCACTTGCCAGCACACGCGCGCGCGCACACACACACACACACACACACACATACACACACACACAGGTGTATGTCATAGGGCATATAATTTTTCATGTGCTTTTTCTTTTTCAGTACTGGGGATGGAAACTAGAGGCATTCTACCTCTAAGCTACACCCCCAGCCCTCTTTTTTATTTTTCATTTGGAAACGGTCTTACTAAGTTGCAGAGGGCTAACCTGTGATCCTCCTGTCTCAGCCTCCCAAGTCCTGATATTGCAAGCATGTACCACCACACCTGGCTCATATAATTTTTTTAAGTGGTACTGGGGATGGAACTCAAAGCCATTCTACCTCAAACACCGTGAAAATAGGCAAAATGTTAATAACATTTGAATCCAGGAGTTAGTTGGGTACAAGGGTGCCCATTGTTCTGTTTTTTAAATTATTTTACAATAAAAAGGGTTGTTATTGTTTTTGGGTTTTTTTCGGTACTGAGGATGAAACCTAGGGGCATTCTACCTCTGAGCTACACCCCCTGCCCTATTTTTGATTCCTTGTTTGTTTGTTTTTTAAACAGGGTCTCACTAAGTTGCGGAGGGCCTCACTAAGTAGCTGAGGCTGTCTGCGAACGGCGAGCCTCAGGTCTCAGCCTCCCAGATGCTAGGATTTCGAGCGTGCGCCACACACCCGGCCGAAAGGACCCATTTTCTATTTCCTCTCGAATTGCAGGTGTGGGTAGGAGGCACAGCCAAGGATCTCTGAAGGCCACTGCCGGTCGGCCTGGTCTGTCTGCCCAAAGGCTCTGGACAGGAACAGCCCTCTGTAAGCCTGGCCCGGCAGGCATTCCGGGAAATCTGTTTCAACATTCCTGCGAGCCATGTGAGACTTGTTGACACTGATAACCCCGGGGGAGAGATGGGTTTGTCTCTGTGAGCCAAACTGAGGGAAAGCCAGGCGGAAGGGCCACCACAGCGGCCAGGTGTGGGAGAAGCAACCAAGGGTGGGGCCAGAGTCAGAAGGACTTCGCAGTCCCAGGTGAGCAGCTGTACACCTGACCGCGCATGTCCCTGCCAAAGAAGTTCACGTGTGTGTTGGTAGGCATTGAATCTAGGCACATTCTGCTTCTGAGCCTCACCTTCAGCCCTATTCTATTTTGTACTTTGAAACAGGATCTGGCTAAATTGCCGAGGCTGGCCTGGCACCTGCGATCTTCCTGTCAGCCTCTGGAGTACGAGGGTCCCAGGGTGGGCCACCAGGGCTGGCTAAATCTACACGGATTAAAGAGCTGGAATTATAGGGTTCCCTGCCGCTGGATTCTGGGATGAAGACCTCTGCTGGATCCTAACACATCCCACCTTCTCCAGGGTGTGAAGCTGCCTCCCTGTCCGGGTGGGTCACCTGGGAGATGGGGCTGGCATGGAAACCCCTGGCCCTGGTCAGCCTCCCTCCCCACCCTCAGGAGTCCCCTGGCCC
The DNA here is from genome assembly GCF_963383645.1 of Muscardinus avellanarius. Taxonomy (NCBI): domain Eukaryota; kingdom Metazoa; phylum Chordata; class Mammalia; order Rodentia; family Gliridae; genus Muscardinus; species Muscardinus avellanarius. The sequence continues at coordinate 64,571,414 of NC_137803.1, read as the reverse complement.
ACGGCTGGAGGACGGCTGCCCCTCGCTCCCCATAGCCCTTCTCGCTCTCTCGCTGTCCCCAGATGCCTCTGGCCCCTGCGAAGTCCACATAAGGAGCAGGAAGCCCGCACGCTCCCGGAACCTGCAGGGCTGCGGTCCTGGCATCTGGGCAACTTCCTCGTGGCTAGAGGAGGCAGTTGCACAATCCCGACCTCGGGCGGCTCCAGTGCGAGGTGCCCCTCAGACCTGTCCTGGCCTCGGGAGCCTCTGTGCGTCCTGGGCCTAAAACCAACACACCTGACTTTTGGGTGGGTGTTGGAAGAGGGTCTGGCTAAGTTGTTGAGGGTCTGCTAAATTGCTCAAAGCAGGTCTCAAGGCTACAATCCTGTCTCCGCCTCCGGAGCGTGTGCCCCTAAGCCTGCTGCGCTTGGGCAAGGTCCCCAATCGCCCTGCCCAGAAGTGCGCCAAAAACGGCTGCCAAGGGGCGAGAGGCTGGCGAGCACCTGGGGAGTGGGGTGCCCGCTGCCAGGGCCCGGGGGGCGTGGACCCTGGACAGACGCGCGGGAACCCACAGACTTGACTCCGCGGGGCGGGCCGGGGCGGGGCGGGCGGCCGCGCCTTTATAGGCGGTGAGCGGCGACAGCGGCAGCGCGCCATGGAGACCGCCCGGGACTACGCTGGAGCCCTGGTCAGGCGAGTGCGCGCCCGCCGCCCCGCCCGGCCCAGGCCTGGCCCCTGCCCCTGTGCCGTCCCCCTTCCCCGAGTCCCTGTCCCCCTGTCCCCTGTCTCCCTGTCCCCCATCGCCCCGTTCCCCGTCCCCCTGTCCCTTACACCCCCGCCCCCTGTCCCCGCCCCTCCGTCCCTACGCCCCGGCCCCGTGTCCCCTGCACCCGCGTCCCCATGTCCCTGTCGCCCAGCAGCTCAGCCCTTGCGCCCCGCCGCCCCTGGCCATGTCTCCTCCAGCTGGCCACAGATGCCAGGTGTGGCCCCAGGAGCATGGGTGTCCCAGGGCAGCGCGGAAGGGGGCAGACAGCTGGCCGCCTTGGCAGACACCGCGGGGCCTGGGGACCTTGGGCGCCGCTTCTCCCTGTGGCTGTGGCGCCGGGGCTGGGGAGGGCCAGGCCAGCATGGCCCTGTGGGGGGCGCTGGGTCACTGCGCGAGGGCCACTTGGTCTTGGTAAAGTCCTGGACAGTGCGTGGCAGGGACCTTACAGCTCTGGGGAGAGCGCTTGCTTCTCTGAGCAGCCGCAGTGTACTCCAGAGGATGGAGAACTCCTTGAACGCACCTCTTTCTCCCTGATACTGGGGAGGGACCCCGGGGCCTTCTGCCTCTGAGCTACGCCCACAGCCCTATTTTACTTTGTATTCTGAAACAGCACCTCACTAAGTTGCAGAGGACTCTGTAAGTAGCTAGACTGGCCTCCAAACTTCCTCCTGTCTCAGCCTCTCGATTGCAGGCTTGGGCCTCCGCTCAAATATAGGATTTCATTGATGACATCCCATCATGCCCCGTCTCCCTCTCCTTCTCCTCTTCATTTTATTAATTTATTTGGCACTGGGCATTGAACCCAGGGGCATTCTACCTGCTATCTACCTACCCAGTTACTGGGTTCAACCCTCAGCCCATTTTATATTTTATTTTGAAACAGGCTCCCACTAAATTGCCAACGCAGTCCTGCAACCTGCGATCCTCCTGTCTCAGCCTCCCAAGTCCTGGGAGAACAGGTTGCCTGCTCCCCACTGCGTATCCAGAGGAGGCCCAGGGCCAGCAGTGTGTGGGGGGAGAGTCAGGTTACAAAACTCGGGCAAAGGAGGCCAGGCGTCACAAGGAGCCGGCCGAACACCCCAGGCTAGACCGCCACCGAAATAGAAGGACGGCCTTTCCGGGTGGTGCAGGCATTCCCTTTACACACCCACTCGCACACACGCACACTCACACATACTCACAGCTTGTCACAGTGGAAGAGGAGGGTGACAGGCTTGTTCATGTATCTTTACCAACACTTGTGTGTGTGTGTGTGTGTGTGTGTGTGTGTGTGTGTGTGTGTGTGTTACTGAGGGTGGAACCCAGGGACTTTTCTACCTCCAGGCTACACTCAGAAACAGGGTCGCACTAGGTTGCTGAGAGCCTCTCTAGTAGCTGAGGCTGGCTTCGAACCTGCGCGATCCTCCTGTCTCAGCCTCCCAAGCGCGGGAATTATAAGCGTGCGCCACCACGCCCGAATTTTTTTTTCTTTAAAAATTCTTAAATGTACAGCAGATTCCATGACCCTAATTCCAGCTACTCAAGGGTCACATGAGTCTAGGCACAAGGAACAGTGCGCGTCTTACCAGGTTTATTTATTTTTAGTCCCGAGGATTGAAGCCAGAAGTGTCCTACCTCTGAGCTACACCCACAGCCCTGTTTTTATTTATTTGTTTATTTATTTATTTTTGCAGCACTGGGGATAAAACCTAGAGGCATCCTACCTCCAGGCCACACTTCCAGCCCTATTTTTTATTCTTTTTTTTTTTTTTTGAAACAGGGTCTCACTGAGTTGCAGAGGGCCTCACTCGAGCATGCGCCACCACGCCCGGCTTGTTTTTATTTTTTATTTTGAAACAAGGTCAAAGTTGCTGAGGGTTTTGCTGTGTTGTTGCGGCTGGCCTCACACCTGCGATCCTCCTGTCTCGGCCTCCCAAGCGTGGGGATTACGAGCGTGCGCCAACACGCTTGCTTTCATTTCTGTTTGAAAGTTTTTCTTACCCACCTGCTTGGCCTTTCCTGATGATGTCGGCACAGCTGCCTTCGGGTCCTCCCCAGCACTAAGGAGTGGTGGTGTGAGGCGAGAGATGGCCAGAGCTCACTAACCTCTGACAGGCTTGTCTTGGAGTAGGACAGTTGTGCTAAGCAGCCAGCCAGGCAGTCCACACTTGTAATCCCAGGTGTGCGGGAGGCCGAGGCCAGAGGATCTGAGTTGAAGGCCAGCCTTGGCCCCCTCATGAAACCTTGTCTCAAAGCTAACGAAGGGGGAGGGGAGCTGGGAATGGGCGGCGCAGCGCCCTTGGGCTCAGTCCCCAGCACGGGGTGAGGACGGCTAAGTAAGCCAGGTTCACCAAAACCCCACTGGATCTGTGTGAGGTCTCATGGGGACAAGAGTTTCGTGGAAGCCGATGGCTCGTGCGCCGCTGGCACAGTGCAGTCTGTCTCCTAAGAAGTGCCTCTTGCAGACTCGTGAGTGGGAGCTCACTGTGAGTGGGAGGAACACTGTCGGGGAAACCGCGGTTCTCTGAAACCCACGGGCTTCCAGGCTTCTGATCAGAAACCAAAGTGGCCGAAAGCAGCGTGTTGAAGGGGAATGCTTCCTCCCTTCCCTTCTTCAAAGCCCAGGCCACCGCAGCAGAGGCAGAGTGCTAGCCTTGTCTAAACACGACCGAGCACACTTCCGCCTCCTGGCAGTGACCTTCGTTTCCCACCTGCGGTAGCGTGCCGTTCCTGCGTCCACTAGCAAAGAGCGCGTGTGCAGGAAAGTGCTGTGGTCACCGCGCGCGTGAGGGCTCGCTTCGCCAGCCAGCGCTCCAGCCCCGACTCTCAGTGCTGGGATGAACTCAAGGGCCTTCGACCTCAGAGCTACACCCCCAGCCCTATTTTTTTTTTATTTATTTTGAAACAGGGTCTCTCTACATTGCAGAGAACCTCACTAAGTGCTAAGGCAGGCCATGAACTTGTGACCCTCCGGTCTCAACCTCCCGAATGCTGGGATTACAAGCCACTTTCTGCTTCTTGAAGAGAAATTTCTTACTTATTTGTGGTACTGGAGATTGAATTCAGGAACATTCTACCCTTGAGTTATCCCCCACCCTTCTTATTTTTTATTTTGAAACAGGGTCTTGCTAAGTTGCTGAGACTGGCCTCAAATCCGAGATCCTCCTATCTCAGCTTCCCAAGTACTGAGATTACAGGTGTGCACCACCACGCCCAGCTCTAAATTCCCTTTTTAAATAATGTTTCAAGCAGGGCGTGGTGGGCACGCTTGTCATCCCCTCACTTGGGAGGCTGAGACAGGAGGATCGCACAGGTTTGAAGCCAGCCTCAGCTACTGAGTGAGGCTCTCAGCAACTTAGTGAGACCCTGTTTCCAAATAAAATAGAAAATAGGTCTGGGAGTGTAGCCCAGAGGTAGAAGGCCCCTGGATTTTATCCCCAGTACCACAAATAAATAAATAAATAAATAAATAAATAAATAATGCTTCAAAGTGTTCAAGGGCTCGAGAGCCCTGTGTTGACACACAGCCCTGGCCAGGCCGTGTGTGTGCAGGTATCTGCGGGACCCCTGCAGTGGGAGCCGCCTCTCTACCCTTGCTCCACGGGGGGTGCTTTGGTGAGATTCAGGGTCATGGACGCCGGCCTCGCTGCACGCATGGTGCCTCTGCAGGGTGGACACTGGCCCAGCGCGGCCCAGGCCCCCCGCCCGCCTTCCTCCACTTTACCTGTCGCTCTGATCGAGCTCCTTATTGTCTCTGGGGCCTCCTCCTCCTCTCACTAACAGTGAAAGGTGGGTTCCCTCAGCCACCTGGTGCCAGGGGCCTCCCCGGGCGACATCTCACATGGCTGGGACTGCAGCCTCTTTGTGAGGGACACTAATATCAGGTGGCCCTTATGTGCGCAGGCTCCGCGGCCGGGGTCCAGCAGGGCAGCTCAGCTGTTTTAGTGTGTGTGTGTGGTGTGTGTGTGTGTGTGTGTGTGTGTGGCGTGCACATCCAGCACTTGCACATGCAGCACTGGAGATTGAATTCAGGGGATTCGAGCCCCAGCACACACACCTTTGTGTATGTGTGTGTAATACAAAGGTGTGTGTAGTTGTGTAGTACTGTGGATGAACCAGGGGCGTTTAACTCTGAGCTATACTCACAGCCTTATTTTTAAAGATATATATATATATATATATATATATATATATTTTTTTTTTTTTTTTTTTTTTTTTTTTTTTTTTTTGCGGTACTGGGGGTAGAACCCAGGGGCCTTCTACCTCCGGGCTACACTCCCAGACCTATTTTATATTTTATTTGGAAACAGGGTCTCTTAATCCAGCTGAGGCTGGCTTCGAACCTGCGCGGTCCTCCTGTCTCAGCCTCCCAAGCGCGGGGATGACAAGCGTGCGCCACCACGCATGGCTTAAAGTTTTATATTTTAAAATTTGAAACAGGGTCTTGCTGAGTTGCCGCGGCCTCACTAGTTGCCGAGGCTGTCCTAGACCTGTGGCCCTCCTGGGCCAGCCTCCCAAGGGCGAGGGTCGGGCGTGGGAGAAACGTTTGCGCCCACTGCTGTTCGTGCATCGCCTGTGCCGCGCGGCCATGGAGTCGGCAGCTCCCCAGGGAAAGTACAGACGGCTGTCTCCCCTTCTCTGGGAGGCAGGCCATTTCACAATTTCCAGGAAAATGTGTGAAGGATTGTTATCATCTTGATTTTCTTGAAACAACCTATTTTCTTAACAACCTGTTTCCTGGTTCCTTTTCCTCCCAACAACCTACTTCCTGAAGCAGCTGTTTCCTTGTTGTTTTTCCTCGTAGTGAGTCACTTCCTTCCTGTTTCATAGCATGAGAAGCAGCCCCTTCCCAGGACCTGGCGCGTCCCGCAGACGGCGCAGCCGCAAGGTGCCTCGTGGTCCTGGATTTCCTGTGTTTTCTTTTGCAGTTCTAGGGATGGACCTATGAGCACGCCACCTCTGAGCTACACCCAGCCCTATTATTCATTTATTATTTATTTGTTCCATTTATTTATTTATTTATTTATTTTATATTATATTTTATATTTTTATTTTATATTTTATATTTTTATATTTTTATTTTATTTTATATTTTTATTTTATTTTATTTTATATTTTTATTAATTTTTATATTATTTATTTATTTTTATTTTGCAGTACTAGGAATGGAACCCAGGGGCATTTTACCTCCAGGCAAAAATCCATTCCCATTTTTTATTCTTTATTTGGAAACAGGGTCTCACTGAGTTGCAGAGGACCTCACTAGGTAGCTGAGGCTGGCCTCAAACCGTGATCCTTCTGTCTCAGCCTCTAAATTGCTGGGATTACAAGCGTGTGCCATCATGCCCAGCTTTCTATTTTATTTTTATTTGGAAACAAGGTCTTGCTAAGTAGCTGAGGCTGGCGTCAACCCTGTGACCCTCTGTCTCAGCCTCCCGAGTCTGGGTTATATACACGGCCAGTGTTAGTGGCCCTGTGTGTGTTTGTTTACTTTTGTTTGTTATTTTTGGCAGTGCTGAGGCTTGAACCCGGGGCTTTGAACATGCCATACTTTACCACAGAGCCCTGAGCTGATCCCAGCCCCTTGGTCTGTGTGTGTGTTGGTAGCTCCAAGCCACACCTCCAGCCTTATTTTATTTATTTCTATTTATTTATTTATTTACTTACTTATTTATCTGTGGTACTGAGGGTGGAACCCAGGGGCTTTCTACCTCCGGGCTACACCCCCAGACCTATTTTATACTTTATTTGGGGAAACAGGTCTCACTAAGTTGCCGAGAGCCTCACTGAGTAGCTGAGGCTGGCTTTGAATCTGCGCGATCCTCCTGTCTCAGCCTCCCGAGCACGGGGATGACCAGCGTGCGCCACCACGCCCGGCTCCTAGTTTAGTGTTTTGAAACAGGACCTCACTAAGTTGCTGAGAACCTCACTGTATTTCTGAGTCTGGCCCTGAACCTCGCTCCTCCCATCTCGGCCGCCCAGGCACCGGGATTATAGGCGTGCCCACCTCCAGTTTGTTTTCTGTTGACAAGTTGCAATGTGGCAGCGAGATTCAGTCCTCCACACACACACACAAGACATGCCTCAGCTCGCTCCTTCCCCTCCCATTCACTGAGCTACGGTCCCAGGAACAGTGTACCTCTGAGCTACACCCCAGCTCTTTCATGTGGAAACAGGGTCTCACCCGGTCCCTGAGAGGCCCCCTACACTGCTGGGGCTGGCTTCCAAGCTGCGGTCCTCCTGCCTCTGGCCCTGAGTACCGGGCCACGGCCTGGCTCCCTCTCCAGCCTCACAGAGCCTTTCTTCTTTTCTCTCCAGCCGCCACATACGAGAGCAACCTCTGTCCCTCGACCTTCTGAGTCCGGCCGATCGCACCTAGCTTGATGTTCTCGGCCCCACCATTCCCTGCAAAGTCATGATCTTGGTTTTTCTTTCTGCCTGGCTAAAACTCTCAGTGAGCCTGCTTTAACTGTGACCGGCTGCCGTGGGCGGGCAGGAGAACAGCAGCTCATCGCCGGCATTAAGTAATGGCCTTTGATACAGTCTGTTCTTTCAGTGGGCAGAGGGAGTTGGACTAATGTGTTTAGCAACCCAGCCCGGTGATCATCCCCCTGGAGCAGAGGCAGCGTGCTTGTGATACTTGTCTGCAGAAAAGTTCACTCCACGCTGGTGCTCTCCCAGGACTTGGGAGCTGGAGACAGGAGGATCCCAGGTCCAAGGACAGCGAGTGGTAGCTTAGCCCTGTATCAGGATGAAATAAAGGGGCCAGGAGTGCTGCTCAGCACTGGGCTGCCCGCGCTCATCCCGGGCTGTAATCTCATGTCTCCAAGGACATTGTGCGTTCTCTATGAGTCCGTCCTCTGGCACAGGCCGTTCTTGGTTAGTGGACCTGTTCCTATCGGCAGTGGCTGTCTGGGGCTGGGGGCAGCAGTGAGTGCCCACACTGGTCTTGTTGGCGGGAAATGACAACCGGACCCTGAGACCTCGGCTGCACTGGGTCTCCGGACCAAAGGCCCCCGGAGGCTGCGTCACCTCAGCCAACTGGGAGGCACGGGCCCTGACGAAGTGGTCAGAACTGAGCCCCTGACCACTAGGGGCGACCACCTCAAATAGGTGACTGAGCCAGGCGTGGACTTGGGAGGACTCAGGAGGCTGGAACAGGAGGATCACAGGTTTGTGGCCAGCCTCAGCTACTTAGTGAGTCCTTCATTCAGCAACTTGGTAAGACACTGTTTCAAATATTTTTATTTTTTATTTATTTATTTATTTATTTGGTGGTACTGGGGATGGAACCCAGAGGCTTTCTACCTCCGGGCTATACTCCCAGACCTTTTTTATATTTTTTATTTGGAAACAGGGTCTCACTAAGTTGCGGAAAGCCTCACTAAGTAACTGAGGCTGGCTTCGAACCCGTGCGATCCTCCTGTCTCAGCCGCCCAAGCGTGGGGATTACAAGCGTGCGCCACCATGCCCAGCCAAATATTTTTATTTTTTTAAGAGATGGTGGTAAGCCGGGTGGTAACCCAGAGGCTTCCAGGAACCCCAGGATCACCAAAAAGAGAGAGAGAGAGAGAGAGAGAGAGAGAGAGAGAGAGAGAGAGAGAGGTGGTGGTGGTGCGGCTCCGTGGTAGAATGCTCCTGGGCTCAAACCTCAGTACCAAAACCCCACCATGACCTTTTCCTGGCTTGGTTTCTCAAGCCAGAAGGGGACTCCACAACAGCGGGGTGCAGTGGGGAGCAGGGCATGTGGGCGGGCCCTGGCTCAGGCCATTCCAGGCGACTTCCTTCTTTGGGGGAAGACAGGGTCCTGCGGTGAGGCCCAGGATCCCTGTCCTGGCGCAGAGACACTATGGTGGGAAAGTCGTAGCTGGATTCACACCTCCAGAGACTGCTGGGCTGCTGTCTTCGTCGCCCGGCCTCCGGGTTGGGCGGCAGTGAGACTCCGCTTGCAGTGACTGGTGCTAACTGCAGGTGTTTGCCGTGGGGTGGGAACCGTGTCTTCCTTTCCTCTTTCTGGGGATTTCGCCAGTTAAAGTTTCGGGCTTGGATCAGGCTGAGGACCTAGAAATAGAAGGTGGTCATTCCACACTGCCCTGCCCGGCTGGTCGCGGGGAGCCAGGATGTGTGATCCCCAGTGTGAGCTCCGCAGTGTGTGGACCTCCGCTCACTGTGTTGAGTAACAGAGCCTGGTCTGACTCCTCCAGACTGAGGCAGAGGTTCAGAGCCCCGTGCAGGCGCAGCTGCCGCGCCTGGGCCGGCTCTGACCTCAACAGGTGCCAGCCAAGGCCCCCAGGCCATCTGAGGCGGCCTAAGTCTAGCACCCCTGACCTAGCACTCTTCCCTGGGCTGTGTGTGCACGCATGCATGGTTCTAGGGCTTAAACCTAGGGCATTCTGCCTCTGAGCTATACCCCCAGCCCTATTTATTTATTTATTTATTTATCTATCTATTTTGGTGGTACTGGAGGTGGAACCCAAGGGCCTTCTACCTCCGGCTCTAATTTATTTATTTATTTATTTATTTATTTATTTACTTATTTATTTATTGGAAACAGGGTCTCACACAGTTTCTGAAGGCCTCACTAAGTTGCTCAGGCTAGCCTCAAACCTGTGATCCTCCTTGTCTCCGCCTCCAAAGTACTGGAATTACAGGAGTGAGCCACCACACCCAGCTTATTTTTTATTTTGAAACAGGGTCTCACTGAGTAACCGATCCTCCCATCTCAGCCTTCCAAGTGCTGAGATTATAAGCGTGCGCCACCACGCCCGGCTTTTTTTTATTTCTGGTACAGGGATGGAACCCAGGGGCATTCTACCTCCAAGCTACACCCCAGCCCTATTTTTTAGTCTTTTTATTTTATTTTATTTTATTTTTGTTTTTGTTTTTGGTGGTACTGGGGTGCCTGGAAGCCCTTCTACCTCCGGGCTACACTCCCAGACCTATTTTTACATTTTTATTTGGAAACAGGGTCTCCTAAGCCAGCGCGCGCGGCTGGCTTCGAACCTGCGCGATCCTCCTGTCTCAGCCTCCCAAGCGCGGGGATTACAAGCGTGCGCCACCACGCCCGGCGTCTTTTTATTTTTGAAACAGGGTCTCACTGAATTGCGAAGGACCTGAGTAGCTGAGGCTGTCCGCAAACCGCCATCCTCCAGTCCCTGCCTCCTGAATGCTGGTATTACAAGCATGCACCACTATTCCTGGCCTATTTTTTATTTTGAAACAGGTTCTCACTAAGTTGCGGAGGGCCTAAGTAGCTGAGGCTGGCCATGAACCTTAGATCCTCCTGTCTCAGCCACCCAAGTACTGGGAATATTTGTGTGTGTGTGTGTGTGTGTGTGTGTGTGTGTGTGTGGTACTGGGGGTGGAACCCAAGGGCTTTTCTACCTCTGGGCTATACTCCCAGACCTATTTTATTTATATTTTAATTTTAATTTATTTATTTGTTTGTTTCTTTATTGCGGTTCTGGGGATGGAACCCGGGAGCATTTGACCTCCGAGCTATACCCCCTGCCCTGGTTTTTTACTGTTTAATTTGAAACCGGGTCTCACTAAGTTGCACAGGGCCTCACTAAATAGCTGAGGCTGTTTGAGAACCGCGATCCTCCAGTCTCAGCCTCCGAATGCTGGGATTACAAGCGTGTGCCACCACGCCCGGCTCCAGACCTATTTTATACTTTATTTTGAAACAGAGTCTCATTAAGTTGCTGAGAGCCTCACTCAGTAGCTGAGGCTGGCTTCGAACCTGCGATCCTCCTGTCTCAGCCTCCTAAACTCTGGGATTACAAGTGTGCGCCACCACGCCCGGCTCCAAGTACTGGGATTATGAACTTGTGCCACCATGCCCAGCTTGACAAAATTTTTTAAATGAGAAAGTTACTCTGCTGTCCATACTTACAAACTCTTGGGGTACGGAAAAATAGCCTCCCCAGATTTTAAGTTTGTAACAAAGACAGTTTTAAAGAAATAAAGTTTTAGTCAGGTATGGTGGTACACACCTGTAATCTCCATGTTTGGGAATTTTATTTATTTATTTATTTATTATTATTTTATTTATTTATTTATTTATTTATTATTTTTTTGGTGGTACTGGGGTTCCTGGAAGCCCTTCTACCTCCGGGCTACCCTCCCAGACTATTTTTACATTTTTATTTGGAAACAGGGTCTCCTAAGCCAGCGCGCAGCTGGCTTCGAACCTGCGCGATCCTCCTGTCTCCGCCTCCCAAGCGCGGAGATTACAAGCGTGCCCACCACGCCCAGCATGTTTGGGAATTTTAGACAGGATTATCACAGGTTAGAGCTAGCCTCAGCAAACAGTGAGACTCTCATTAACCTAGCAAGACCCTATTTCAAAATAAAAATAGGCAGCAGGGCGTGGTGGCGTACACTTGTAATCCCAGCACTTGGGAAGCTGAGTCAGGAGGATCACACAGGTTCAAAGCCAGCCTCAACTACTTAGTGAGGCTCTCAGCAATTTAGTGAGACCCTGTTTCCAAAGAAAGTAAAAAATAGGTCCGGGAGTGTAGCCCAGAGGTAGAAAAGCCCCTGGGTTCCGTCCCCAATACCACAAAAAATAATAAACAAAAAAATAGGCAAGCCCCTAGTCCCAGCCTCCCACGTAGTGGGGTTACCCAGGTGAGCGTCCGTGACCGGCATGACTTCATTCCTCTTGAAGCACCTGCGCACCACCAGGCCTGCTGCCACACACCTTAATGCCAGCACTTGGGAGGTTGAGAAAGAAGGATCCCAGGTTCAAGGCCAGCCTCTGCAACTTGGCAATACCCTGTTTGACAATTAAAAAGAGGGGACCGTGTAGCCCAGAGGTCAAATGTGCTGGGTTCCACACCCAGTACCAAGAAGATAAAAAGCGAGTCAGTGACGAGGCGGGCACGAGGCGGGCACGGGAGTCAGCGGGCACGTCCGGGCGGACGGCAGCCTGCAGATCTGCTGCCTGGAGATGTCCTCAGGGCAGAGACCTGCCGAGCACATGCGAGCCCCGGCCCATCCCTGGCACTGCGAAAAAGAGAAAAGAAACCTCACAAGAAGCAGGAAGCCAACAGACAAAAGGAATCGCCTCGCATGTGCGGTATTTTAAGAACTTCGGCCTGACTCAGGGCTAGGCAAGTAGCTCTGGCTCTTTGGGGATGCGGAGCTTATTCCAAAGCGTCCCGTGACAAAGGGCTAAAGATCTGTCCATGCAGCAGAAGTCCCGTTCTGGTTGGTCTTACACCGACCTCACGGCCTTGGCCGGCTGCTGCCGGGACTCAGGTCGGGCCTCAGTTCCTCCCGTGCCTGCGCCCCCGTGCTGGGGTGGCGGCCCCAGCTGACCCTCGAGAGTGAGGTGGTCTTGGTCTTCTTCCTTGCCCAGGCCCCTGACGTTCATGGGATCACAGACCAAGAAAGTCCTGCTAACGCCGCTCATGCATCCAGCCCGCCCCTTCCGGGTCTCCAACCACGACCGGAGCAGCCGCCGCGGGGTGATGGCCAGCACCCTCCAGGAGCTCCTCGGCAAGGTACCAGGCCCACAGCCACCCAGCCCCCGAGGCGCCCCGACCGACCCAGGGCCGAGGACAGGTCCCCCGCAGGACCAAGCAGCGAGGCAGAGAAGGCCGCAGCAAGCTCGCGGCCGCCGGCCTCCTTGTCTAACGGCGAAGGGCACTGCCGCGACCACCCAGAGAGCAGAGTGGACAGTGGGCTGTCTCCCTGACAGGAAGAAACGGGCTTGAACACTTGGCTTCAAAAGGCCAGGATAGAAGAGTCCTAACCTGGGCTTGGTAGCGCACAGCGGTAATCCCAGGACTTGGGAAGTTGAGATAGGAGGATTGCAGGTTCAAGGTCAGCCTCAGCAACTAAGCGAGTCTCCCCGCAACTTAGCAAGACCCTGTTTCAAAATAAAAAATAAAACAGGCACGGTGGCACAAGTCTGTAACCCCAATACTTGGGAGACTGAGTCAGGAGGATTGCAAATTTGAGGATAGCCTCAGCAAATACTGAGGCGCTCAGCAACCTAGTGAGACCTTGTTTCCAAATAAAAACAATGAAACAGGGCAGGGATTGTGGCTTGGAGGTAGAATGCCCCCAGGTTCCATCCCCAAGACCAAAACAACAACAACAAAAACCCTCAATTCAGGCATGGTGGTACACACTTGTAATCCCAGTACTGAGGAGGCTGAAATTGAAAGGTCCCAGGTTCGTGGCCAGCCTCAGTAACTTAGTGAGGCCCTCCACAATTCAGTGAGACCCTGTTTCAAAATAAAAAATAATAAGCTGGGTGTGGTGGTGCACCCTTGTCATCCCGGCATTCGGGAGGCTGAGACAGGAGGATCGCAGTTCAGGGACAGCCTCAGCTACTTAGTGAGGCCCTTCGCAACTCAGTGAGACCCTGTTTCAAAAAATATAAAGACTAAGAGTAGGACCAGGAGTGTAGCTCCGAGGTGGGACGCCCTGGGCTCCGCCCAGCACCACACGCAAGAGCAAGTTGAACAGGGTCCATTAGGCTCGAGAGTCTTGCCGCATCGCTGAGGGGGCCCTTGAACCTGAGACCTTCCTGCCTCAGCCTCCCAAGAACTGGAATTACAGGCATGTACCATCATGCTCAGCTTCTTTTTCTTTCTTTGTTGCTTTCTTTTCTTTCTTTCTTTTCTGGTACTGGGGAACCCAATCCAGGGGTGCTCTACCACTTAACTATATCCCCAGTCTATCTCATCTTTTACTTTGAGACTGGGTCTTTTTACGTTGCCAAGGCTAACCTGGAACTTGTGATTCTCCCTTGTCTTAGCCTCAACACTTGTGAGACTCAGATTGGAGGACCACAGGTTTGAGGCCAGCCTCAGCCATTTAGCAAGAGCTGCAGCAACTTAGTGAGACCCTGCTTCAAAATTAAAAGAAAATAGGGTGGTGTGTGCCTGGGGCGACGGGAGGTGCCAGTCGGCCTGGCTCAGTGGGTATCCTCACCAGTAAGGTTTATCCAGGCCAGGTGTGGTGGGGTGTGCCAAGAGTCCCGGCCACTGGAAGGTTGGACTGGGAAGACTGTTTAAGCCCAGGAGTTCAGGGCAAGCCTAGGCAACATAGCAAGATTCTGACTGAAAATAATAATAATAAGTTGGTGCTATTAATCACACCTGTAATCACAATATTTGGGAGGCTGACATAGGAGGATTGCAGGTTTAAGGCCACTCTCAGCAACTTAGTAAGACCCTGTTTGAAAATAGAAAATAAGCCAAGCATGGCACACACCCGTAATCCTATTTCAAAATAAAAAATAATGGTTTGTTCCCGGGTTTCGGCACCAAATAAAAAAATAAATAAGACAGGCACGGTGACACATGTCTGCAATCCCAGTACTTGGGAGACTGAGACAGAAAGATTGCAGGTTCACCGCCAGCCTCAGCAATTTAGAGAGACCCTGTTTCCAAATAGAAAGTGCAGTGGTCTGGGAATATAGCTCTGTAGTAGAGTGTCCCTAGTACCACACACGCACAAAATAAAAGCCCCGTTAAAAATGTCCTCCAAGTCCGCCAACCTTGTGAGAGCCTGCTTACAAAGCTCTTGGGGGGGTTTGATGGGATGCCCCTCCTGCATCTCCACCATTGTACCCTAGACCCTGGAGGCCCTGGTCATCACAGCCAGCTTGGTCACACTCGTGCTGGAGGAGGACGGCACTGTGGTGGACACGGAGGAGTTCTTCCAGACCCTCGGAGACAATACGCATTTCATGATCTTGGAGAAAGGACAGAAGTGGACGCCGGTAAGCAAGCCTTGCGCCACAGGCGGCAGACCGAAGCACAGAAGTGCCAGGCGCCAGGTGCCGACAGGTGCAGGGTGCACGCCTCACCCAGGCCCGCAGGCGGCTGCTCCTCGGAAACGCCGTGTCTCTGTGAATCTTTTAATATATTTTTTTAATTTTTTGGTTACTGGGAATTGAACCTGTAGACTTTCTATCTCCCAGCCTTTTTTATTTTTTGCTTTAAAACAGGGTCTTATTGTTGGGCGTGGTGGTGCATGCTTGTAATTCTAGTCCTTGGAGGCTGAGACAGGAGGATTGCAGGTTGGCAACCAGTCTCAGCAACTTAGTGGGGCCTTATTTTAAACTAAAAAATAAGATCTGAACTAGGCATGGTGGCACACGCTTGTAATTCTAGTCCTTGGAGGCTGAGACAGGAGGGTCCAGGTTCGCAGACAACCTCAGCTACTGAGTGAGGCCCTCTGCAACCTAATGAGACCTTGTTTTAAAAATAAAAATAGAGCCGGGCGTGGTGGTGCACTTATAATCCCCACGCTTGGGAGGCTGAGACAGGAGGATTGCACAGGTTTGAAGCCAGCCTCAGCTACTTAGTGAGGCTCTCAGCAACTTAGTGAGACCCTGTTTCCAAATAAAGTATAAAAATAAAAATAAAAATAGAGCTGGGCGTGGTGGTGCACGCTTGTAATCCGCGCGCTTGGGAGGCGGAGACAGGAGGATCGCGCAGGTTTGAAGCCAGCCTCACTAGCTTAAGAGACCCTGTTTCCAAATAAAATATAAAATAGGTCTGGGAGTGTAGCCCGGAGGTAGAAGGGTTCCATCCCCTATCAAAAATAAATACAGACCGAGGGTGGTAGTGCACTCTTGTAATCCCAGCGTTTGGAAGGCAGAGACTAGAGGATCGCAGTTTGTGGACAGCCTCAGCTACTTAGTGAAGCCCTTTGCAACTCAGGGAGACCTGGTTTCAAAAATAAAAAAGATGCTGGGCGTGGTGGCGCACACTTGTAATCCCCACGTTTAGGAGGCTGAGACAGGAGGATCGCATAGGTTCAAAGCCAGCCTCAGCTACTTAGTGAGGCTCTCAGCAACTCAGGGAGACCCTGTTTCCAAATAAAATATAAAATAGGTCTGGGAGTATAGCCTGGAGGTAGAGAGCCCCTGGGTTCTACCTCCAGTACCACCAATAAATAAATAAATAAATAAATGACTAAAAAAAAAAAACCTAGGGCTGGGGTATAGCTCGGAGGTACAATACTCCTGGGTTCCATCCCTGGTACCGCAAAAAAAAAAAAAAAAAAAAAAAAGAAGAAGAAGAAGAAGAAAAAAAGAAAGAAGAAAATAAAAGCATACTTGTAATCCCAGCATTTGGGAGTCTGAGACAGGAAGATCACAGTTTGCGGACAGCCTCAGCTAATACTTAGTGAGGCCTTCGCAACTAGTGAGACCCTGTTTCAAAAATAAAAAGAGACTAAAAGAATTATTCCTGGGGGTATAGCTCAGAGGTTCCATCCCCGGTACCACAAAAAAATAATTAAAAAATAAAGAATAAGCCAGGCATGGTGGTGCATGCTTGTAATCCCCGCGCTTAGGAGGCGGAGATAGGAGGATCGCGCTGGTTCGAAGCCAGCCGCACTGGCTTAAGGGACCCTGTTTCCAAATAAAAATATAAAAAATAGGTGTCTGGGAGTGCATCCCAGAGGTAGAATGGTTTCCAGGAACCCCAGTACAACCAAATAAAGAGAAAAAGAAAAAGAAAGAAAGAAAGAAAGAAAGAAAGAAAGAAAGAAAGAAAGAAAGAAAGAGAGAGAGAAAGAAAACACGCTTGTAATTCCAGCATTTGGGAGGCTGAGGCAGGAGGATCGTGGTTCACGGACAGCTTCAGCTTCTTAGTGAGGCTCTCAGCAACTTAGTGAGATCCTGTTTCCAAACAAAATATAAAATAGGTCTGGGCGTGTAGCTCGGAGGTAGAAAAGCCCCTGAGTTCCATCCACAGTACCACAAAAAAGAATTAAAAATATGTATAAGTAATTAAAAATAGCAACCCAACATAGGTTAATTTAAACCACACAATTTTGTTAAAAATGACTCTATATTTTTTTTTTTTCTTCTTGCAGGTCTGGGGATGGAACCCAGGGGCATTCGACCTCTGAGCTACACCCCCAGCCCTATTTTTTATTCTTTATTTTGAAACCGGGTCTCACTGAGTTGCAGAGGGCCTCACTAAGTAGCTGAGGCTGTCCGTGAACCGTGATCCTCCGGTCTCAGCCTCCCGAATGCTGGGATAACAAGCGTGCGCCACCAAGCCAGGCTAAAAAATGACACTATTCTAAAACAAAATGAAATTGAGAAGTGAAATAGGTTTTGTTTTTGTGGTGCTAGGGAATTGAACCAGCGGCATTCTACCTTCAAGATACACCTCCAGCCGGGCGTGGTGGCCCACGCTTGTAATCCCCGCACTTGGGAGGCAGAGACAGGAAGATCGCGCAGGTTCAAAGCCAGCCGCGTGCGCTGGCTTAGGAGACCCTGTTTCCAAAATAAAAAATGTAAAAATAGGTCTGGAGGTAGAAGGGCTTCCAGGAACCCCAGTACCACCAAAAAAAAAAAAAAAAGATACACCTCCAGCCTGTTTTATTTTTTATTTGGAAACAGGGTCTAAGTTGCTGAGAGCTCCACTAAGTACCTAAGGCTGGCAGTGAACCTGTGATCCTCCTGTCTCAGCCTCCCAAGCACTGGGAATAGGGGTATGTGCTACACCTGACTGAAAGTGGCTTTTGTGGCCTGGGTATCGAACCCAAGAGCATTCTGTCTCTGAGCTACAACCCCAGACCTTTTTACTTTTTTTTTTTTTTGAGGCAAGTTCTCACTAAGTTGCTGAGGCTGGCCTCGAACCTGGCATCCTCCTGTCTCAGCTTCCCAGGTACCAGGATTACAGGTGTGTGCAGAAGCACCCAGCGGGCAGCTTTATTCTCATTTTGGCGTGGACAAGAACATCCAGCCAAGACACGGCCACCAGGTGTCGCCTTCCTGGCCTCCAGGCTCCAGACGTGAGGCAGCCGGACGTGAGGCGGCTCCTTTTCCTGAGCCTCAGCGGGTCACAGGAACCCACATGCCTGCACATCCCGTCATGGGCATCAGATTTGTGCGGCTGTCTTGGTTTATGACCAAGACTAAAGAAAGCTGTTTAGGGAGAGTCGGATAAAAACTTCCAAATTAAAAAAGGAGTGAACACGAGTCAGGCCATGAGAAGGCGCTGCAGGGTGAGCCGAGAC
The DNA here is from genome assembly GCF_963383645.1 of Muscardinus avellanarius. NCBI lineage: Eukaryota > Metazoa > Chordata > Mammalia > Rodentia > Gliridae > Muscardinus > Muscardinus avellanarius. The sequence goes on along the minus strand of NC_137803.1, from coordinate 64,553,683 downwards.
ACGCTCTTTTCTTTCTTTGTTGGTCCTAGGGATTGAACCCATGGGTGTTCTATTTCTTTTCTTTTTTTTTTTTTAAGAAATTTACTGAGTTATAATTGGCGCACAATAAATAGCACATGCTTTTTTTTTTTTTTAATGTGGGTCTGGGGATGGAACCCAGGGGCATTCGACCTCTGAGCTACCCCCCTGCCCTATTTTTTATTCTTTATTTTGAAACAGGGTCTCACTGAGTTGCAGAGGGCCTCACTCAGTAGCTGAGGCTGTCCACGAACCGCGATCCTCCGGTCTCAGCCTCCCGAGTGCTGGGATGACAAGCGTGCCCACCACGCCCGGCTTGGATTTTTATTTTTTGAAGCAAGGTCTTGCTGAGGTGCTAAGGGCCTTGCAAAATTGTTGAGGTTGGCCTGGAACCTGTGATCCTCCTGTCTCAACCCTCCCTGAAATCGTAGGCGTGTGCCACTACGCCTGACTGGTTCTGGCACTTTCTGCCCAGAGCCATGAAATAGAAATGGTGCGCCCCGCTCCTCCAGGACCATCGCAGGAAGGGCTGCCCGCTCACCAGTGTCGAGGCTGGCCTCAACTGCCAGTGTGTGCCAGCCCTACCTCGGGGCCAGAGAGCCTCCGCACGGCGGGCCGCAGGTCCTCAAACCCAGGCTCATCCCTGTCAGCACCGGAGGCAGAGGAGAGGAGGGCGCTGTGTTGGATGCAGAAGGGGGTAAGCATGGTGGTCGCTAAGACATGCACAGCTCACCGAGTGTCCTTGGGAGGCTGAAACAGGAGGATACCAGGTTGAAGGCCAGACTCAGCAACTTAGTGAGACCCTGTTTCCAAATAAAACACTAAGAATTAGGGCCGGTGGTGTAGCTCAGAGGTAAAATGCCCCTGTATTCATTCCCCAGTACCACATACAGAATAATTCAATAAAAATAAAAAATAAATAGGGCTAGGGGTACAGCTCCAAAGTAGCGTGCCCCAGGTTTAACCTCTGGCCCAAAAACAAAGAGCCAAAAGGTGTGCAGGTGCGGCTCCCGGGTGAGGACGGCTGCAGCGCCCTCTGCGGAGCGCACGCTGGCGTGTGGCCTGCGTCTCAGAGGGAAGCTCCGCATCTACCCCTGCCTCCCCACCACAGGGCAAGAAGTACGTTCCCGTCTGCAAGCAGCCTAAGAAGTCGGGGATCGCCAGGGTCACCTTCGACCTGTACAAGCTGAACCCCAAGGACTTCCTGGGCTGCCTCCACGTGAAGGCCACGATGTGGGAGATGTACTCGGTGTCCTACGACATGCAGTGCACCGGGCTCAAGGCCGTGCTGAGGTAACCGCAGGGCAACGGCGGGCCCGGCTTAACTCTTCTCCAGAACACACAGGTCAAGCCAAAGCACGTATTTTCCCTCCAACTGACAATTAAATACTAAATGGAAACAAGCTAATTAAGAAATGCAAGACCAAAATTTTCACTTAAGCGTTGCAGCTAGCATCATTAATTATAGGCATGAGGCTACGGCTGGCAAGAGCTACCTTTTTTTTTTTTTTTTTTTTTGCTGTACACTGGGGATGGAACCCAGGGGCATTCGACCTCCGAGCTACACCTCCTGCCCTATTTTTTATTCCTTTTTTTTTTTTAAACAGGGTCTCACTAAGTTGTGAAGGGCCTCACTAAGTAGCTGAGGCTGTCCGTGAACCGCGATCCTCCAGTCTCAGCCTCCCAAATGAAAGTTTTTTTTAATAAAATAGGTAGCTCAGAGGTAGAGTGCCACTGAATTCAATCCCCAGTATTATCCAAAAATAAATAAATAAAAATATAAAACAGGGCTGAGGTATAGCTTAGAGGTAGGATACCCCTGGGTTCAATCCCCAGTTTAAAAATAAAAGCTGGGAATAGTGACACACGCTTGTAATCCCAGCATTTGGGAGGCTGAGACAGAAGGATCCAGGTTCTTTGCCAGTCTCAACTATTTAGTGAGGTCCTTTGTAACTCAGTGAGACCCTGCTTCAAAGTAAAGAATAAAAAAGTAGGACTAGGGGCGTAGCTCAGAGTTAGAATGGTCCTGGGTCCCATCCCCAGCACTGCAAAAGAAAAGAAAAGAAAAAAAAAAGAAAAAAAATATATATAATAGGACTGGGAATGTCCCTGGGTTCAGTCCCAAGTACAACAACAATAACACATCTTTGAATTTGGGAGTAGATAGGGAATAAGAATTTTAGTCAAGGCTGAGGACTGGGCAGGAAGGTCCCTCCTGTACCTTTGGGAGCAAGCTAGAATGCCCCAGCCTTGTCAAAACCGAGATGGCAGAATCCCGACCTCAGAGGAGCGAAGACCTTCCTTTCGCCCTACTCTCCCCTCATCCTGGCCTGATGGAGCCACCAGGCCCCAGGGCGCCGGCCTGTCTGGGCTGAGTCCCTGCAGGCTGTGCGGGGAGTGCAGCTGAGAGCTGGCCGCGCCAGGCCCCCTGTGCCCACTCTGGAGGGGCCCTCTGATGGCCGGCGGGGTGCAAGGCAGCCGCCTGAGGCTCATGGCCCGTCCTGCTCTGCTACAGGAGTCTGCTGCGGTTCCTGTCCTACGCCGCCCAGGTGACAGGCCAGTTCCTTGTCTACACCGGCACGTACATGCTCCGGGTCCTGGGTGACACTGAAGAGGCGTCTTCTCCCAAGTCGCCCACCAAGGGCTGGTTTACCTACAGATAGGGCATCCCGCTCAGGACCAGCGTGGAGGGCATGCGGAGGGGAGGGGCCTCCGCGGCAGGAGGGACCAGCTCAGGGCTCTGGAGCCCTGGGGGCCTCGCCACTGCAATAAACCCATCACTCTCTGCTGCGGTGCTTCCTGTGTGGTGTGTGTGTGTGTGCGCACGCCCGCTTGTGCACGGGGCACTGGGTGGCACGGGGCACTCTACCCCAGAGCTGCACCCCAGCCCTTTTGTAGTTTTCACTTTGAAGCAGGGTCTTGCTGAGTGGCTGAGGCTGGCCTGGATCCTCCGGTCTCAGCCTCCTGGCCCTGGGGTCACAGGCTGCACTTGACCCTGCCTCTGTGTTTGACGTGTGAGGCAGGTGGTTAGCGTCCTGCCTGCCCCTCTGCAGCACCCACCTGCAGGGCCTCCCGGCTGCGGCTCCGGCCCCTCCTGCATCTGGGCCTGCGTCACTTCCCAAGGAATTCTGGCCCCAGGAAGAGTCGCCTGGCTTCCAAAAAAGGGAATTTCACCGTGGCCTGATCCTGTGAGTCAGCACAGCCGGGCAGCCTGCCCCAGGCCCTCCTGTTCCTCCCGGGATCAGGCCCGTTTGAAGGAGGGATTCCAGGGAGCCAGGGTGTGGAGCCCCGGGCTCTGTCCACTCACCCTGGGCTCTGAGATGCTTGGTACATGAAACTTCTCCTTTTTTCAGTTTTGTGGAGCAAGGATTGAACCAGGGGTATTCTCCCCCCAAGCTTGGAGCTCCTTCTCCTCCTCCTCTTCCTCCTCCTCCTCCTCCTCCTCTTCTTCTTGTAGAATTGGAGACTGAATCCAGGGCCGTTCTACCTCTAAGCTATAAGCACTGCCCTAGTTTTTATTTTGATGCACCACCACACCCAGCTTTTATTTTGAAACAGGGTCTCACTAAGTTGTGGACCACCTCATAAATTGCTGAGGCTGGACTCAAACCTTAGAGCCTCCTTTTTCAGCCTCCCAAGAACTGGGATTACAGGCCTGTGCCACCATGCCTGGCCTCTTATTTTATTATTTCTTACAGTGTGAAGCAGAGTCTCTCTAAATTGTCATGGCTGGCCTTGAACCTACAATCTAATCTCTATCCTCAAGGATAAAAGGTGCCAGGTTGAGAGTGCTGTCATCTCAGCACACATCAAGACAGTGCCTCCCCCAGGGAGCTCACCTGCAGGCTGGGGCCTCAGCTTCCTCGGCCCCACATGCTGTGGCCAAAACTGGGGACCAAGCCGGGCATGGTGGTGCACACTTGTAATCCCCGCATTTGGGAAACTGAAACAGGAGGATGGTGGCTTGTGGGCAGCCTCAGCTACTTAGTGAGGCCCTTCTCAATTCAGTAACACCCTGTTTCAAAAAATAAAAAAGACTAAAAATAGGGCTGGGGGTGTAGCTGGAAGGTAGAATGCCCTGAGTTTCACCCCCAATACCACACACACAAAAAAAAGGCCTTGAGTTGTAGCTCAGTTTAGAAGGCTCCTGATTTCAATCCCTGTAACACACACACACACACACACACACACACACACACACACACACACACACACCTACCTTCTACATGTAGTTGGGTGTGGGATATTTGGGGTTTCATCTAGTCTCCAATTTGTACAGACTTAAAATTTTTCTAGAACAAAGTTGGGAAGGTCGGTACATGCTTGTCACCCCAGTGACTGCAGAGGTTAATGCAAGAAGATTGAAAGTTCAAGGGCAGCCTACGCAAATTAGCAAGACACTGTCTCAAAGTAAACTGCTAAGTGGCAGAGACCCTGGATTCAATCCCCAGTACCAAAAAATTAAAGAATAAAACATAAAAAGGTCTGGGAGTTAGCACCCCAGCAGAGCACCCTTGGGTGTCGATTTCCAGGATGGTGAAAATTCTTTTCCTAGAGTGCATTAGGTTGCAGCTCAGGGCCTGCCTCCCCAGGGCGGGGCTGCAGCAAGCCCCCGACCACACCTCTGGGCACAGGCTGCTGGACTCCTGGACAGTGACTTTGACCCTCGGTGTCAGGCTCAGCAGCGCTGGGCCCGGATCTGCAGGATCTCGTCACCAATGGAAGCCCAGGTTTCTGTGCACTCGCATCTCTGCGGGGCATCTCCCTGCCGGCCAGCACCAGCGCTGTACCTGCCCTGCACTCTCTGGCCGCCAGCACCCTGGCCCTGGCACGTTCTAGCAATGGCCCCTCTTCCTCTCCTCGTGGCCATGTGGTGAGTGCCCACCCCACAGGGAGGTGGACACCTGTTCCGGCATCCCTTGGGCCCCTTGCCGCCTGCCAGACCTGGTCTGGGTGGCAGATGGTCGCATAAAAATAGCGGAGGCGCCGTCTGAGGGCCTCTTCCCAGCTGTTCTTTTGAGGGAAGCCTGAGAGCAGTAGGGCAGGAATGTCCCCGGCCAGGCTCAGGGGTAGGCCCCAGCTGCTCCATCACACAGGGTGGGGCAGCAGGAGCTCTTGCCCACGCACCTCAAAGAGGCAGGGCTGAGAAATCATCTCAGCCAGCAAAGAAGACAGCCCAGGAGCCCTGGGGAGCCTGCGGGGAGCCAGGACCGCAGGGCATCCACTCGGCTCCGCTGTGGCGAAGGTGTTCCCGTGAGCTTTCCCAGCGTCGATACAAACTCGGGCTCTGGCACCCTTTCTTGATTAAGAATCTGGGTCCAAGCCAGGCCTGGGGTGTATGCCCATAATCCCAGTACTTCGGAGGCAGAGACAGGAGGATCACAGACTCGAGGTCAGCCTCAGCAACTTAGTGAGACCCTGTTTCAAAATTAAAAATAAAACAGGAGCTGGGCATGGTGGCGCACACTTGTAATCCCAGTACTTGGGAGTTTGAGACAGAAGGATTCAGGTTTATGGACAGCCACAGCTACTTAGTGAGGCCCTCTGCAACTTAATTAGACCCCATTTCGAAATAAAGAATAAGCCGGGCATGTTGGCACATGCTTGTAATCCCAGCATTCGGGAGGCTGAGACCGGAGGATTGCAGTTCACGATCAGGTACTTAGTAAGGCCCTCTGCAACTCAGTGAAACCCAGTTTCAAAATAAAGAATAAAAAATAGGGCTGGAGGTGCACCTTGGAGGTAGAATGCCTCTAGGTTCCATCTCCAGTACCACAAAAAAATAAAAAAAAAGAAAGAATAAAAAATAGGGCTGGGCATATAGCTGAAGGTCAAATGCCCCTGGGTTCAATCCCCAGCACCACACACACAAATAAGATAAAATGTAAAATAATAAAATAGGGGTTGGTCATGATGTATTATTCTCTTGATATAGTTTTGAATGCGTATAGCTAGTATTTTGTTTAGAATTTTTGCATCTATGTTCATTAAGGATATTGGTCTGTAGTTTTCCTTTCTTGAGGTGTCTTTATTTGGTTTGGGGATTAATGTGATACTGGCCTCATAGAAGGAATTTGGAAGAGTTCCATCTCTTTCAATTTCCCGGAACACGTTATGAAGTATTGGTATTAGTTGTTCGCTGAAGGTTTTGTAGAATTCAGCTGGGAACCCATCTGGGCCTGGGCTTTTCTTTGGTGGAAGAATTTTTATTGCCATTTCTATTTCTTTGGTTGTTATTGGTTGGTTTAGGCTTGCTATGTCCTCTTGGTTGAGTGTAGGAAGGTTAACTGTGCTTAGAAATCTGTCCATTTCATCCAGGTTTTCAAATCTATTGGAGTATAAATTTTTAAAGTAGTTTCTGATAATATTTTGAATGTCTTCACTATCTGTGGTGATATCTCCTTTTTCATGTCTAATTTTGATAATTTGAGTTGATTCTCTCTTTCTTTTGGTTAGGTTGGCCAGGGGTTTATCAATTCTATTAATCTTTTCAAAGAACCAACTCCCCCCTAGCAGATAAGGGTTAGAGACCAGCGAGGAGGGGGTGAGCAAAGAGCTGCCCCAGGATTCCTGGGAACAGCTGCGACAGCTGCTGGGCGGGGCTGCAAGCTAGACTCTCCAAACAGCCTCAGGGGTCTTGGTACTGGAAGTTGACTCCACCCCAGCCCTAGTTTTCATTCTTTATCTTGAAACAGGGTCTCATTAAATTGTAGAGGGCTCACTAGTAGCTGAGGCTGGTCTTGAACCTGTGATCCTCCTGTCTCAGCGGCCTGGGACCCAGGCCCAGCTCCTTCCTTCCTTCACAATCATTTACTAATCTAACACTGAGCTCCACCCCCAATCCTTTTGATTCTTACTTTCTGAAAGGCAGTCGGTCTGGCTAAGTTGCCCAAGTCTGTGACCCTCCTGCTCACCCTCGGGCATAGCTGCGATTACAGGTGTGCACCACCCAAGCGCATCTCCACATCAGGTGCTGTGCTGGGAATCATGGGCAACGTATCAAAAGCATAGTCTTGGGCTGGGCGTGTGTAGCTCAGTGGTAGAGCACTTGACTGGCACAAGACAGACCTCAAGTTCTGTCCCCAGCACTACACACACAGTCTAGCCTTTGTGTGTGTGTGTGTGTGTGTGGTGCTGGGGGTGGAACCCAGAGGCTTTCTACCTCTGGGCTATACTCCCAGACCTTTCTTATATTTTATTTGGAAACAGGGTCTCACTAAGTAGCTGAGGCTGGCTTTGAATCTGTGCGGTCCTCCTGTCTCAGCCTCCCAAGCGCTGGGATTACAAGCGTGCGCCACCACGCCCGGCTCAGGAGGCAAGACTTCTAAGTCTTGTAAAGGATCGCTGGGTGTGGTGGCGCAGGCAGGTAACCCCATACTTGGGAGGCTGAGACAGGGCTTGCAGGTTCAAGGCCAGCCTCAGCAAAATGTCAAGACCCTCAGAAACTTAGAGCTGTGGGGCGGGGTGAGCTGCGGTAATGTCACTGAACAGCGCCTAGCACCAGGAACAGACGGGGGCCGGGGAGCTTGATTCATCCCTCCGCGGGACAGAAGCGAGACCAGCTCTGGCTGCGCGGCTCCGAACCCTGTGCCTCTTCCTGCCCAGCAGCCCAGCTGGGGAAGAGCCCTGAGCCTCCAAGGACCCGGCTTCCCACCGGGCAGCTACCAGCCCTCAGGATTCAAAGCCCATGTTTCCCTCTGTGCTCTCCCCTAAGCTTCACCCCTGACATCAGGTAGCTCTTAGCAGTTTATGGGTGGAAGGGTAAGAACCAAGTCAAGGAAGACTCAGACGCGAGCTGTGCCCTTCTGATGGGCACCAGCAGCACCCCGAAGAGCTACCCCCAGCCCTGGTTTTTTTTTTTGTTTTGTTTTGTTTTGTTTTGAGGGTCTGGGGATGGAATCCAGGACCATTCAACCTCCAAGCTACACCCCCAGCCCTATATTTTATTTTATTTTTTTTTGAAACAAGGTTTTACTAAGTTGTGGAGGGCCTCACTAAGCAGCTGAGGCTGTCTGCGAACCATGATCCTCCTGTCTCAGCCTCCCAAATGCTGGGGTTACAAGCGTGCGCCTCCACACCTGGCTACAAAGAACTTGATTCCTTTGTTTGGTGAGAATCCAGGGCTTGTTTCTGAATACCTAAGCTCACTGGTTTCTCTGATTTTCTAGCAAATCAATACATTTCATTTTCTTTCTTCCCAAAGGCTTGTCCCAATTATTTGATTCAGCAAATTGGGACAGGCGCAGGGCATTTGGTCACAGGGGGGTGTCTGTGCAGGGATAGGCTGAGCCAAGAGAATGGAGGGCGGCGGCCCAAGCTTGTCTTGAGAAGCTGACAAGTAGACGCCCCAGAGGTGGGTGGACAGAGTCAGGGGTCCAAGCAGAGGACAGAGATAGAAGCCCAGGCCAGGTTGGTGGTACACACCTGCAATACCCAGTATTTGGAAGGCTGAGATGGATGGATCACAAGTTCAAGGCCAGCATGAAGTAACTTAGTGAGACTGTTTCAAAATAAAGAATAGAATACGGCTGGGGATTCAGGCGTGGTGGCGCATGCTTGTAATCCCAGTACTTGGGAGGCCAGACAGGAGGACAGCAGGTTCGCAGCCAGCCTCAGCTACTTAGTGACGCCCTCCACAACTTAGTGAGAACCTGTTTCAAAATAAAAAATAAAAAATAGGCATGGTGGCCCACGCTTGTCATCCCAGCATTCGGGAGGCTGAGACAGAAGGATCTCAGTTCGGGGACAACCTCAGCTACTTAGTGAGGCCCTTTGCAACTCAGTGAGACCTGGTTTCAGAATAAAGAATAAAAAACAGGGCAAGGGGTGTAGCTTGGAGGTCGAATGCCCCTGGGTTCCACCCCCAAACCCGCAAATAACTAACTAAAAAAATAAAACACGTAAACTGAGGCCGGGTGTGGTGGTGCACACTTGTAATCCCAGTATTCGGGAGGCTGAGACCGGAGGATCGGTGACAGCCTCAGCTACTTAGGCCCCTTGCAACTCAGTGAGACCCGGTTTAAAAAAAAGAATAAAAAATTAGGGCTGGGGGTGTTTCTCAGAGGTAGAATGCCTCTGGATTCCATCCTCAGTATCACACATACACACACACACACACAAAAAAAAAAACACAACTGGAAGCTGGGTGTGGTGGCACACACTTGTAGTCCCATTCTATGGGAGGCTGAGACAGGAGGATCGCCACGGAAGGCCTGGGCCCGTCCACCCCGCTTGTTGGCCCCAGTCCCGGGGCGCACTCAGATGCACAGTCGTCCTTTGAATCAGGCCGGGGACCGCGGTGCCGGGCTCCTCCAGCCTGTCCCCGACGGAGCCAGCGAGGCCAAGGAGGTTTGCCTTCCTCCAGGCCGGGCGCTGACCCCGAGCCAACAGCGGTCCATCCGATCCTGTCTGGCTGCGGGTGTCCAGCTGCACCCTTGCGGGGGCCTCAACAAGCGCTGCCCACCCTGGGCCCCCATGCAAAGCGGAGGGGCCAGGCCAGAGGTAAGAGGCCAGCCGGGGCTCCCGCGAGCGATGCTGTCTCATCCCAGCAGAGAACTCTGCGCACCTTCCCAGAAAGCCCTAACCCAGAGGCCAGCTCTGCGGCGCACACCTGTGACCCCATCACTTGGGAGGCCCAGGGGTGGAGGGGGCGGAGACAGGAGGGGACAGCACCCCTCAGTCCTGCAGGCCCAGAAGTGGACAGATGGGCCTTGCTTACTGTACGGCTGTATTTAAAAGTTTTCATAGAGCCAGGGTGGTGGCACATGCTTGTAATCCCAGTACTTGGGAGGCTGAAACAGGAGGATCGCAGTTCAAGACCAGCCTCAGCTACCTAGTGAGGCCCTTAGCAACTCAGTGAGACCCTTTCAAAATAAAGAATGAAAAATAGGGCTAAGATTGTAGCTCAGAGGTAGAAGGTCCCTGGGTCCATCTCCAGTGCCACACTAAATAAATAAATAAATAAATAAATAAATAAATAATAAATATGCCGAGTGTGGTGGCACATGTTTACAACCCCACTACTTCCCACTACTTGGGAGGCTGAGACAAGAGGACTGCAGTTTGCAGTCAGCCTCAGCTAGTTAGTGAGGCCCTCTGGAACTAAGTGAGACCTTGCTTCAAAATAAAGAATAAAAAGCCAGGCATGATGGTGCACCTTGTAATCCCCGCGCTTGGGAGGCTTCACAGGGGGATCGCACAGGTTCGAAGCCAGCCTCAGCTACTTAGTGAGGCTCTCAGCAACTTAGTGAGACCCTGTTTCCAAATAAAATATAAAATAGGTCAGGGTACAGCCCAGAGGTAGAAGGCCTGAGAAGGGCTGTGGGTTCCATCCCTAGTACCACAAAACAAGAAAAAGAAATAAAAAATAAAATATAGGGCTGGGGGTGTAGCTCAGAGGTGGAGTGCCCCTGGGTTCCATCCTCAGTACCACACACAATAAAACAATAAAAATAAATAAGTAGCCGGGCGTGGTGGCGCACGCTTGTAATCCCCACACTTGGGAGGCGGGGACAGGAGGATCACTCTGGTTCGAAGCCAGCCTCGCTGGCTTAAGAGGCCCTGTTTCCAAATAAAAATATAAAATAGGTCTGGGAGTGTAGCCCAGAGGTAGAAGGGTTTCCAGAAACCCCAGCACCACCAAATAAAAAAATAATAATAAAAGTAAAGAAAGAAAGAAGGAAAGAAAGAAAGAAAAAAGAGAGAGAAAGAGAGAAAGAAAGAAAGAAAGAAAGAAAGAAAGAAGTGAATGAATGAGTGTGAGTGGCAGCGTTAGTAGGGCGGGGCATACCTGTGATCCCAGTGCTCGGGAGGCTGAGTCGGGAGGCTCCCAGGCTCGAGGCCAGCGTCAGCCTCGGAGCGTGCAGACATGACCCCCCTGCGGCCTTCACCGTGGCCTCACGTGAGGCAGCCCTGCATAGAACCCTGCCACCCAGCCGTCAGCAAGGGGACGGTCTGAGCCAAGCCCGGCTTTCTCACCTGCGAGGCCGTTGTGGAGGCCGATGAGACCCTGCAAGTCCTGCGCACCTCCCGGCCACCAGCCTCCCGACTTCCCGCCCTCCTGGCCGCCCCGAGTTGTCAGCCGCAGGGGAACTCCAGTAAGTCACTGTGTTCCCCGGCGAATACAAGTCACAGCAGCGCCTAGGCCACCCTGACGCCTCGTCCTAGCCCCACCTGATACCCCCACTCAAATCAGCCCATGGCCACTCAGTAAGCTACCCGCTTCCGAAGTGGGCTGCCCTCAAACTGCCCGCCCCAGTGGCCTCCGGGTGAGACCACGGGGCTCCCTCCAGAGGGTTCTCCGTGCCTGGGTGGAGCGTGCCCACCCAGGCTGGTGCACAGTCGTGGGCGCCTGCCGCCCATCCATGCGGCCTGGACCTGCGAGCCAAGCAGGGCGGAGGGGAGGCCAAGGGAGGAGGGAGGGGGCGCTGACACAGCTTCGCAGCAGAACCCTCCGCACTGGGGGGCCGCGGGGTCTGCGGGAACCGGAGGGACCGAGGTCTGGTGCAGCCCCTGCCTGCGCCCCGCACCCGCGTCCACCCGAGTCAGGAGGGCGGCTGCGTAGACGTGCGCTCCCATCCAGAAGCAGCAGGACTCGCGGGCCGCACCGGGTCACCTCGAGGGAGAGGCCGCCGGAGGGGCTCAGCAAGGGCGGCTGGGCGGGCAGGGGGCCCGGCCCGGCCTGGTGTCCCGCCGCCTCCTGGCCGGCCTCGCCCTCCCCCTCCCGCCATCCTCGTCCTCCCTCCTCCCCACCGTCTTCGCCCTCCCTCCTCCCTCGTCCTTCCTCCTCCCTCCTCCCCGCTATTCCCATCCTCCTTCCTCCCTCGTCCTCCCTCCTCCCTCCTCCCTCCTCCCTCGTCCTCCCTCCTCCCCGCTGTCCTGTCCTTGTCCTCCCCGCTCCCGCCATCCTCGTCCTCCCTCCTCCCCACCGTCTTCCTCCTCCCTCCTCCCTCGTCCTTCCTCCTCCCTCCTCCCTCGTCCTCCCTCCTTCCTCCTCCCTCCTCCCCGCTGTCCTGTCCTCGTCCTCCCTCCTCCCGCCATCCTCGTCCTCCCTCCTTCCTCCTCCCTCCTCCCGGCTGTCCTGTCCTCGTCCTCCCTCCTCCACGCCGGCCTCGCCCTCCGGTCTTTCCCGGAGCCGGCCCGGGACGCAGCCTGGGCCCGCTGGGAGGCTGAGACGGGAGGCTCCGAGTTCGAGGCTAGCCTCGGTGGCGAGCGGGTGGCTGGGGCGGGGCCTGGGCGCGGCACACCCCCGCGGGAGGGCCCTGGCCGGGGGCGGGCGGGCGGAGGGAGCGGCGCTGGGGTCCCCGCGCCGGCGCCGCCAGAGCCGCGGCCATGAGGGAGATCGTGCACATCCAGGCGGGCCAGTGCGGGAACCAGATCGGCACCAAGGTGGGGCGCGGCGGGCGGGGGGCAGTCCGACCCCGGGACTGACCCCGGGACTGACCCTGGGACTGACCCCGACTCCCGACCCCGGGACTGACCCGGACCCCCGACCCCGGGACTGACCCCGGGGCTGGCCCCGACCCCGGGGCTGACCGACCCCCGCTCCGGGGCTGACCGACCCCCCCCCCCCCCGCTCCGGGGCTGACCGACCCCGCTCCGGGGCTGACCGACCCCCGCCCCGGGGCTGACCGATCCCCCCCCCACCCCGGGGCTGGCCGACCCCCCCCCACCCCGGGGCTGGCCGACCCCCGCCCTGGGGCTGGCCGACCCCCGCCCCGGGGCTGACCGACCCCACCCCCACCCCGGGGCTGGCCGACCCCGCCCCGGGGCTGACCGACCCCCCACCCCCCCACCCCGGGGCTGACCGACCCCCGCCCTGGGGCTGGCCGACCCCCGCCCCGGGGCTGACCGACCCCCCACCCCCACCCCGGGGCTGGCCGACCCCCCCCCCACCCCGGGGCTGGCCGACCCCGCCCCGGGGCTGACCGACCCCCCACCCCCCCACCCCGGGGCTGGCCGACCCCCGCCCTGGGGCTGGCCGACCCCCGCCCCGGGGCTGACCGACCCCCCACCCCCCCACCCCGGGGCTGACCGACCCCCGCCCTGGGGCTGGCCGACCCCCGCCCCGGGGCTGACCGACCCCCCACCCCCACCCCGGGGCTGGCCGACCCCCCCCCCCCGGGGCTGGCCGACCCCCCCCCACCCCGGGGCTGACCGACCCCCACCCCGGGGCTGGCCGACCCCGCCCCGGGGCTGACCGACCCCCGCCGCAGTTCTGGGAGGTGATCAGCGGGGAGCACGGCGTCGGCCCGGCCGGGCGCTACGCGGGCGACTCGGCGCTGCAGCTGGAGCGGATCAGCGTCTACTACAGCGAGTCCGCGGGTGAGCCGCCGCCCTCTCTCAGGAATGGACACTAGAGAGGGGAGCACCGGAGCCCTGGAGAAAGTCTATTCTTTTCCCCTCTGGCTTAAAATGTGTTGCTGAAACTTTTTGGCCAAAGACTTGAAGAACATCTTTTCTGGTGGTTTGTCCTCCAAAGGTCGCTCAGCCAGCCTCAGCCACTGAGTGCGACTTTCAGAATCTAAACGAGGGCTTGGAGGGACAGCCCCGAGTGAACTACCCAGCTCCTGTCCAGTTCCTGTGTGGGTGTTCTGCGGGCCTGGGGATGGAAGCCAGGGGCATCCTACCTTCCAGCTCCACCCTCAGCCCTATTCTTTCTTTGTTTTGAATCAGGGTCTAAGTTGAAAAGGGCTTCACTAAGTAGCTGACGCTGTCTGCAAACCGATCCTCAGGTCTTGGTCAGGTCTTGGAATTACCAGCGTGCGCCACGGTAGGGCCTCCCAGCTGTTAATGCGTGTGGTCACATGTATAAAGTGACTGCATGTGTACGCTATTTCTACAACTATTCTCTACACTATTGCTACAACTCTGCCAGGCGCGGTGGCTTACACCTATAATACCTGTGCTTGACCCTCAGTAACTTAGGAAGACCCTGCTTCAAAAAGTAAAACGGGCTGGAGGTTTTGGAGGTAGAACGCCCCTGGGTCTCATCCCCAGTAGTAAAGAAAGAAACTGCCATTCTGCATGGTCTTCAGAAAATAACAAAACTCTGAAACATCGAACACCCAGAAGGGGCCGGTGGCCCCGCGGCCTCTGCCCGCTCAGCCCCAGTCCCCGCCCCTCGTGGCAGGGGTTTGAATCGCCAGGCTCCTGAAGTCACTTCCTGTTGGTCCGCAGGAGCTGGGAAGGGCAGCTATGAGTCACGGTGTTCCTTCCCTTGAGCAGCTGTGCAGAGGCTGGCCCCAGTGCGAGGGCGGCCGAGGGCCCGAGGGAGGTCTGGCGTGGAGTGCAGGCAGTAAGGCGGCTGGGCACCTTCTCTGGGGATCACGGCCGCTCGTCCCGAACGCACTTCCAGATAAAGACGCTGCGTGGGCTCTTCCCCGAGTGGAGTCTCTGGAGGCGCAGCCGCGGCGGCTGCTTGGAGGTGCTGAGGCCAGCTCAGCTCTGGTGCCTGTCGTGGCGCCTGTGGAGGTGGCGGAGGCAGAATGTGCTGCGATGTGGCACTGTGCTGCCAGAGTCTCTTTTCCTCTGCAGCTGAAAAAGTAAAACCATCATCAGGAGGGAGGCGTCAGGGCGAGCTGGGAAATACTGCGGGCTGGCGTGGGCAGGAGCTCCCTTCTCCACCGTCTCTTCCTGGGCTGGTCCCCATCTCCTGCTGGGATTCTAGGGCGGTGCTCACCCAGCGTCCCAGCACCGAGGCCGGGTGGGAGGATTGCTCTGGCTCAGGCTTCGCCCCCCCCCCCCAACAACCATCCTGTCTCAAACAAATAAAAGATTCCAGCTGGGGGCGTGGTGGGGCACACTTGTAATCCCCGCGCTTGGGAGGCGGAGACAGGAGGATCAGAGGATCGCGCAGGTTCGAAGCCAGCCTCAGCTACTGAGTGCGGCTCTCAGCAACTTAGTGAGACCCTGTTTCCAAATAAAGAATAAAACAGGTCTGGGAGTATAGCCCGGAGGTAGAAAAGCTCCTGGGTTCCACCCCCAGTACCACACACACAAAAAAAGATTCTGTAATTTTTTGGGGGGCTACTGGGGATTGGACCCAAGGGTGTTCGGCCTTTAACTACACCCTCAGCTCTATCTTATTTTATTTGGGAATGGGGCCTTGCTAAGCTGCTCAGGCTGGCCGCAGACCTGTGATCTCCTGTCTCAGCCTCCCACTGGGATCCCAGGTGCGCGCTCCCGGGCCCAGCCAAGATCTGTGATTCTGGGCCGTAGCAGCAGCATCTGTCCCAGGCAGCTGCAGCCGGTGGGACCCGCGAGGGCGGCTGGTGGCTCTCGATGCCTGCATTAACGCTTGTGGGCCCTTGTCTCCTCCAGCTCACACATATGTGCCCAGGGCCGCCCTGGTGGACCTGGAGCCCGGCACCATGGACAGCGTGAGGTCCGGGCCTCTGGGGCAGCTCTTCCGGCCTGATAACTTCATCTTTGGTAGGTTCCACCTTTCTGTTTCGCTTTTCATGTATTTATTCTGGTGCTGGGGATCAAGCCAGAGTCTTGCACGTGCCAGGCTAGTGCATGGACATCAAAGTCACCCCAGCTGAGTTTGTGTCTTTTTTTTTTTCAGTACTGGGGATTGAACCCAAGGGCATTCTATCTCGAGCTACACCCATTCTTTATTTTGAAAGAGGGTCTAAGTTGTGGAGAGCCTCACTAAGTGGCTGAGGCTGGCCCTGAACTTGTGATGCTCCTGTCTTAGCCTCATAAGTACTGGAATTTTTTTTTTTTTTTTTTTTGGTAGTACTGGGGTTCCTGGAAACCCTTCTACGTCCGGGCTACACTCCCAGGCCTATTTTATATATATTTTTGGAAACAGGGTCTCTTAAGCCAGCGAGGCTGGCTCCGAATCAGCTCAATCCTCCTGTCTCCGCCTCCCAAGCACAGGGATTACAAGCGTGCGCCACCACGCCAGGCCAAGTACTGGAATTTTAAGGGGGCACCACCACATCCGGCTTCCAACTTATCTTTTTTTTTTTTGCAGTATTGAAGATGGAATCCAGGAGCATTCCATCTCCAAGCTGCATCCCTAGACCAATTTTTATTCTTTATTTTGAAACAGGTCTCACTGAGTTGCAGAGGGCCTCACTAAGTAGCTGAGGCTGTCCGCAAACCGTGATCCTCCTGTCTCAGCCTCCTGACAGCCAGGCATGGTGGTGCATGCTGGTAATCCCAGTACTTGGGAGGCTGAGACAGGAGGATTACAAATTTGAGGACAGCCTCAGCAACTTAATGAAACCCTGTTTAAAAGTAAAAATAAGCCGAGCATGGTGGCGCACGCTTGTAATCCCTGCGCTTGGGAGGCTGAAACAGGAGGATCGCGCAGGTTCGAAGCCAGCCTCAGCTAGTTAGTGAGGCTCTCAGCAACTTAGTGAGACCCTGTTTCCAAATAAAATATAAAATAGGTCTGGGAGTATAGCCCGGAGGTAGAAAGCCTCTGGGTTCCACCCCCAATACCACAAAATAAATAAATAAATAAAAAATAAAAGTAAAAATAAAAAACGCCAGGCGTGGTGGCGCACGCTTGTAATCCCCATGCTTGGGAGGCTGAGACACGAGGATCGCATGGGTTCGAAGCCAGCCTCAGCTACTCAGTAAGGCTTCCAGCAGCTTAGTGGGACCCTGTTTCCAAATTTAAAAAAAAAAAAAAAAGGTCTGGGAGTACAGCCCGGAGGTAGAAACCCTCTGGGTTCCACCCCCAATACCAAAAAAAAAAAAAAGGGTTTTGTTCCCTCGGTTTCAGTTGAGGCTAAGAGTTCTGCAAATGGCTTGTATGTAAAAACTGCAGCTTGGCCTCCAAAAAGCTAGACTCGAGCTGGGCATGGTGGTGCACACCGGTAACCCCAGTACTTGGGGTGCAGTTTCAGTGGCTACTGAAACTGCAACCAAAGTAGATCTTTCCTAACAAAAGCAAAGCAAGCTTCGTGTGTGTGTGTGTGTGTGTGTGTGTGTGTGTGTGTGCGTGCATGTGTGCGTGTGTGTGTGCGTGTGTGTGTGTGCGTGTGTGTGTGTGCGTGTGTGTGGTGCTGGGGATTGAATCCAGAGGCATTCCATCTTCGAGCTACACCCCCAGCCCAATTTTACTTATTTGGAAACAGGGTCTTGCTAGGTTGATGAAGTCTCACTCCTTGCTGAAGCTGTCCTCAAACCTGTCATCCTCCTATCTCAGCCTCCCAAGTCCTGGACAGCCTCAGCAAGTAGTGAGATTCGCATCAACTTAGTAGGACCCTGTTTCCAAACAAGAAATAAAATTGGAGCTGGGCGTGGTGGCGCATGCTTGTAGTCCTAGCGCTTGGAGGTTGAGGCTGTCCTAGAACCTGCAATCCTCCTGTCTCCGCCTTCCCAGAACAAGGAGTATAGGTGTGCACCCCACACCGGGCCTTAGGGGCCACTTTTATTTTTGTGTGTGTCTGTAGTACTAGGGATTGAACCCAGGGGCGTCCTACTTCCGAGCTGAGCCCCCTCAGCCTGATTATATTTTTTATTTTGAAATAGGGTCTTGCTAAGTTGCTAAGAGTCTCAGTAAACAGCTGAGACTGGTCTTGGCTGGGGACCAAGCCAACGCCGAGCAGTGCTGTCCCCGAGGCTCCAGTCCACCCCACGTTGTGAACCGCACTGTCAGGGCGCGGCGATAGCGTGTTCCAGGCTTAGAGAGATCCTATTTCAAAAAATAAATAGCCGGGCGTGGTGGCGCGCTTGTCATCCCCGCGCTTGGGAGGCGGAGACAGGATCGCATTGGCTCTGAGCCAGTCTCGCTGGCTTAGGAGACCCTGTTTCCAAATAAAAAGTATAAAATAGGTCTGGGAGTGTAGCCCAGAGGTAGAAGGGCTTCCAGGAACCCCAGTACCACCAAAAATAAATAAGTAAATAAATGAATAAATAAATAAAATAGCTGGGGGTGTAGCTCAGAGGTATCCCCCCACACAAGATCAATCCCCAGTACTGCACAAAAGGGAACATTTTCACCCCGTCCATCTCCAAGAGTCCCCAGATCTAACAATCCTGGCTCTGCACAAGTCCAGGGCCCAGGTGTGCGGAGGCCGAGCCCTCTCGCTGAGCCCGTACTCCAGGAGCAGGAGCGCGCTGGCGCCCCAGCGGCGCCTGCTGCGGGCCCAGTCACTCCCCGGCCGGGACCAGGGGTGGGCTGCTCCCTAACAGTCTGACCTGGACGTCCGCATCCCCCCGCGGGGGAGCAGTGCCCAGACGCCAGCGGCCCCCAGAAGCCTCGTGCGGCACCGGGGCCTCAGGGACGAGAGGGCGCCTTAGGCTCTGAGCAGAGTGGCGGGCGTCCTCTCTGGAGACATCGCCCGAACAGATAGGAGCGTGAACGAGAGACACCTTCAGCAGGGCATCGCGCACCTGCTTAAAGCCCTGCCATCATAGGAAGCCCGGAGCGGCGGCTGGTTCAGGGAGCGCAGGGACTTTCAGAAGCCTGTCTGACAGCCAGAAGGAAACAGCAACTCCATAGGGCTTAAAGTTGGGTGACAAGTCAGAATGACACATTTTGTTCCTTTTTTTTTTTTTTTTGCAGTACTTACTGGGGTGGGAACCCAGGGGCTTTCTACCTCTGAGTCGCCCATATATATAAAGAATAGGACCAGCCCCATTCTTTATTCTGTATTTTGAAAGAGTCGCACTGAGTCGCAGAGGGCCTCACTAAGTAGCTGAGTCTGTCTGTGAACCGCCATCCTGTTTGTCTCCCAAATGCTGGGATGGTAAGTGTGCAAGTGTGCGCCACCACGCCCAGCTTTCTGTTGCGTAATTTCTTTTTTTTTGTTGTTTTTTGTTTTCTGTTTTTGTGGTGTTGGGGGTTGAACCCAGGGACAGTCTACCTCTGAGCTACATCCCCAGCCCGGTTTTTACGTTTTACTTGGAATCAGGGTCTCGCTCAGTCGCTCAGGCTGCCCTGGAACCTGTGATCCTGTCTTGGCCTCCCAGGCCCTGTGGTTCCCGGCGTGCTGGAACCGTGGTCTAAACGACCACAGCGCCCGGGGCTCAACGCAACGCAGGGAACACACAGGCGAAGAATGCCAAGTCACCTGCCGGCCAAGGTGCTGGTGAGAGCCAGCCCTGCCCTAGGCAGCATGCCAAACACGTCTTTTCCTTTGCTGCGTCAAAAAATGTCCCTCCAATCCCAGTCCTGGGGATGCTGAGATGGGAGGATCAGATTCCAGGACAGCCTCAGCAACTTAGCAACTCTCAGCAACCTAGGGAGACTGTTTCAAAATATAAATTAAGAACAGCCTTTCTCCCCTATTAGTACACCCTTTAATCCCAGGACTTGGAAGGCTGAGACAGGACCGTAGGTTTCAAGAAAACGGCCTCAGCAGTTTTTTTTTTTTTTTTTTTTCAGTATTGAGAATTGAACCCAGGGACATTCTACTTCTGAACTATACTACTCCAGCCCTGTTTTTTATACTTTATTTTGAAACAAGATCTCACTAAGTTGTGGAGGGCCTAAATACCTGAGGCTGGCCTTGAACCTGTGGTCCTCTTGTCTCAGCCTACCAAGTACTGGGGTTATACCATACCTGGCTTCAGCCTCAGCAATCTAGTGAGACTCTGTTTGAAAGTAAGGAGGGTGGAAGGTGTATCTCAGGCGTAGAATGCCCTGAGCACCACAGTGCTCAGCACCACAAATCAAATACTAAAAGTAAGCCAGGAATGCTGACACGTACCTGTAATGCCAGTATGTGGTAGGCTGGATTGGGAGGATCACAGGTTCGAGGCCAGCCTCAGCAACCTAAAGAAACCCTGTTTCAAAACAACAACAACGAAAAATAGCCAGGCATGATGGCGCATGCTTATAATCCCGGCACTTGAGAGGCTGAGACAGGAGGATCACACAGGTTTGAAGCCAGCCTCAGCAGCTTAGTGAGGCTCTCAGCAACTTAGACCCTGTCTCCAAATAAAATATAAAATAGGACTGGGAGTTTAGCCTGGAGGTAGAAGGACCCTGGGTTCCATCCCCAGTGCCACAAAATAAAATAAAATTAAAATAAAAAGGGCTAGAGGTGTGGCTCAGAGGTAGAATGGCCCTGAATTCAATCCCCAGTACCACACACACACAAATAAGTAAATAAATGAAATTAAAATTAAAAGGGCTGAAGCCGGGCGTGGTGGCGCACGCTTGTAATCCCCGCACTTGGGAGGTAAAGACAGGAGGATCACGCAGGTTCGAAGCCAGCCTCGCTGGCGTAAGAGATCCTGTTTCCAAAATTTAAAAAAATATATATAAATAGGTCTGGGAGTGTAGCCTGGAGGTAGAAGAGTTTCCAGGAACCCCAGTGCCACCACACACACAAAAAAAAGAATTTAAAAAAAAAAACAACTGGCTAGTCTCTCTTCTCTCTCTCTCTCCTCTCTCTCTCAAAAAAAATTTTTTTAAAGGGCTAAAGGAACCAGATGTGTTGGCACATGCCTGTAATCCCAGTACTTATGAGATTGAGACAGGATGATCACAGGTTCCAGGCCAGCCTCTTCAATTTAGCAAGGCCCTGTTTCTTTTTCTTTCTTTCTTTCTTTCTCTTTCTTTTTTTTTTTTTTTTTTTTTTTGTACTGGGGTTCCTGGAAACCCTTCTACCTCTGGGCTACACTCCCAGATACCTATTTTTTTTATATATATTTTTATTTGGAAACAGGGTCTCTTAAGCCAGAGAGGCTGGCTTCGAACCTGCGCGATCGCAATCCTCCTTGTCTCCGCTTCCCAAGCACAGGGATTACAAGCGTGCACCACCACACCCGGCATGAGGCCCTGTTTCAAAGTACAAAAGTAGCCGGGTATGGTGGTGCACGCTTGTAATCCTAGTACTTGGGAGGCTGAGACAGGAGGACCACAGGTTTGAGGCCAGCATCAGCTACTTAGGCCCTCTGCAACTCAGTGAGACCCTGTTTCAAAATAAAGATTAAAAAATAGGGCTGAAGGTATAACATTCTCCAAAGGTAGAATGTTCCTGGGTTCAATCCCAGACCTGCAAAAAAAAAAAAATAGGGCTGAGTGCATAACTCAGAAACAGAATGCCCCTGGGTTCCAGCCCCAGCACCAAAATGAAAACGTTAGTCATAAGGTTCGGTTTCTCTTGGGGCCCTGTGGAGCTCCGTGGACTCTGGCTGTCTTGCAGGACAGACAGGCGCTGGCAACAACTGGGCCAAGGGCCACTACACAGAGGGCGCGGAGCTGGTGGACGCGGTCCTGGACGTGGTGCGGAAGGAGGCCGAGAGCTGCGACTGCCTGCAGGGCTTCCAGATGACCCACTCGCTGGGCGGCGGCACGGGCTCGGGCATGGGCACCCTGCTCATCAGCAAGATCCGCGAGGAGTTCCCTGACCGCATCATGAACACCTTCAGCGTCATGCCCTCGCCCAAGGTGTCGGACACGGTGGTGGAGCCCTACAACGCCACGCTGTCCGTGCACCAGCTGGTGGAGAACACGGACGAGACCTACTGCATCGACAACGAGGCCCTGTACGACATCTGCTTCCGCACCCTCAAGCTGGCCACCCCCACCTACGGCGACCTCAACCACCTGGTGTCGGCCACCATGAGCGGGGTCACCACCTCGCTGCGCTTCCCGGGCCAGCTCAACGCCGACCTGCGCAAGCTGGCCGTCAACATGGTGCCCTTCCCGCGCCTGCACTTCTTCATGCCCGGCTTCGCGCCCCTGACGGCCCGGGGCAGCCAGCAGTACCGTGCCTTGACTGTGCCCGAGCTCACCCAGCAGATGTTCGACGCCAAGAACATGATGGCGGCCTGCGACCCCCGCCACGGCCGCTACCTGACGGTGGCCACTGTCTTCCGCGGCCGCATGTCCATGAAGGAGGTGGACGAGCAGATGCTGGCCGTGCAGAGCAAGAACAGCAGCTACTTCGTGGAGTGGATCCCCAACAACGTGAAGACGGCCGTGTGCGACATCCCGCCCCGGGGGCTCAAGATGGCGGCCACCTTCATCGGCAACAGCACGGCCATCCAGGAGCTGTTCAAGCGCATCTCGGAGCAGTTCACCGCCATGTTCCGGCGCAAGGCCTTCCTGCACTGGTTTACGGGCGAGGGCATGGACGAGATGGAGTTCACCGAGGCCGAGAGCAACATGAACGACCTGGTGTCCGAGTACCAGCAGTACCAGGACGCCACGGCTGAGGAGGGCGAGTTTGAGGAGGAGGCCGAGGAGGAGGAGCTCATGGCGTAGAGGCCGGCGGAGTGGCGATGGCGCCTTGGTCTAGAGGTGTTGGAAGAGGCCCCGGAAGTGCCGCAGACAGGTCGTATGGGATGAGGAGCTTCACGACAGCCAGCCGCACGGCAGCCCTCAGCTGAGGATGAGCCATGGAGATTCTGTGCGGGAGGCCTTGAAAGAAAGTCCTGAGGAGAGAAGGCTCCCCTCCGGACGCGCTCAGCCCTCTGGAGATGAGCCGGCTCAGCGGGGTGCCCTCGTCCTTGGGATGCAAACAGCTGTGCGGTGTGGCTCGTCTGAACACGCAGTGTGGAAACACAAAACGGCCTGCTCATAATAAATGCAAACCTTTCCTTTGTTGTCTGGCCGTGTGCTTGCTGGACGGTTACTGTGCTCGGCCCTCATCTTACTGGGGTGACCGTACCCACAGCTCGCTGGAGGAGCAGAGCGAGGGGACTGAACCTCCGAGCTTCCTGTCCCCCAACCTTTCCATTTTGAAACTTAGGGTCTCACAAAGTTGCAGAAGCTGCCCTTGAATTTAAATCCTCTTGTCTCAGCTTCCCAAGTACTGGGATTACAGGCAGGCAGCCCCGCACCCGGCAGAAAGGGCTTTTCTTAAACTGGAAGCTTTAAGGGCAGCTGCCAAAACTTTCCTAAGCTTGGGCATAGTGTGAACATAAATAAAACCTTTTGGCTGGGCATGGTGGCACAGGCTTGTCATCTCAGTACTTGGGAGGCTGAGACAGGAGGATCACAGGGTCAAGGACAGCCTTAGCAAGTAGTGAGACTCATTAACCTAGTGAGACCCTGTTTAAAATAAAAATAGAAGAGCCAGGCATGGTGGTGCACGCTTGTAATCCCAACATTTGGGAGACTGATACAGAAGAATTGTGGTTCGGGGACAGCCTCAGCTACTTAGTGAGGCTCTTTGCAACTCAGTGAGACCCTGTCTCAAAATAAAGAATAAAAAATAAGGCTGGGGGTGTAAGCCCAGAGATCGAATGCCCCTGGGTTCCATCCCCAGTAACACACACACACACACACACACACACACACACACACACACACACACACACACATGCACAGAGCTGGTATAGCTGGGAGGTAGAATGTCCCTGGGCTCAATCCCCAGTACTACAGACAAATCCCTTTCTGCCCATTTGGGGTGTGTGTGGGGTGTGTGTGTGTGTGTGTGTGTGTGTGTGTGTGTGCACGCGTGCCCGTGGTGCTGGAGATAGAGCAGACCCTCGCTGTTGGGCGAGCGCTGTTCTGCTGAGCCACACACCCTGCTGCCCCTGAGGTAGTCCCTGGCCTCTTTCCCCTGGGGTGGTTCCCAATCTTCTTGCCGATGGGTCCCAGGAAGCTGGGAGCTGCACGGCAGGCAGAGGCTCCTTTCTACCCTGAAGCCCCTTTGGCTCCATGGCAGCCCCAGCTCTGCGGGGCTTTGAAGCTGACTCACAGGGCCCTGCACAGGCCGCGAGCTTTATGGTCACTAGTCAGTGGTGTGGCTCGCTCTGCTGGGCTGGCTGCGAAGGTGTGGGTTTGCTCCAGCCCCAGGAATCGGTGCCCGCTCGGTCAGGGCCCCCAGGACCATGCCCAGCAGAGACTCTGGCCTTTGTTGGACAGGGTCACCCCATGTAACCAGAATGCCCATGTTCTGGGACCCCATCCCGTTCAGTGTTCATGGCACAGCCAGGGGCCAGCGCAGGTCCCCTCAACGCCCAGTTGCCAGGAGTACGCTGTCTGACCAGGAGACGGAGGCTCCCGGGCCACCCGCACACAGACAAGGCACGTGCACAGGACTGAGCAGCTGTCGGGGGCCAGCTGGCCAGCGAAGGCCGGAGCCGGGCGTGGCTCCCCTCCCTGAGACACAGGACAGCTGGGCACGCGTCTCATCCTAGTACTAGGAGCTGAGGCAGGAGGGACAGCGAGAGACCAGCCTCTGTTCTCAACCTCGTGGGGTACGGCTCAGCGGTGCACGCCACAAGGATGACATGTGCGTGGCCAGGTGTTCCCACTCCACTGCAGTCTGCCTTCAATCTGAAGTCACTGTCCACATCAACGCTCAGGTTAATACTACAAGCAGCACAATTCCAGCTACTGGGAGGCTGAGACAAGAGCATCGCGGCTCGCGGACAGCCTCAGCTACTTAGTGAGGCCCTCTGCAACTCAGTGAGACCTGGTTTCAAAATAAAGAATAAAAAATTGGGCAGGGGGTGTAGCTCGGAGGTCGAATGCCCCTGGGTTCCATCCCCAGACCTGCAAAAAAAAATAAAAATAAAAATAATAAAAAAAAAAAAAAGCAAAACTGTGGTCTTCATCTGGAGCTGCAGAGTGAGCACCCAAGATCACACCGCACTGAGGTGGCCAAGTGGAGCCGTGGACACCCAAGGACAGCACAGGATGGCAGAGCCGCCAGGTGGCCGGGCTGCGACCACAGACACTGCCGACCGACTCAGAGCAGAGGCCACATCAGGACAACCTAAGGGACAGCCCCTCTGCCGGGCTTCAGAGAACCAGCAAGGCCTGAGCTGTCAGGGACCACCCCTCCAAGAGGGGCACTTGGTTTGTCATTGCTTCCTTCATTTCAGTGTTGGGGATGGAAGCCAGGGGCATTCGACCTCCGAGCTCCACCCCCAGCCCAACTTTTATTTTTTATTTTTGCAGAACTGGGGATGTTCCAGGGGCATTCTATCTCCCAGCTACACCCCACACCGATTTTTTGTCTTTATTTTGAAGTAGGGCCTCACTAAGTAGCTGAGGCTGTCCGCAAACCACAATCCTGTCTCAACCTCCCAAATGCTGGGATTACACGCACGCACCACCACGCCCGGCTTGTCATTATGTTTTCTAAGAGTAACCAGAGCTTAAAATGACCTTTGTGTGTTCAGGAAAAAATATGCAGTGTTTACATTTTATTTTTGATGCAAAGAAGCCATATTTACACAATACATTCACATTTTTCAATATGTTACAGTTCTCTATAGAAAAACCATTCTGTTATAACAGCAAGTGATTTAGATTCAATCTTAAAATACCAAGTCAAATCAAAATATTTTTATCAGTATTCCAATTTAATTTCACAGCTCGTCTGCGGGAGAAACGGAAGAGGACAGGAATGGAGAGGGCGACGAGAGGGAAACGTCCATCCTGCTCTGGGGCTCTGAGCTTAGGCCTGGCCTCTGGGCGCCTGCTGCAGGGCGCTGGGTCCCACGCCCTCGAGGCCGTGGGGTGGGGAGCTGCCTGGGCTGGGGAAGTGCCAGCCGGCCTCCATAGGGGAGGCTGCAGGGACCTCGGCCGGTCTCAGCCCCAGGGCCGGGGCTGCTGCTCCTCTGGGAGCCGGAGCCAGACAAGGTGCAAGTGAAAGCACAGGAGGGGCTAAAGGGCCTCCACCTAAAGGGGCCTCCACCCGCGCATCTGGCTGGCGGCCTTCTCACCCTTCTCACCCGGGGGCTCCTCTTTGTCCTTGTCGCGCTCCCGGTTCCAGTCCTTCAGGCCCTCCGGCAGTGAGGTGTCCTCGTCCAAGCTTCCAGTGCCCTCCACAAAGTCTTCATATGTAGACTTTTCTGCAAATGGTCTGGGGCCCAGAAGTCCAACCATGTCGTTCTTATCTAATACTTCTTTTTCTAACAGCAGAAGAGCGACCTGAAATACAAACAACTTTCATAAATACAGGCATCTGGCCAGGCGTGGGGGCGCACACTTGCAATCCCGGCATGTGGGAGGCTGAGACAGGAGAATCACGGTTCATGGACAACCTCAGCTACTTAGGTCCTTTGCAACTCAGTGAGACTGTTTCAAAATAAAAATAGGGCTAGGGGTGTCGCTCGGAGGTCGAATGCCCCTGGGTTCCATTCCCAGCACTGCCAAAAAAAAAAAAAAAAAAAAAAAACAAGTACACACACCTGCTCGGTCAGGGCAGGAGCAACCGGCTCTAAGGGCGGAGGGAGCGCGTTTGCTCTGCGCTCATCTCAGACGCAGACTCCAACGACAAGATAAACAGAAAGGGCAGCGTCTGAGTAGGCCGCACTGCCTTTCTTTCTCACTGGCGCTGCATCACGAGCCATACCCCCAGCCCTTTTCAATTTTTATTTTGAGACGGTCTTGCCAGGTTGCCCTGGCAGGCGTGAACCTGCGGTCCTCCTGGAAGAGAAGAACATATTCTTCTATGTGCTGTTCAGGACCTTTCCTTGGGGTGTTTCTCAGCAGGAGCCCTTTACACAGCAAGGCAAAACCACAGAGAGGCCTTGCTGGAGACTGATTGTGAGACTCCCGCTGCCTTCAGCAGAGCAGCGGGAGGGTCACGGACCACGGGTGCCCACGGCCATGCCAAACTGTAAGGGAGCCAGCTGGGCGGCCTCTCTCCTCAGCTCCAAAGGCTCAGGGCTCGGGGTCAGGAACAGGCTCGCTGTTCCTGCTGCTGCCCCAAGCTCTCTAAATATCCTCTGGCTTGATCGTGGTTCGCGGACAGCCTCAGCTACTTAGTGAGGTCCTCTGCAACTCAGTGAGACCTTATTTCAAAATAAAGAATGAAAAAACTGGGCAGGGGGTATAGCTCGGAGGCCGAATGCCTCTGGGTTCCTTCCCCAGACCTGCCCCCCCCAAAAAAAAAATCCTCTGGTTTGAGCACGGCCTGATTCATGAATTGTCTTTTGCTCAAATAAACTTAACTTGTTGGCCTAAGTTTCCATCCCTTTTAGCAGTTCTTCACCACAGATTCTTGAAGGATACGGAGAGTGTAACAAGGGGGCCCATGGTGGGGGAGGAGGGAAATGGGGTGAGCAGTGAACAGATCAAGTGAGTGGAAGAAAGAGCGCAAGGAAGATACGAAGCGAAGCCAGGAAGGTGGATGCGAGCGTGTGCACGTGAGCCTTGGGCCAGCCTGCCACTGCAGAGTCTGGAGGCTGAGGCACAAGATCAGTGTGAGGCCAACTGCAACTTAGCAAGACCGTTTCAAAACAAAAATAAGCTGCGCATGGTGGCACATGCGTGTAATTCCAGTACTCTGGAGGCTGAGGCAGGAGGATCACAGGTTGGAGGACAGTCCCAGCAACTTAATGTGGCCCTATTTCAAAATAAAAGAATAAAATAGGGATGGGAATATAGCCGGCCAGCACCCAGCGTGCTGCAGCTCGCCCTCCCTGCAGCACGGCCGCCATGCTGGCTGGACCCACCTTCTCCACGTCCGCTTTCTTCTCCGTGAGGAGAGCCACAGTCCTCTTGTAAGCGTCGCTGATCAGTATTCGCACCTCGTCGTCGATCAGCCTTGCGGTGGCTTCGCTGTAGGGCTTTTCCAACACCATGTCTCCCTGGCGAGGGAGGTCGAAGGAGATCTGCCCAACCTTCTCGTTCATGCCGAACTGGACGATCTGAAACAGAGCACGAGGCTGCAGGTGGCTCGGGCGACTCCGCTGGCCAGACCTTGTGGCCTGGGCTGGTAGGAGGACAGGCTCTGCGCAGCGCAGCCGCAGCAGCACCAGCGAGCTCCCCCCAATCAGAAGCAGATAGTGCTCGTCACGAGATGGGGACAAACCCGGACAGCCTGATAGTTCAGGGGCTCGACCAGCGAGCTCTGGTGGCACTGGAGACACGTCGGCCCCCGCAGAGCCCTCGGGGAGCCAGGCTGGGACCCTGCGACACGGAGCCCACGTGGATCACGTGACAGCCCAACCAGGCGGCACCACATGAAGAAGCTCTGGAGGTAAAATTCCAAATGGCCAGCCGGGTGCGGTGGGCACGCTTGTAACCCCCGCGCTTGGGAGGCGGAGACAGGAGGATGGCGTAGGTCCGAAGCCAGCCGCACTGGCTTAAGAGACCCTGTTTCCAAATATAAAAAAGTAAAAAATAGGTCTGGGAGTGTAGCCTGGAGATAGAAGGGCTTCCAGGAACTCCAGTACCACCAAAAAAAAACCCCAAAAAACAAAAAACAAAAAAACCCCAAATGGCCAGAAGAGAAAAGGCCCAGACAGAAGTGGGGAGCAGAAAGGGGGAACCAGAGAGCAAGGGGCAGTCTCACCGTATCGCACGCAACAGAGGGCCTCTAAAGTCAGGCCCTGGCCTCCTGGCCCCAAGAGGCCAGGAAGACACGTTTCAGGGAGAAACAGGCAAAAACACTCCCTCTAGCCGGGCGTCTTGGTGCAATCCTAGCACTTAGGAGGCTGACAGGAGAGTCATAGGGGCTGAGACAGGAGGATCGTGATTTGTGGACAGCCTCAGCTACTTAGAGAGGCCCTCCACAACTTAGTGAGACCCTGTTTCAAAATAAAAATAAAAATTAGATGCCGGGCGTGGTGGCGCACGCTTTTAATCCCTGCGCTTGGGAGGCTGAGACAGGACAATTGCACAGGTTCGAAGCCAGCCTCAGCTACTTAGTGAGGCCCTCCACAACTTAGTGAGACCCTGTTTCCAAATAAAATATAAAACAGGTCTAGGAGTATTGCCCGGAGGTAGAAAGTCCCTGGGTCCCCCCCCCTAGTACCACCCCCCAAAATAATTAATTAATTAATTAAATAAAAATTAGGGCAGGGGTGTAGCTCGGAGGTCAAATGCCTCTGGGTTCCATTCCCAGACACGCTAAATAAATAAATAAATTAATTAATTAATTAAATTAAAAATAGGGCTGAAGTATAGCTTGGAGGTGGTGCCCTTTGGTTCAATTCCCAGTACTGAAAAAAAAAATAATATTAAAAATAATAAATTGGTGTAATAGTAAGTCAGAGGCAGTGGTGCAAACCTCAGCCTGGGAGGCTGAGATAGGAGAATTGCAGATTTGAGACCCTGTTTCTAAATAAAAAATAAAAGCTAGGCATGGTATACACACGTCATCCCAGTCCTTGGGAGGCTGAGACAAGAGGACCACAGGTCCAAGGAGCCTCAGCAATGACAGGAGACTTTCAGCAACCAGAAGAGACTCTACTTCAAATAAATAAAATAAAAAGGCTCAGGGTACGCCTCAGAGGTACGCAGAATACCCCTGCGTTCAATCTTCAGTATCTGATGAATAAATAAAAACAGGGCTGGGGGTATAGTCCAGAGGTAGAACACCACACACAAATAAAAAAAGACTAGCCCCCCCAAAAAAGCTTAAACGCAGCATTAAAACAGTTCGAGTAAGCAACAGAAAAAAAAAACAGCCCGAAAGTGCTACTGGGTGGTGACACGGCACTGTGGGAAAGTTCAAAACCTGCCGTGGGATCGCCTGGCTCAACGCACATCCAGGGATCCATACGGTACTTACAGGAGAAGCTTTAACCACTGCGCTGTAAGAAAATGGGTTCTTTTCCTAACTTCTGATTTCCTAAAATAGACTGTAAAGAAATACTCATTGCTCAAGAAGCCTAAGCCGGTGACACCACCATTTGTGACTATTAAGTTCTGGAGAAACAAAAAGAAGAGCCCTGCTCCTCACGCTCACCTGGGCGTACGCGCTCTGCGTGACCTTCCTCAGGTCATCCTGAGCACCTGTCGTAATCCTCCCGAAGAAGATTTCCTCCGAGACGCGGCCGCCCAGTGTCATGCACATCCTGTCCAGGAGCTGCTCCTTGGTGTACAGGTATTGTTCTTTTGGCAAATACTGGGCATAACCTAATCCTTTGCCACGTGGGATGATGGATACCTAGTAAGCAGAAAACACAAAATGCTGCAGAAACCCAGTTCCAGATGCAGATGTGACCTCAACCCTTGTCTGCAGGTGAGATCAAGTCACTGGTGAACTGCTGTGGAGAGCCACGACTTGACCTGGAGTTCTGGAGAGCTTGCACTGCCTGCTGGCTCCGCCTGGACGAACGGGTGCTGCCGAGCACCTCCCGGCAGACGACTCACCTGGCACTCCCTGCAGCCAGCCGCCAGAACAGAGTGTAGCCAAGGACTCAGCCACCTTCATTGTCCCCCCTAGTTTCTTTCTGAGCTATCCTCAGCAGATTTTGCTAAATAGCTGAGGCTGGTCTTGAACCTGCACTCTTCCTGTCTCAGCCCACCAAGGATGGGCACTACAGGTGTGCGCTGCCACACCCAGCTTTGGTTCACGCACTTTTTTTTTGGTGGTACTAGGGGTGGAACCCAGAGGCTTTCTACCTCCGGGCTATACTCCCAGACCTATTTTATATTTTATTTGGAAACAGTGTCTCGCTAAGTTGCTGAGAGCCTCATTAAGTAGCTGAGGCTGGCTTCGAGCCTCCTATCTCAGCCTCCCAAGCGCGGGGATTGCAAGCATGCGCCACCATGCCCGGCCGGTTCACTCACTTTTAATGCTGAATACCACTCATAAAGAGTGAAATACCCTTTCACTCTTTATGGACACCAGTGTTGTTTTCAGTTTATTGGTATTCTAACTCAAGCAGTAACAGTGTTTACAAGAACATATATTTTCATTGCTCTTGGGTAAACAGCAGGAGTGGAATTATTTGGTCATATTTTTACTTTCCTATCATTTTTATATTCCTAGCAGCACTGCACCCTCACCAATACTAAGGCTGCTTTGCTTTTCTAATTTTTGTTCTTGTCTCTCTTGCTGTACTGGGGATAGAATTGGGGATTCTTTTGTTTTTGGTGGTGCTGGGGGTGGAAGCCAGGGCTTCCTACCTCTGAGCTATCCAGCCCTATTTTATACTATTTGGAAACAGGGTCTCACTAAGCTGCTGAGAGCCTCACTAAGTAGCTGAGGCTGGCTTCAAACCTGTGATCCTCCTGCCTCAGCCTCCCAAGCGCGGGGATTACAAGCGTGTGCCATTATGCCCGGCAAGAATTGGGGATTCTATCTGAGCTCTACCTGCAGCTCCATTTTTATATTTTGAAACAGGATGTTCACTAAGTTGGCCACATAATTGCTGAGGCTAGAACATGTAATTGACCTGTTACAGACTCCCAAGTACTGAGATTATAAGGGTTTGCCACCACACCCCAGCCCACGTTTTTCTAACTTTTTTTTTTTTTTGTGGTACTGGGGATGGAACCCAGGGGCATTTGACCTCCGAGCTACTCCCCCAGCCCTATTTTTTAGTCTTTATTTTGAAGCAGGGTCTCAATGAGTAGCAAAGGGCCTCACTAAGCGAGTGAGGCTGTCCGTGACACACGATCCTCCTGTCTCAGCCTCCCGAGTGCTGGGCTTGCAGGCGTGCGCACACACACGCCCGGCTCTCGTTTTTACCACTCTAATGAGTCTGCTTTGGTACCTTGTGGTTTAATTTGCAGTCCCTGATGACCAGTGATACTATCTTTGCTTCTTTTGTGGTATTGCACCCAGGAGCATTCATTCTACCTCCAAGCTACACTCAGCCCCATGGGGGGGCTTACTGGGGACTGAATGCACAAGCATTCTAACTCCGAGCTACCCTCCCAGCCCTAACTTATTTATTTACTTTTATTTTTGAGTGGCTACAAAGACTTTATCAAATTATTGAAATGTTGGCATTTAAATATTCATTTGTTTACATAAAATAGGTACATGAACTCTTCAGGACACTGGGTACATATGCACACAAATGAACCCCGCAGGGAAGCAAATGAGACCAGGCTTGGAGCACTGGGCCTTAAAACCAAGATGTCCTGCTAAGGTCCTGAGAATGGGGCGGCCGCAGGAGGGTCCCTGTAGGGTGTGGCCTAACTCCACTCCTCAGATGCCCAACCAAAGGGCCCCAGAACCGGGCCTGTTTTCAGACAATACCGTTCATTTGCTCCCTCCCTAAAATCTCGATGTGGTGAGCACACCCAAGAGCCCACTGGGGTATGTCCTTCTAAATACATTTATGAGAAACAAGGCACTCTGGGACCATTACGGTTTCCTCTCCTACACTACATCAGTCTTGACACAAAGTAAAACTCCGTTAGCTTCTCACTCAGTGTCCTAACTGAATGGATAGATACAGAACTGCGCCCTGGCCCTCCCGAGGCCCTGCCCAGTGACCGTGCAGGAGGCAGAGCGAGGCACCAGGACCCTGGCCGAGCGAGCACAGAGCCCGGTGGGTGCCCCAGGAAGGCTGACCTCCCTCCGAGCACAAGGGCCTGGCCTGCAGTGCCGCCTCCTCCCTCCCAGGCCCTGAAGGCAGGCGAGGGGCTGCAGAGGGAGGCGGTCCTGAGTGGAGCTGCACACGGGTCACCAAGGCCACAGAGACCTCAATCTGTCCCACCTGGCGCTGCAGTCAGAGGATCAGTGCCACGGATAGAGATCTCACACTGGCTCCGACAAGGCCGCCTCGGCTCTGCGGCGACATTGGCCAGGGTCGTTTCTAAGGGTGCTCCAGCACTTGGGCCAGCTGCTCTGAGCCTCCGAGGGACCAACGCCCCTTGGAATGACGTCATCTCCAGACAGAGGCAAAGCCGAGAGCCCCTTCTGACACTGCCGACAGGAAGCTGGCCCCGGGCCCAGGAATGGGGGCAGGCCGGTCTTCTGACTTCAGCACTCAAGAGTCCCGGGGCCCTTGTTCCATACCCTTAGCAGCCTCGGTCCCTAGCCCGAGCTGAGGGGCTTCGCAGGGCCGGCTGCTACAAAGAACTGAGGCAGGCAGGAGAGATGCTGATGACTTGCAGGATCACCAAGGCAGCCGCAGGATGAACACAGCACATCAAAACCCTCGGAGGGCCACATTAAAGGGCTTCAGAGTTTTACAGAAAGAAAAAACAAAAAACCCTAGGAGGCCACAGGGCTGAGGGTCCACCCCCCTTCCGCAGGCCCTCCCCACCTCCTCCTGCCCCAGCCCTTTCCACCGTGGACTGTCCATGCCAGATGCCAGGCCAATGCTGCCCCCTCAAGGTCAGAGTAGAGCGCTAGCAAGTGACTCTGGCTCCCTCTTTTCTGGAAAGGAGGATGGGGTAATTTACCCAAAACCATTAGGCCCAAACCCTGGCCTGGCCAGGCCCAGGACTCCTACTTGGGAGAACCACTGCCCTCCATCTGCCTCTCCGGTCACTGCTGGGCCACACCCGGGCACCTTCAACAGCCATCTCGGAGTTCTGATTAAAGCACCTTTGGCTTATAAGGTGCAGTGGGAGACCTGGCAGGGTGGGCACAGCCTGGTGTGCCCCGCATGGAGCTGGGTGCCACGCCTTGTGTAGGGGAGCGGGAAGGAGGCAGGGTCTCTCTAGGTTGATGAGTCTCACTACTTGCTAAGGCTGTCCTCGAACCTGTGATCCTCCTGTCTCAGCCTCTCAAGTACTGGAATTACAACCATGTGCCACCATGCCTGGCTCTGTTTAATTTTTTATGTTGAAACAGAGTCTTGCTAAGTTGCTGAAGGCCTCACTAGCTTCCTGAGGTTGGCCTTGAACTTGCAATCCTATTTCAGCCTCCCAAATACTGGGATCACAGGCTTGTGCCACCACACCCACTACTGATACTATCTTGGTGGGCTTAATGCTAACTCACATGCCCTCTTCTGAACATGTGCTCAAATGTGTTTTCCCCACTATTTTACTGGGCTGCTTTTTCATTAACTGAGGATTTTTTGTGTGTGATATTGGGGGCTGAACCCAGGGGCATTTTGCCTCTGAGCTACACCCCAGCCCTATTTAATTTTAAATTTTGAAACAGGGTGGTGCAGAGGGCCACTTTAAGTCTACAAACCTGTCTCAGCCTCCCAAGTACTGGGATTACAGGTGTGTGCCACCATGCCCGGTTTATCCATACAATTTTAGATTCAGCTTCATAATCTCCACGAAGATACTCTGCTATAATTATGAGAAATATTGCAATGAAACTACAGATCAATTTGGGGAGAACAGAACGTTCCATGAATGCAGTGTATTTTTATTTAAATCTAGCGTTTAATCCAATATACAGGTCCTATACATATTTTAACTTTATTTCTCCTTATTTCATGGTTTAAGATGCTCTTGAAAATTTCATTTTCTGAGCTGTGTGTGGTGGCACACGCTTGTAATCCCAGCATTTGGGAGGCTGAGATGGGAGGATCATGGTTCGCGGGCAGCTTCAGCTACTACTTAGTGAGGCCCTCTGCAACTCAGTGAGACCCTGTTCCAAAATTAAGAATAAAAAGCCGGGCGTGGTGGCGCACGCTTGTAATCCCCGCGCTTGGGAGGCTGAGACAGGAGGATCGCACGGGTTCGAAGCCAGCCTCAGCTACTCAGTGAGGCTCTCAGCAACTTAGTGAGACCCTGTTTCCAAATAAAATATAAAAAAGGTCTGGGAATATAGCCCGGAGGTAGAAAGCCTCTGGGTTCCACCCCTAATACCACCAAAAAATAGAAAATAAAATAAAAAAAGAATAAAAAATAAAAAATAGGACTGGGATGTAGCTCAGACGCAGAACACTCCTGGGTTCTATCCCCAGTACCGGGAAAAAAAAAAAAAAAAAAAAAAATCATTTTCTAATGATCACTGACGACACTCAGAAATACAATTAGTCTTTGTCTGCCAACTTTGGATTCTGCAACTTGCGAACCCTATCAGTTCCAGGGGCTTCTCCGCAGGCTCTGTAGTATGCTTTCTGTACACTGATGACCTTTGCGGTCCCTGCTCCGGGGGAGCCTCGCTTCCCAGCTGTCTCCGGGCCGCCGGGCGGGTGGGGCCGCCGGCTGTCTGTGCTGCCCAGGGTGGGCACCCGCGGCGTGTGAAGCACAAAGCACCGGCCTTGCAGGTGCGCCATCTCTGCAGGACCTCGCTCTCAGAGCTTCTCTGTGCACCCTGAGTTTCCTCAGTCAGCCACAGTTTAGGCAGTTTCTGTTCAGATCTGGGTCTCAAACTCTTGCAGTTTTGTTAACTTTTCAGTATTTAAAAAAAATAATAATTATTATTATTATATTTTGCAGTATTGGGGATTGAACCCAGGGCATTGTATCTCCTATGCCCCCAGCCCTATTTTTTAATTCTTCTTTTTTTTTTTTTAATGGTACTGGGGGTGGAACCCAGGGGCTTTTGAACCCCTCTGTGCTATCCTCCCAGATCTAGTTTTATACTTTATTTGGTTAACAGGGTCTCACTAAGTTGCTGAGAGCCTCACTAAGTAGCTGAGGCTGGCTTCGAACCTGTGTGATCCTCCTGTCTCAGCCTCCCAAGCGCAGGGATTACAAGTGTGCGCCACCACGCCAGACTTAATTCTTTACTTGGAAACAGGGTGTCACTAAGCAGCTGAGGCTGGCCAAGAACCTGTGATCCTCCTGTCTCAGCCTTTCAAGTACTGGGATTGCAAGTGTGCACCACCACACCCAGCAGTATTCTTCAAATTCTGTGCATGTGTACATGTGTATGAACGTGTGTATGACACTGGAGGCTGAACCCAGGGTCGTTCTGAGCTATATCCTCAGACCCATTTTTATTATTTTTTTTATTTTATTTTTAATTTTTTTTTGAAAACAGGGTCTCACTGCGTTGCTGAGAGCCTCACTCAGTAGCTGAGACTGGCTTCGAACCCGTGCGATCCTCCTGTCTCCGCCTCCCAAGCGCGGGGATTCCAAGTGTGCCCACCACGCCCGGCTCCCCATTTTTCTTTTGAAGCAGGGTTTTGCTGAATTATCGCATGCTGCCCTCAAACCTGCAATCCTCCTTGTTTTAGCCTCCCAGGCACTGGAACGACAGGTGTATGCTGCCACGCCTGGTCCTGAAGCTCTCTGCCACCTCAAGATGGCCGATGTGTTCCACCACTGTAGCGTGTAGGTGACGTAACACTGCACCTGGGCTGGGGTGAGCTCAGCAGCAGAGTGCCTGCCGCCGAGCATGCAGGAGCTCCGGGGTCCATCCCCAGCAACGTGAAGGGGAGAGCAGCGCCGCCCCGGCCTCACCCAGGTTCGCTCTGCTGCCAGACACTTCTACCTGTGTGGGATTGAACTCAGGGGCATCTACCTCTCAACTACACCTGCCGCCCTTTTTATTTCTGTGTTGAAGCGGGGTTTCCCTAAATTGCTCAAAGTGTTGCTACTTGTTGAGGCTGGCCTCAAACCTGGGATCCTCTTCTCTCATCCTCCCACGTACTGAGATGATAGGCATGAGCCACGACACCCGGCTTTTGGACACTTTTCAGTCCCTTTAAACCTTTAAATAGTTTTCTGTCCAAGCATGGTGGCACAGGCCTGTAACCCGGTACTGGGAGGCCGAGACAGGAGGGTTGCAGGTTCAAGACCAGCTTCAGCAACTCTAAGTAGCTTTCTGTCCAAATTCTATAGATTATCCGCAAGAGGATCTGTGTAACCACAGCTCTGGACATCCCTCTGAAGTTACACATGTCCTGCATGCGGTCCTTTGTGAGGGGGACTCCCGCACAGGCCTCTGCCCACTGTGGAGCCTGGCCAGCCCCGGCCCACAACACCCTGCCCACCTCACCTTCAAGAGTGGGTCTGCGTGCTCCAGGTACCAGCCGGCAACCGCATGGCCTGCCTCGTGGTATGCCACTGTCTTCTTCTCCTCGGGCTGCAGAACCTGAGTTTTTTTCTCCAAGCCTAACAAACAACAAAAAAACCCAAACAACTTATTTTATTTTTGGTACTGGTGAACCCAGGAGCATTCTACCTTCAGGCTATACCTCCAGCCCCAATTTTATTTTTGAAAGAGGATCTTACTAGGTTAGTGAGAGTCTATTTGCTGAGGCTGGCCTGGCCTCAAACCTGCAATCCTCCTGTCTCAGCCTCCCAAGTACTGGGATTGCAAGTGTGCACTACCACACCTGGCTCCCAAACAACTGTATAAGTGACACCAACACCAAAAGAATGGTATATATTCTCTTATCTAAAATGTGATTTTTTCCACCAGGCGTGGTGGTGCACTTTTGTAATCCCAGCACTCAGGAGGCTGAGACAGGAGGAACCAGGTTCACGGGCAACCTCAGCTACTTAGTGAGGCCCTCTGCAACTCAGTGAGACCCTGTATCAAAATAAAGAATAAAAAAATAGGGCTGGGGGTGTAGCTCAGAGGTAGAATGCCCCTGGGTTCCATCCCCAGACCCGCAAAGTAAATAAATAAATAAAATATGATTTTTTTTTTTTTTTGGGGGGAGGGTGTGCTGGGGACTGAACCCAGGACATTCTACCTCCAAGATAGGCCCCCCAGCCTGATTTTAATTAATTAATGTTTTTTTGTGTTTTTTTTTTTTGCCGTACCAGGGATTGTGGGCATTTGATCTCTGAGCTACACCCCCAGCCCTATTTTTTTTTTCTTTTGTAATACTGGGGATGGAACCCAGGGGTATTCTACCTCCAAGCGATACCCACAGCCCTATTTTTTATTATTTATTTGGAAACAGGGTCTCACTGAGTTACAAAAGGCCTCACTAAGTAGGCTGTCCACAAACTGCAAACCTCCTCTCCCAGACTCCCAAATGCTGGGATTACAAACATGTGTCACAATGCCCGGCTCCCCAGTCCTATTTTTTTTTTTAATTATTATTATCCGGGAGTGGTGGTGCACGCTTGTAATCCCAGCGCTTTGGAGGCTGAAACAGGAGGATCGCACAGGTTCGAAGCCAGCCTCAGGTACTTAGTGAGGCTCTCAGCAACTCAGTGAGAGCCTGTTTCCAAATAAAATATAAAATAGGTCTGGGAGTACAGCCTGGAGGTAGAAAAGCCCCTGGGTTCCACCCCCAGTACAAAAAAACAATTTTTTTTTTTGAGGCATTCTACCTCCAAGCTACACTCCCAGCCCTATTTTTTTTTCTCTTCTTCTTCTTTTTTTTTTTTTTTTTGGTGGTACTGGGGTTCCTGGGAACCCTTTTACCTCTGGGCTACACTCCCAGACCTATTTTTTATACTTTTTTTTTTTTTTTTTTTTGCGGGTCTGGGGATGGAACCCAGGGGCATTCAACCTCCGAACTACAGCTCCTGCCCTATTTTTTATTCTTTATTTTTTGAAACCGGGTCTCACTGAGTTACAGAGGGCCTCACTAAGTAGCTGAGGCTGCCTGCGAACCGTGAACCACGATCCTCGGGTCTCAGTCTCCCGAATGCTGGGATTACAAGCATGCACCACCTTGCCCGGCTTCATTTTTTTTTTTTTTTTAAATTTGGAAACAGGGTCTCTTAAACCAGCTGCGTGGCTGGCTTCAAACCTGCGTGATCCTCCTGTCTCCGCCTCCCAAGCACTGGGATTACAAGTATGTGCCACCATGCCCGGCATTTATTGTTGACTGTGAAATAAATTGCAACTCATTGAGTTGCAAAGCACTTAAGTAGCTGAGGCTGTCCTTGAACCAGGATCCTCTTGTCTCAGCCTCCCAAGTGCTGGGATTACAAGCACCACACCCAGCTTTTTCAAAAAAATTTTTTTTTCTGGTACTGGGGGTGGAACCCATGGGCTTTTCTACCTCTGGGATATATTCCCAGACCTACTTTATACTTTATTTCAAAACGGTGTCACTAAGTAGGTGAGGCTGGCTTTGAACCTGTGCAATCCTCCTGTCTCAGCCTCCCAAGTGCTGGGATTACAAACGTGTGTGCCACCACGCCCAGCAACAATTCAAATATTTTTAACTGAGGTCAGATTACGCTTGTAATCCCAACATTTGGGAGGCTGAGACAGTAGGATC
This sequence comes from Muscardinus avellanarius, assembly GCF_963383645.1. Classification (NCBI taxonomy): domain Eukaryota; kingdom Metazoa; phylum Chordata; class Mammalia; order Rodentia; family Gliridae; genus Muscardinus; species Muscardinus avellanarius. The sequence goes on along the minus strand of NC_137803.1, from coordinate 64,515,037 downwards.
TGAGTTAACAGACAGCCTCAGCTACTTAGTGAGGCCCTTTGCAACTCAGTGAGACTCTGTTTCAAACTTCCATTCCTACTGCAAAAAACAAAACAAAACAAAAGCAGCAAATAACTAAAATAGAGCTAGGGAGGAGTATAGCTCAGAAGTAGAATGTTCCTGGGTTTAACTCCCAGTGCCACATTAAGAAAATAAATAGGGCCTGGGATGTAGCTCAGTGGCAAAGCGCCTGCTTTGCAGGTGTGGCGCTCTCAGTTCGATCCCTGGTTCCAAAAAAGACAAAAAAAAGAACCCCTTAAAAAAAAAAAAATAAACAAACAGACTGGAAGATTTTAAAAAATGATCTCGATGCTGGGTGTGGTGGCGCAAGTTTGTAATCCCAGTACTTGGGAAGCTGAGACAGGAGGATTGCAGTTCACAGATAGCCTCAGATACTTCGTGAGGCCCTTTGCAACTCAGTGAGACTGTTTAAAAATAAAGAATAAAAAATAGGGCTGGGGCATAGCTTGGAGGTAGAATGCCCCTGGGGTTCCATCCCTGGCACTGCCAAAAAAAAAAAAAAAAAAAAAAAAAAAAAAAAAAAAAAAACCAAAAAGGACTCGTTAACACAACCCAAGACTCAAGGCTGAGACAGGAGGATCACACAGGTTCGAAGCCAGCCTCAGCTACTGAGTGAGGCTCTCAGCAACTTAGTGAGACCCTATTTCCAAATAAAATATAAAATAGGTTTGGGAGTATAGCCCGGAGGTAGAAAGCCCCTAGGATCCATCCCTAGTACCATAAACAAAGAGACTGCTGGCCTCAAATTCAACATGATCAACCCTTCTTTTTTTTGGTACTAGGGATTGAACACAGGGGCGGTTTATCTCTGAGCTACAGCCCTATTTATTCTGAGACAAGGTCTCACCAAGCTCTTGAGGCTGGCCTCAAAGCTGTGACCTCCCTCCCCAAGCCTCCCTAACACTGCTATGATAACAGGTGTCTCTGAGCCCCCCCAGCGGCCTCACCACCAATCACTCGCTCGATTGCCTGTTCAAAGTGCTTCTCGTTTATGGAATCTGAAAGGTGTCGTGCAGCGATCAAAGCGGCTTCATTACAGACATTGGCAACATCAGCTCCTACAAAATGAACACGGAGAACAGCTCACCCACCGCAAACATGCTCAGACTGACCAGTCATGTGTGAGGGAGGCCCGCGTCCAGCCGACTCCTCACCAGCAAAAGACTGGATAAGGGCCGAGTCCGACTCATAATAACGCAAACTATTCTAGCATTCTAGCCTGGCACAATCTTGGCTCTTTGAAATGACATAAACAAATCAGTAGTAAACAAAAATAGTATTCATATATAATAACAATTCAGTATTTTTATTTATTTTTATGTTTTTGTGTGGTACAGGGGATGGAACCCAGGGCATTTTACCTCCGAGTTACACCCCAGCCCTGGATTTTAGTCTTTTTTAATCTTTGAAACAGGGTCTCACTGAGTTGCGAAGGGCCTCACTAAGTAGCTGAAGCTGTCCGAACACTATGATCCTCCGGTCTCGGCCTCCCGAATGCTAAAATTACAAGCATTCAGTACTTTTAAATGCTTGGTAAGCCAGGCATAGTGGTGCATGCCTGTAATCCTTGTACTTGGGAGGCTGAGACAGGAGAACAGTAGGTTCGCAGCCAGCCTCAGCAACTCAGTGAAATTTTGTTTCAAAATAAATAAAATTGGCTGGGCATGGTGACACATGCTTGTAATCCCAGCGCTTAGGAGGCTGAGAGAGAAGGATCGCACGGGTTTGAAGCCAGCCTCAGCTACTTAGTGAGGCTCTCAGCAACTCAGTGAGACTCTGTTTCCAAATAAAGTATAAGACAGGTATGGGAGTATAGCCTGGAGGTAGAAAGCCCCTGAGTTCCACCCCCAGTACCACTAAATAAATAAATAAATAAATAATAAAATCGAGCTGGGGTGTAGTCTGGAGGCAGAATGCCCCTGGGTTCAATCCCCAATATCAATCAATGAAATGCTTAATTAACTTGGTTCTAACCATCTCTGCTAGAAAAATTATTTGTATATTAGCACATAAAATAAGACATACGCAGTACAATAAACTAGTAAATTCACTTAATCAACTAAAAATATGGGAAACATTTCAAGTCAAGTATGTGATAACAACATGTGTGCTCGAAAGACAAGTATTAAAACATGAATCCCAAAGTCAGGTCTGTGACTTTGGACAGGACAGTGAGCGCCATGTCCTAACACATCTCAAACATTGCATTCCAGCTCGTTTTCAGTTTAGGAGGGAGCTGGGGGTGAAAAAGAAAGGATCATATTGTACACCAAAAAAAGTCCTGAATCGGGCGTGGTGGGCACGCTTGTCATCCCCGCGCTCGGGAGGCGGAGGCAGGAGAATCGCGCAGGTTTGAAGCCAGCCGCGCTGGCTTAAGAGACCCTGTTTCCCAATTTAAAAAAGTATAAAATAGGTCTAGAGTGTTGCCCGGAGGTAGAAGGGCTTCCAGGAACCCAGGACCACCAAAAAAAATAATAATAATAAAATGAAAAATTCCCGGAAGAAACCCATGAAAAGACATTCAACATGAACCACTTGAGAAACGTGGCCCAATGTGGCCCAGAGCCTCAGTGACGCCAGGCCAGGGGCACAGGCTCAGCACGTGGGGCCGAGCAGGAGGGTCAGCACCAGGCTTGTGGGCGGCGCAGCCTTGCTGAGGCCCTGTCTCACAATAATAAAACAGTGTGGGTGTGCAGCTCAGAGGAAGAATGCCTCTGGGTTTAATCCCCAGTGACAGACAGACACACACAACACCAAGGAAAAGAAAAACCTCAACAAGACAGCACTTCACATTCACCAGAATGGCTATAATAAAAAGACAGACAATAGTGTTAGTGGGGATGTGGAAAAACTGGCAGCCCAAAAGGCTGAGACAAGGAGGATCGCAGGTTTGAGGCCAGTATCAGCAATTTCATGAGTCTCTTGACCATTTAGAGATCTTGCTTCCAAATAAAAAACAAAATAGGGCTGGGGATGGAGCTCAGAGGTAGAATGCCCCTGGGTTACCCAGGCGTGGTGGCGCATGCTTGGATCCCAGCATTCTGGAGGCCGAGACCAGAGGATCACAGTTCGTGGCCAGCCTCAGCTACTTAGCGAGGCCCTTCGCAACTCAGTGAGACCCTGTTTAAAAATAGAAAGACTAGGCCAGGCGTGGTGGTGCATGCTTATATCCCAGCATTTGGGAGGCTGAGACAGGAGGATCGCGGTTCATGGCCAGCCTCAGCTACTTAGTGAGGCCCTTCGCAACTCAGTGAGACCCTATTTCAAAATAAAAAATAAAAAAATTAAAATAGGGCTGGGAGTGTAGCTTGGAGGTAGAATGCCCAGGGTTCCATCCCCAGTACCAGAGGAGAAAGAAAAGAAAAAAAAAAAAAAAAAAGACTTAAAACAGGGCTGGGGTGTAGCTCTGAGGTACAACTCACTTTCTCTCTCTCTCTCTCTCTCTCTCTCTCTCTCTCTCTCTCTCTCTCTCTCACACACACACACACACACACACACACACACACACACACACACACACACCCTGGGTTCGATTCCTAGCATCTCTCTCACACACAAACTACTTTATATGCTGAATATTATGGTATATAAATTTTCTTTTTCTTTGTTTTTGCGGGTCTGGGGATGGAACCCAGGGGCATTCGACCTCTGAGCTACACCCCCTGCCCTATTTTGTATTATGTATTTGGAAACAGGGTGTCACTAAGTTACAGAGGCTGTCCGCGAACTGCAACCTTCCGGTCTCAGCCTCCCGAATGCTGGGGTCACAAGCCTGTGCCACCTCGCCCGCGTCTTCCTTCCTTTTACAGTGCCGGGGTCTCGGGTACACTAGGCAAATGCTCTCCTACTGAGTGACGTTCCCAGCCCTATCGGTTTTATCTTAATAGAATTGTTTTATTTATTTATTTTTGGTGGTACTGGGGGTGGAACCCAGAGGCTTTCTACCTCCGGGCTATACTCCCAGACCTATTTTATATTTTATTTGAAAACAAGATCTCACTAAGTTGCTGAGAGCCTCACTCAGTAGCTGAGGCTGGCTTTGAATCTGTGCAATCTTCCTGTCTCAGACTCCCAAGTCCGGGGATTACAAGCGTGTCCCCCACGCCCGGCTACGCTAGAACTGTTTTAAAAAAACAACACTCAACAGGGCATGATGGCACATGCCCATAATCCTAGCAGTTGGAGGGCTGGGACAGGTTCACTACCAGTCACTACAACTTAGTGAGGCCCTCAGCAATTTAGAGAAACCTTTTTTCAAAATAAAAATAAAATAGTGCTGGACGTATAGCTCAGAAGTAGAACAACCCTGGCTTCAATCGCTAGTACAACAAAACACAAAAAACACAAAACACAAAAAATAATTCCTGCAATATTTATGGATAAAATAATATACCATCAGGAACCGAAAACAATGTACCTCAGAGGCACAGGGAATGTGTGGATGAAATGAGGCTAGGTGTGAATCCTTGACTGTTACCGAAGCCACTGAAGGGTCTGACGGGTTCACTACATGACTCCCTCTAAATTGTATGTATGTTTGAAATTCCCCATAATCCACAAGTAAAATTCCTGCAGGAAGCCCCAGGTGCAAGGCAGCGAAGTAACCTGGTACCCGGCACCTGCCAGTGATTCTAAGTCCTTGGAAAGAGGTCAGCGGCTACCACCACGCACCTGAAAACCCCGGCGTGAGAGATGCCAGCTTTCTGGCCAGCTTCTCCTTTTCCAGGGTGCTGTCCAGTTTCAGTGGTCGGAGGTGAACTTTGAAAATAGAGGCTCTTCCTTTTATGTCTGGTGGTCCTTTAGAAATTATTTTAAAGGAAAAAAAAGTCAGTGAGACAGTCACACCTATACCCACAAAACCGGCGCGAACAGTGCGCATCATCTCACCAATGAAGATCTGCCTGTCAAAGCGCCCTGGCCTCAGCAGCGCCGGGTCCAGGATGTCTGGCCGGTTGGTGCCTGCCAAAATGACCACGTTTGTTGTTGTGTTGAAACCTGAGAAGATGATGACAATTAGTCAATCACGATTAAATGACTCATGAGTAAACGGCAGAAAACAAAGCAGGCCTGCCAAGCATGTAAGAGTGTTACAAAGGTGGTTTTCTATTTACTGTCCAGCATGTTTTAAGTCACAAACTTGAATTATTTTTCCTTTTTTCTTTTTCTTTTTTGGTGGAACTAGGGATTGAACCCAGGGCATTCTATCTCCAAGCTACACCCAGGCCTATTTTTTGTTCTTTATTTGGAAATAGGGTCTCACTAAATTGCCAAGAGCCTCACTACGAACCTGCGATCCTCTAGTCTTAGCCTCCCAAGTACTGGGATTAGAACCGTGCACCACAATGTCTGACTTGAATTATTTTTCTTACTATTAATCTTTTTTTTTTGTGTGTGTGTGGGGGGGTCTGGAACCCAGGGGCATTTGACCTCCAAGCTACAGCCCCAGCCCTATTTTTTATTATTTATTTTGAAACCAGGTCTCACTGAATTGCAAAGGGCCTCACTAAGTAGCTGAGGCTGTCCGCGAACCGCGATTCTCCAGTTTCAGCCTCCCAAATATGCTGGGATTACAAGCGTGTGCCACCACGCCCGGCTTATTAATCTTGTCCTTAATGACAATAATCATATGTTAGACTTAAGAGTTCCTTAACAATATTTATGGAGCTGGGCATGGTGGCACACGCTTTTAATCCCAGCGCTTGGGAGGCGGAGACAGGAGGATCGCACAGGTTCAAAGCCAGCCTCAGCTACCTAGTGAGGCTCTCAGCAACTTAGTGAGACCCTGTTTCCAAATAAAGTATAAAATAGGTCTGGAAGTATAGCCCAGAGGTAGAAAAGCCACTGAGTTCCACATCAAAAAAAAAAAAAAAAGTATGCTTTTAAAAATAATTTCTTTCAGCCGGGCATGGTGGTGCACACTTGTAATCCCTGCTCTTGGGAGGCTGAGACAGAAGGATTGCCCATGTTCGAGCCAGCCTGAGCTACTTAGTGAGGCTCTCAGTAACTTAGTGAGACCCTGTTTCCAAATAATAATAATAATAATAATAATGATAATTTTTCTTTTTTTGTAACCCGGGGGAAGGAACCCAGGGGCTTTCTACCTCCGGGCTACACTCCTAGAACTATTTTATATTTTATTTGGAAACAGGGTCTCATTAAGTTGCTGAGAGCCTAAGTAGCTGAGGCTGGCTTCGAACCTGCGCAATCCTCCTATCTCTGCCTCCTTAAGTACTGGGATTCCAAGCGAGCTCCACCACACCAGCAAAATAATTTCTATTTTTAACAGACACATCATTGTACATATTTATGTGATACAGTGCAGCCCTTCAATGCTAGCCTTGGCTACATGACCACACGCTCAACAACATAGCAAGACCCTGTTTCCAAATAAAAATGAAAAGGGAGGGGTACAGCTCTGAGATAGAATGTCCTTGGGTTTAATCCCCACTACCAAAAGAACAAGAACCATCAGGTTAAATTTGTAAATGATTGTCTAGCTTCCTGGGCACACGTGAAGGCAGGTGTCAGCTCCACCACCCACCTCTTCTCCACACGTGCATGGCTCGGTTCTATTAGACATTTCTCCAGTGTCCACCCCAGGGCCATACTCCATCTCAGGACGTAGGCAGGCACTGAAGGAGCGCACGGGCTGACTTCCCAGTGAGCTACTGCTGTAGCGGGGCGGAAGTGCGGCAGGGTGCCCACCCTCCCACACCACGCCGTCATGGTACCACCTAGGCCAGCATGACACTCGGCTCTGCACTCCCCTCTGCACACACAGCCACCCCCTAACCTCCGGCAGGAAGGAGGCAGCACATCCTAGGGACTAGCTTTCCCGAATGAAGGCAAACTGACTGGCATGAAAAACTGCCACTCTCCTGGTCACAGGGCACAACTCACAGTCTTCTTAACTTACGACAGTGTGAAGCCGAAAGGCATCAGCAAAAGCTGCACTTGAAGTTTGAAATCTGGGCCTCCCCGGGCCAGTGCTCTGTGGGCCAATCCTCTTGCGATGCTGGGCAGCAGCAGCGAGTGTGACATGCTCCAGTGTGCTGTGTTGCTAAGCTGCCATGGGTGAGGGATTAAGAGCATCTCCTACTTTTGTGTGTGTGTGGTACTAGGATAGAACCTAGCAGAGTTCCACCTCTGAGCTACAAACCTAACCCTATTTTTTTTGTGTGTGGTACTGGGGTTCCTGAAAACCCTTCTACCTCCGGGCTACACTCCAAGACCTATTATTATTATTATTATTATTTTTTTTTTTTTTTGTGTGGTACTGGGGGTGGAACCCAGAGGCTTTCTACCTCTGGGCTATACTCCCAGACCTTTTTTATATTTTATTTGGAAACAGGGTCTCACTAAGTTGCTGAGAGCCTCACTCAGCAATCCTCGGGCATCAGCCTTCCAAGTCCTGGGATTCTAAGCGTGAGCACCACCCTGACTCTCCAGCCTTTTTTATTTGGAAACCGGGTCTACGATGCTATGCAGGCCTTAAATCTGCAACCCTGTCTCAACCTCCTGATCACTGGGATCACAGGTGAACCATGGCCCCTGCTTCAGAACCACAGATGACTTTAGGAATTAGATTATAATTCTTTTAAGAATCATTTCATTTATCGCTTATCTAAGACCATCTTCTCACCAACATTAATTATGGCAGGCTGCCAGGCAAGAATATTTCATTACTATTTGTATTGGTTATAAAAAAATTATTTAAAAACAGAGGCATAAGCCGAGTGTGGTGGCGCATACTTGTAATCCCAGCATTTGGGAGGCTGAGACAGGAAGATCGTGGTTCGTGAACAGCCTCAGCTACTCAGTGAGGCCCTTTGCAACTCAGGGAGACCCTGTTTCAAAATAAAGAATAAAAAAAAATAGGACAGGGGGTGTAGCTCAGAGGTAGAATGCCCCTGGGTTCCATCAGTACCGCAAAAACAAAACCCTCAGTAACTTAACGTAGGAAGATCTTGTTTCAAAGTAAAAACTTAAAAATAGGATTGGGGGAATAGCTTGGAGATAGAACACCCCTGGGTTCCATCCCCAGTGCCACCAAAAGCACAGGACCATAGTAAGAAGCCTCACGTTAGAGATACGTTAAGTCAACTGAGAGAAAGAGCGGTTTCAGCACATCGGGCTCAACGACTCACCATCCATCTCCACGAGCAGCTGATTGAGCGTGTTCTCCTGCTCACTCTGCCCTCCAAAGTTGCCTCGACCTCGCTTCCTTCCCACTGCATCGATTTCATCAATGAAGAGAATGCAGGGGGCGTTCTTTCGAGCTAGGGCAAATAAGTCCCGGACCTCAACAAAAGCAGCACAACAGTCACGTGACAGGCGGACGCTGTTACCTGCTGACAAGCCTCAAGCCTCCGGCCCCGGGAGACAAGCATTAGTGCCTCACTCTACCTTCCCATTCAGAGCTGCAGCTGAGCGCAGCGGTGTCACCTGTCACCCCAGGTTGGGAGGCTGAGGCAGGATCACAGGTTTAAGGCCAGCCTGGGCAACACAGTGACACCCCGCCTCAAAATTACACATAAAAACAGATGGTGTGGCGGCAGCGGTGGCGCACGCTTCTAATCCAGCACTTGGGAGACTCAAACAGGAGGATCACAGGTTCAAGGGCAGCCTCAGCTACTTAGTAAGACCCCATTTCAAAACAATAAATAAAAGCCAGGCGTGGTGGTGCATGCTTATAATCCCAGCATTTGGGAGGCTGAGACTGGAGGTTCGCGGACAGCCTCAGCTACTTAGTGAGGCCCTCTGCAACTTAGTGAGACCCTGTTTCAAAATAAAGAATAAAAAACTGGGCAGGGGGTGTAGGTCGGAGGTCAGATGCCCCTGGGTTCCATCCCCAGACCCGCAAAATAAGTAAATAAATAAATAAAATGGGGGCAAAGGTAGAATGCTCTGGGTTCAGTTCCCAGCGCACGCGCGCGCACACACACAGGAATAATAGAAAACTTACTCTAGCTGGACCCACACCAACGAACATCTCCAAAAACTCAGACCCGCTAACAGTGATAAAAGGCACGTTGGCTTCTCCAGCTGTGGCCTTGGCCAGTAGTGTCTTTCCTGTGCCTGGAGGACCCGTAAGGATGGCACCCTTCAGATACAGAGAAGAGAAACAGTGTTAAACTATTTTTTAACTTATTTTATTTATTTAATTTTTTTGGTGGTACTGGAGTTCCTGGAAACTCTTTTACCTCTGGGTTACACTCCCAGAACTATTTTTATTTTTTTTTATTTGGAAACAGGGTCTCTTAAGCCAGCGCGGCTGGCTTCGAACCTGCGGGATCCTCCCGTCTCCACCTCCCAAGCGCAGGGATGACAAGGGTGCCCACCGCGCCGGGCCTGAGCTGACTTTAGGAAAGTAAAGAGAGACCACAGTGATCCGAAAGTGTAACTCTAGTCTAAAGCCTCCTGATGAGCCGGGCATGGTGGCGCCCTTGTCATCCCCGCGCTTGGGAGGCTGAGACCGGAGGATTGAACAGGTTCGAAGCCAGCCTCAGCTACTTAATTACTTTGCCACTAACTCAGTGAGACCTGTTTCAAAATAAAGAATAAAAAAAATATATATATAGGACTGGGAGTGTTGCTCAGAGGTAGAATGCCCCTGGGTTCCACCCCAGTACCACAAAATACGTAAATGAGTAAAATAAAAATAAATCTTACTGATACACATTAAAACCATTTTTGTTTTCACAGAACTGAAGATGTAACCCAGGGGCATTCTATCTCTGAGCTACACGCCCAGCCCTATTTTTATTCTTTAAAACAGGGTCTCACTAAGTTGGGTTTTGAAACAGGGTCTCACTAAGTTGGGGAGGGCCTAAGTAGCTGAGGCTGTCTGAGAACCTGTGACCCTCCTGTCTCAGCCTCCCAAGTACTGAGATTACAAGTGTGCACCACCATACCCAGCACATTAAAATCTTTTTTTTTTTTTTTAACAGTATTGGGGGTTGAGCATCCTACCTCTGAGCTACACACCCTGCCCTTTATTCTTTTTATTTTGAAACAGAGACTCACTACATTTTGAAGGACCTAAGTAGCTGAGGCTGGCTTGGAACTGTGATCCTCCCATCTCAGCCTCCCAAGTACTGGGATTATAAGCATGTGCCACCATGCCCGGCCTTTTTTCTTTATTTATTTTTTGGTGGTACTGAAGTTCCTGGAAACGCTTCTACCTGCGGGCTACACTCCCAGACCTATTTTATAGTTTTATTTGGAAACAGGGTCTCTTAAGCCAGTGAGGCTGGCTTTAAACCAGTGTGATCCTCCTGCCTCCACCTCCCAAGCGTGGGGATTACAAGCGTGCGCCACCACGCCCAGCTTTTATTCTTTAATTTGAAACAGGGTCTCACTGAGTTGCAAAGGGCCTCACTATGTAGTTGAAGCTGACTATGAACAGCGATCCTCCTGTCTCAGCTCCCAAATGCTGGGATCATAAGCGTGCCTACCACACCCGGCACATTAAAATCTTTCCCTAGAAGATTTTTAAGCCTTCAGTCCAACAGTATGAAAGATGTGACTTCAGCTAGGAATCTACAATGAAAAAACTGAAATTTACTTAAATAATTCACAAGACCCAAACAACACTCTCAATTTATATAATTCTTTACTCTTTACAAGTAAATTTTATTTTTGAACCCAAATAATAAATCCAAGAGCGGGCATGTCTGCAGTTCAAGGACAGCCTCAGCTAATTGGTAAGATCCTTTGCAACTCAGTGAGACCCTGTTTCAAATTAAAGAATAAAAAAGTAAGGCTAGGGGGTATAGCTCAGAGGTAGAATGCCTCTGGATTCCATCCTCAGTACCCCACACACGCACGCGCGCACGCACACACACACACACACACACACACACACACGCACGCACACTCCAACAGCTGACTTTTGTTTTCGTATATAAGTCATTATGTTTTAAGCACTTTTAAACCAACTCTAATTCACTTTGAGGTATATTTTCCACTAAGTGATCAGCTCTAAACAGTGTCTTCTCTTTTTTATAAATAGACATGATACAATTATCTGCAAACACTACATGTGGGAAGAAATATGCTCAAGATATTTTTCTAGACTTTGTAATAAAACTTCAAGATATTTTTAAAACTTTGCTTATTTTCTTCTTTATAGGTTTCACAAGGGGAAAAAAATCCAATACCAGTGATAACTACAAAGAAAAAAAATGCATTTACTTAATATAAAACTATTAAGTTATGGAGATGCCTTGATGGGAGTGAATAAGCAATGAGCAAGTAACAGCCAATGATGAGATCATGAAACACGACAAAAAGCGTGAAAACCAAGGAAATGATCCTGTTACAAGGACTCCTTCAAGTAAAACTTTTTTTTGTGGTACCAGGGATGGAACCCAGGGGCATTGTACCTCCAAGCTACACCCCCGCCCAAGTTTTTAGTCTTTTTATTTGTGAAACAGGGTCTCACTGCTCCGTCGCAAAGAGCCTCGCTAAGTGGCTGAGGCTGTCAGCGATCCTCCGGCCTCCGCCTCCTGAATGCTGGGATTACAAGTGTGTCCCACCATGCCCGGCGCAAAGTAAAACATATTAATGCAGCATAAAAATAACTATTTAGCTGGGTGTGGTGGCACATGCTTCTAATTCCAGCATTTGGGAGGGTGAGACAAGAGGATCACGGTTTGCAGACAGCTGCAGCCACTTAGATGCTCTTTGCAACTCAATGAGAACGTTTCAAAATAAAGAATAAAAAATAGGGCTGAGGGTGTAGCTAGGAAGTAGAATAGCCCTGGGTTCCATCCCCAGTAGCACAAAACAAAACAAAACAAAACATCAAGAACAAAAACAGTGTTTAGCTGGGCACGGTAGCATACACCTGAAATCCCAGTGCTTGGAAGACAGACAGGAAGATCACAGATTCAGTCAGCCTCAGCTACTGAGTGAGGCGCTCCGGCAACTCAGCAAGACCTGTTTCCAAATCAAGATAAAACAGGGCTGTTTATGCAGCTCAGAAGTAGAAACCGGGCATGTGGTGCGTGCGTGGAATCGCAGCATTTGGGAGGCTGAGATGAGGGGACTGCAGTTCACGGCCAGCCTCAGCTACTTAGTGAGACCTTGTTTCAAAATAAAGAATAAAGCTGGGCATGGGGGCACCTGCTTGTAATCCCAGAGCTTGGGAGGCTGAGAGAGGAGGATCAAAGCCAGCCTCAACTACTTAGTGAGGCTCTCAGCAACTTAGTGAGACCCTGTTTCCAAATAAAATATAAAAATAGGTCTGAGAGTTATAGCCCGGAGGTAGAAAAGCCCTGGTGTGGTGGTACCCACCACACTTCATACCATAAAAAATTTTAAAAAATAATAAAAAATAGGGCAGGGGGTGTAGCTGGGAGGTCAAATGCCCCCTGGGTTCCATCCCCAGACCTGGGGGGGGGGTAGAATGCACCTGGGTTTAACCCCCAGCACCAGTCCTGGTGTGGTGGTACCCACCTGTGATCCTAGTACTTGGGAGGCTGACAGGAGGATTTGAAAGTTCAAGACCAGCCTTAGCAACCTAGTGAGACCCCCCCTTTTTTTTGGTGGTACTGGGGGTGGAACCCAGAGGCTTTCTACCTCCGGGCTATACTCCCAGACCTATTTTATATTTTATTTGGAAACAGGGTCTCACTAAGTTGCTGAGAGCCTCACTAAGTAGCTGAGGCTGGCTTCGAACCCGTGCAATCCTCCTGTCTCAGCCTCCCAAGCGCGGGGATTACAAGCGTGCACCACCATGCCCAGCCCTAGTGAGACCCCTTTCTAAAAAAAATAAAAGGACAGCCTCAGCTACTACTTGGTGAGGCCCTTTGCAGCTCAGTGAGACCCTCTTTCAAAATAAAGAACAAAATATAGGGCTGGGGGTATAGCTCAGAGGTAGAATGCGCCTGGATTCAATTCCCAGTACTACGGAAGGAAGGAAGGAAGGAAGGAAGAAAGGAAGGAAGGAAGGAAGGAAGGAAGGAAGGAAGGAGAGAAAGAAAGGAAGGAAGGAAGGAAGGAAGGAAGGAAGGAAGGAAGGAAGGAAGAAAAGAAAGATACAGAAAGGGCTAGCCGGGCATGGTGGCGCACGCTTGTAATCCCAGCATTCGGGAGGCTGAGACTGGGGGATTGCGGTTCGCAGACAAGCCTCACCTACTTAGTGAGGCCCTCTGCAACTCAGTGAGCCCTGGTTTCAAAATAAAGAATAAAACATAGGGCAGGGGCTGTAGCTCGGAGGTCGAATGTCCCTGGATTCCATCCCCAGACCCGGAAAAAAAAGAAAAAAAAGAAAAAAAAAGGGCTACTTACAATAAGTAATCCAACGTGATAAAATAACAACCTAAGAAATCTTCAAATGTCTGGGCTCCTCTTCTGAAGGCCACATTACCTTTGGGATTTTTGCTCCCAGGTCTTCATACTGCTTGGGGTTTTTCAAGAAGTTCACGAATTCCATTATCTCGAGCTTGGCCTCCTCACAGCCCGCCACATCCTTGAACTTCACATCGATCTCATCCTTCAGGACCTTGGCAGTGGTCTCCCCAACACTGAAGAGTCCACCCATTCCCCGGCCAGTGCGACCAAGCCCAGCAGGGCCTCTTCTTATGGTGTACAGCAAAAAAGCGATGATGAGTACCGTGGGCAACATGCTGAGCAGGAACGAGCTGTGGAGGGAACGGCGCCGATGTCCTAAGACTGTTTTGCTTCAGATACAAACGCAAATACATTCACTTTGTATGTGTGTGTGGCACTGGGGATGGAACCCAGGGGCATTCTTTCTCCGAGCTCAACACCCGGCCCTATTTTATTCTTTATTTTGAAACAGGGTCTCAGTACGTTGTGGAGGGCCTCATATGTTGCTGAGGGTGGCCACAAACCTGCAATCTTCCTGTCTCGGCCTCCCAAGTACTGGGATTACAGGTGTGTGCCACCATGCCTGGCCATTTTTTGTTTTTTAAAACCGAAATATTCAGCCAAGTGTGATGGCACACACTTGCAAGTTGGGAGGCTGAGACATGAGGATCACGGATTTGAAACCAGTTTTAGCAACTCAGCTTTGCCTTTGGCCACTTTGGTAAGAACCTGTTTCAAAATAAAAGAAAATAAGCTGGGCGTGGTGGCACACGCTTGTAATCCCTGTGCTTGGGAGGCTGAGACAGAAGGATTGCGCGCAGGTTCAAAGCTAGCCTCATCTACTTAGTGAGGCTCACAGCAATTTAGTGAGACCCTGTTTCAAAATAAAATATAAAATTGGTCTGGGAGTGTAGCCTGGAGGTAGAAAACCCCTGGGTTCCAGGCCCAGTACCACAAAAGAAAGGAAGGAAGGAAGGAAGGAAGGGAGGGAGGGAGGAAGGAGAAAATAAAAACAGGGCTGGGGTATAACTCAGAGGCAGAATGTCATTGGGCTCAATCCCCAGTACCATAAAACAAATACATAAGACCTAAATATTGTAGTACATCTGAGGCACAGCTAAAACGCTAGAACATTTTGGTGTGTAAACCCCGAAGGGTAAGCCAAGAGTGGCCTGTTCTCACTACCTATGCTGCTGCTGACGCTGTTCCTACCTCAGCAGCCACCTAGGCCCAGCAAAGTTACTTAATACCCTTACATCTGAGGTCAAAGAAATTCCTCTGGAAGCACTCATTCAAAAAAGTTTAAACTGCCGGGCATGGTGGCACATGCTTGTAATCCCAGTACTTGTGAGCCTGAGACAGGAGGATCCTGGTTCGAGGATCAGCTACTTAGTGAGGCCCTTTGCAACTCAGTGAGACCCTGTTTCAAAATAAAGAATAAAAAATAGGGCTGGGACTGTAGTCCGGAGGTAGAAGGCCCTTGGTTCCATCCCCAGTACCACCAAGAAAGAAAAAAAAGAAGAAAAAAAAAGACCAAAAAATAGGGCCGAGAGTATAGCTCGGAGGTAGAATGCCCATCCCCAGTATAACAAACAACAAAAGTTTAACCTGGTCCTGGTGTTAGTCTGGATAGAAATTCCAGTATTGTTTTTAGGATATATCAATATATTCTTTTTTTTTTTTTTTTTTTTGCAGTACCAGGGATGAAACCCAGGGGCATTCTACCTCAGAGTGACAACCCTGCCCTATTTTTTATTCTTTATTTTGAAACAGGGTCTCATTGAGTTGCAAAGGGCCTCACTAAGTAGATGAGGCTTTCCAGGAACTGTAATCTTCCTGTCTCAGCCTCCCAAGTACTTGGATTATAAGTGTGCACCAACACACCTGGCTTCAATCTATCCTTAAATGTCTTTCAAATATCAAATTTTTGCTAACTAAACAGCATGTCAATTTTGACAATAATGTATACGATGTTTAAACATCTCTCTTAGCCAGGTGTGGTGGCGCACGCCTGGAACCCCAGTACCTGGGAGGCTGAGACAAGATCACAGGTTCAAGGCCAACCTCAGCTACTTAGTGAGGTCCTTGGCAACCTAGTGAGATCCTTTTTCAAAAACAAAGAAAAATAAGGCTAGGGGTGTAGCTCAGAGGAAGAGTGTTCCTGGGTTCAATCTCTAGTCATGCAGGCACATACACAAAAACAAACCAAAAAACATAATACAAGTCAGTTGAACCTATTCTAAGAAATACGGATCAAAACCTTATACATGGTATAGGTTAAAACTAAAACTAAATTCAGGATTTGCTTTCCAGTTTTATTATAATTTTTTAAATGCTGCTAGAAGCAGCAGCACGAGCATAAAAATTTACCTGGACTCCTAGAGGGAAAGCAGCCGTGTGACAAAGGCTCACAATGGTCCTAAGCACTCTGAAGCTGAGACTCTGGGATGCTTGAGAGTCCCAAACTTTTATTTTGTGTGTGGTTCTGGAGACTGAACCCTGGGGCATTCTACCTCTGAGCTCCACACCCAACCCAATTTTTCATTCTTCTTCTTCTTCTTTTTTTTTTTTTGGTGGTACTGGGGGTGGAACCCAGAGGCCTTCTACCTCCGGGCTATACTCCCAGACCTTTTTTATACTTTATTTGGAAACAGGGTCTCACTAAGTAGCTGTGAGCCTCACTGAGTAGCTGAGGCTGGCTTCGAACCTGCGCAATCCTCCTGTCTCAGTCTCCCAAGCACTGGGATTACAAGCATGTGCCACCACACCCGGCTCATTCTTTATTTTGAAAAAGGGTCTCAGAGAGCCTCACAAGTTTTCAAGGCTGGCAGTAAACCTGGAATCCTCCTGTCTCAGCTTCCCAAGAACTGGGATCACAAGTGTGTGCCACCAACCATGCCCGGCAAGAATCTGAAACTGTTTGAGCACCAATGTGCTGCTCAAAATGTTTTTGTTTATTTCTTTTTGGTGGCATGGGGATTAAGCCCAGGGACATTTTACCTCTGAGATACCTCCCCAGCCCTATTTTATTTTTTATTTTAAAACAGGCTCTCACTAAGCTGAAGATACTCTGGCTGGCCACGAATTCACTACGTAGCTCAGGCTGGCTGCAAACTTGCAATCATCCTGTCTCAGCCTCACAAGTACTGGGGTTACAAGCATGTGCCAATCACGCTCAGCTGAATTTTGAAGTGCAAAAATCCACCCACACTTTTTTATTGCAATACTGGGGGTGGAACCCAGAAGCCTGCTACCTTGGGTTATGGGTTATACCCTCAGCCCTATTTTTTTCCTATTTATTTTTTATTTGGAAACAGGGTCTTACTAAGTTGCTGAGAGCACTACTTGCTAAGGCTGACTTCAAACCTGCAATCCTCCTGTTTCAGCCTCCCAAGTCCTGGGATTACAGGTGTGTGCCACCCATGCCCAGTTCCACCCAGACTTTTTTTTTTTTTTTTTTGGTGGTACTGGGGTTCCTGGAAGCTCTTCTACCTCCGGGCTACACTCCCAGACCTATTTTTACATTTTTATTTGGAAACAGGGTCTCCTAAGCCAGGGCGCACGGCTGGCTTCGAACCTGCGCGACCCTCCTGTCTCTGCCTCCCAAGCGCGGGGATTACAAGCCTGCGCCACCATGCCCAGCACTCCACCCAGACTTTTAAGTGAGCTTATTAAACACAACCCTCTTAAGTGGGCTTATTAAACACAAATACAGGAACAAATACATTAAGAAGTTCTGATGAGAGAGGAAGAATTATTTAAAATTCCTGGAAAACTCTGAAATATAAAGGCAAATGATATTTTAAGGTAGAAATGCAACTTTCTCATATAAAGGAGCTCTTTTTATGTTTTGTTTTGGTGTTACTGGGGTTCCTGGAAGCCCTTCTACCTCTGGGCTACACTCCCAGACCTACTTTATTTTTGGAAACAGGGTCTCTTAAGCCAGCGCGGCTGGCTTTGAACCTGCGCGATCCTACTGTCTCCGCCTCCCAAGCACGGGGATTACAAGCGTGCCCACCATGCCTAGCGCTAAAGGAGCTCTTAACGCTAAAACCCTACACTGGACCTTAACACCCCAAACCGTTGCTTAAGCAAGATAAATGTATAGGTGCACAATTCAGTCATGTGTAAAAACTAAGTTACTGAGGATTTCTTTTTAAATCTGGCAAACTGAGAAAAGGCCTGATTGAGAATAGAAAATGTAACCCACCACCAGATGGGTTACATAGAGTGGACAGTTTTCAAATCATTGAAGAAAGCTTGCTTACCCATCACTTTCAGCAATGTAGACCACAGGCACCCGGTTTTCCCCTTCTATGCCCAATTCTTGCTGTAAAGTCTCCAGATTCCGCTCAAAGGTGTCTACGCTGCCAATATTAAACCACACATACTGCTACAAAAATAGGAAGCAAATAAGAATGAAGAGAAAGTGAAAGGCTTGAATCACTAGTGGCCTCAGCCTAAGAATTTTTTTAGAGACACCGAAGACTTACAAGTTTTAAAATTACAGCAATAATAAAAGACTGGCTTTATGATACAGCGATGACATCTGACTCAGTGAGGACACCTGGCAACCTCTGGGAAATAAACACTTTTTAGCCATACTGTGCCAGGCTCTAAAATTATAAACTCAAAGAACAGAATCAAAAACCTATTTGAAAGATAACCCTTTGTATAGAAAATACACACTCTCGTCCTCTCCCCCATTTCCATAACTAAAACTAAAGGACTACGACAACAACAGTTAAAGTTACGGGGCATCTACGGTGCCGGGCAGCGCTCTAGCTGTCACCCCGAGTGATGCTATGCAGGCCAGGTGACAGCAGCCGCTGTTAGAAAGGCACAGCACCTTCCAGTCTGAGCACAGCTGGACCCGAGGGAGGGACCCGAGGCACAGAAGTAGGACCACTTCCATATCCAAGGAGAACTGGTTCCAAAACTCCCCAAGGCAGAACAAGTCCAAGGACGCTCAAGCCCCTTCTAAGCAACGACACAGGGTTTACATGTCACCTCCTCACCTCCTGTGTACTTCAACTCAAAATGCCTAAAACAACAGAAATGCTAGGCAGATAAATGGTGGGCATATGCTCTTCCTTAGGGAACAGCGACATCTGGCTCCAACTGTCACACTCCTCTCCACAACCATGAGACACTAAGGAAAACAGCTCACATTTATGGAGCTTCACTAGATACAAAAAAGGTGCTTATACTACAAGTATTTCCAAGTATTAATTTCGCAAGTGTTAACCCCATTTAATTAATTAATTTCTTTATTTTTGGTCCTGGGGAGTGAACCTGGGGCATTCTACCTCATTTACGCTTGTGGCTGCAACAAGTGCTACTTTCATTCTCTTTGTAAAGAAAGATAAAGAAGCAGCCAGACATGGTGGTGCATGCCTATAATCCCAGTGCCTGGAAGACCATCATCGGAGGGGCTCACATTTGAGGACAGGTCAGCAGTTTAGCTAGACTCTTAGCAACCTAGCAAGACCCTGTTTCAAAATAAAAATAAAGAGCTGGGCATGGTGGAGCACACTTGTAATCCCCACGCTTGGGAGGCTGAGACAGGAGGATTGCACAGGTTTGAAGCCAGCCTCAGCTACTTAGTGAGGCTCTCAGCAACTTAGTGAGACCCTGTTTCCAAATAAAATATATTAAAAAAATTGGTCTGGGAGTATAGCCTGGAGATAAGAAAGCTCCTGGGTTCTACCCCCAGTACCACAAAAAATAAATAAAATAAAATAAAGAGCTGGACATGGTGGTGCATGCTTCTAATCTCAGTATTCAGGAGGCTAAGACAGGAGGATCGCGGTTCGCAGCCAGCTTCAACTACTCAGTGAAGCCCTCTGCCACTCAGTGAGACCCTGTTTCAAAATAAAGAATAAAAAATAAGGCTGAGGGTGCAGCTCGGAGGTAGAATGTCCTGGGTTTTCATCCCTGGTACTGGAAAAAAAAAAAAAAAAAAAGAATAAAAAATAGGATGGGGGTATAGCTTAAAGGTAGAATACCCCTGGGTTTACTCCCCAATACTGCAAAAACAACACTAGATAATACAACAATACAAAGGGCTGGGAAAGCTCATCAGAAACGCTTTATACTAATTTATACTAATGTGAAAAAACTGTGTCAAGACATAAGCAATTCAGATGTGAACAAATTTTCACTAACAAAACAACTATCTTAAAAAAAATCAGTCTATTATAAACCACTAAAAGCTCATTCACTGTTTCCTAAACGTATAGCCAAAATGATTACGAAACACAACACGCTCCGCTCCACTAGCGCTAAACATACTGCATATACATGTTTTCACCAGTCAGGGACGTCACACATCCAGCCCCAGTGGAAACCTCTCCACTGTCATGTCAGGGATGCTTGGAGGTATAAATATTTACAGTTAATATGCAACAAAGTCACAGTAATGAACACAGGGTTTACCCCATCAACTGGCGTTTTTCCTGGTGTAAAAGTCACTCGAACAAAACGCTTGTTGACAACTTCCAGTCTGTCTACCTAGAAATAGAAAAAGTTAGATATTCAAATGTAAACTTATAGAAAATACTTTAGATATTCTTTTTTTCCTTTGCAGTACTGGGAATTGAACCCAGGGAGATTCTATTATTTATCTATTTATTTATTTATTTTATTATTATTTTTTTGGTGGTACTGGGGTTCCTGGAAGTCCTCCTACCTCCGGCTACACTTCCACGGGCTACACTACCAGACCTATTTCATACTTTTTTTTTTAATGTGGAAACAGGGTCTCTTAAGCCAGCGCTGCTGGCTTCAAACCTGCGCAATCCTCCTGTCTCCACCTCCCAAGCGCAGGGATTACAAGCGTGAGCCACCACGCCCGGCGAACCCAGGGAGATTCTATCATTAAGTTACACCCCCAGACCCATTTTTTATTCTTTATTTTGAATCAGGGTCTCACTAAGTTGCAGAGGGCCTCACTAAGTAGCTGAGGCTGTCTGCAAACCACGATCCTCCTGTCTCAGCCTCCCAAATGCTAGGATTACAAGCATGTGCCACCATGCTCAGCTTTACTCTTTATTTTGAAACAAAATCTCACTGGGTTGTAGAGGGCCTCACTAAGGAGCTGAGGCTGGCCATGAATCTGGATCCTCCTGTCTCAGCCTCCCAAATACTGGGATTACAAGTATACACATTCATGCCTGGCTAGATATTCTTTTAAGCTTACTTAAAGTAGGGCTGGATGTCACTAGGAAGTACAATGTCTCTGGGTTCCATCTTGAGTACTGAAAAAAAAAAAAAAAGGAATACCAAATCTGGGAAGATACCTCCTCTCCTGCCGAGAGGCTCCTGAGGTGACACCAGAGGCTGAATCCCTGGAGCCCATCCTGACACTTGTGCCAGCCTAAATGACACATTCAAGGCAGCCTGCTTTGTTGGTTTACTGTAGTACAGGGACTGGACCAGGGGCATTCTACTCCTGAGCTATGCCCCCAGCCCTACTTTATTTTGTATTTTGACAGTGCCTCAGCCAGGCTTGGTGGCATACTCCTGTAACCCTTGTACTTGGGGGGCTGAGGCACGAAGACTGCAGGTTCAAGGACAGCCTCAGCAAGTAGTGAGACTCTCATCAAACCTAGTGAGATCCTATTTCAAAATTTAAAAAAACTAAAAAATAGCTCAGAAGTAGAATGATTCAATCCCCAGAACCACAGGTAAAATAGTTTTTTAAAAAAAGTACGTATTTGAGGCCGGGCGTGGTGGCGCACGCTTGTAATCCCCACGCTTGGGAGGCAGAGACAGGAGGATCGCGCTGGCTTAGGAGACCCTGTTTCCAAATTTAAAAAATGTAAAAATAGGTCTGGGAGTGTAGCCCGGAGGTAGAAGGGTTTCCAGGAACCCCAGTACAACCAAAAACAAAAAATAAAAAATAAATTAAAAAAGTACATATTTGAGCCGAGCGTGGTGGTGCACGCTTGTAATCCCCGCGCTTGGGAGGCGATGACAGGAGGATCGCGCAGGTTCGAAGCCAGCCTCACTGGCCTAAGAGACCCTGTTTCCAAATAAAATATAAAAATAGGTCTGGGAGTATAGCCTGGAGGTAGAAGGGTTCCAACTCCAGTATCACAAACAAACAAACAAACAAACAAACAAACAAACAAAGCATGTATCTGAAAGGAAGAACTACTTGTTTCAAAGGTGAAATGTATGTTTAAAATAAAAAGCAAATTACCCTTTATAATTATCATTATTCAGTTCTGTGACCCTGACTAAGACACAGAAGAGAAATAGATTGTTTTAGTACAATTATTTAACCTTTCCTCTTACTGGACATTTACTTGGTTTCCTCCTTTATCCCCCTATGAATCTATCTTATGGTTAAACACTGAAGTGGGTCAAAGGGAGGTGAGGATTTACTTTTTATTTTTGTGGTACTGAGGGTGGAACCCAGGGGCTCTTTACTACCTCTGGGTAGTAAAGACCTATTTTATACTTTATTTGAAACAGGGTCTCACTGAGTTGCTGAGAGCCTCACCAAGTAGCTGAGGCTGGCTTCGAACCTGTGCGATCCTCCTGTCTCCGCCTCCAAGCGTGGATTCACAAGAGTGCCCACACGCCCGGCCCTACGTGAAGATGTAAAACTCTTATATATTGCCAAATCTACCGCAGACTGCCTATTTCAAGTAAGCTATCAGTGCTGGGTGTTACCTTTATTAATAATTGTAGTCATTTGGTTTTTCAGGTTCTTTTTTTAATTTTTGGGTTTTTCACTCATTTTCTTTCTTTTATGGTATTAGGGATGAAATCCAGGCGTGGGTTACATGCCAGCTCTTTTTATTTTATTTTTTCCTGTGGTACTAGAGATTGAACTCAGGGAATTCTACCTCTGAGCTAAATATCAGCCCTTTTTTATTTTGAAAATAAAAAGGTTGCCGAGAGTCTCACCACTGTACTCTTAACACACAATCCTCTAGTCTCAGCCTCCAGAGTCCTGGGGTTACAGTCCTGCACCACAACACCCGGCCTTAATTTTATTATGAGATGTGGTCTCTCTAGGTTGCTGAGACCAGCCTCCAACGTGGCATCCCCCTGCCTCAGTTCAGCCTCCCAGTCACTGGACCATGGGCATGTGCCGGAGGCCTGCATGGTTTAATCTGCTTGACTTCACTAGGAAGACAAGCCTGCCTTGACTTTTCTTTTTCTGTCCTCTTCATTTGTGTTCTTTTACAGTTAAGCACATCTTTCATCTGACTCAACATGAATTTGACCTAGATAATCTTGGTCTTAACAGTCAGCCAGGCATAGAGGCGCAGGCCTGTAACTGCAGAACTTGGGAGTCGACGACAGGACAGTTCACAGGTCTGAGGCCAGCCAGAGCCACTGCACAGTCCCACTGGAGCAATGGTGCTTGACCACCTATGTTTGCTGGGTCTGTACCGCAGCCACAGAGAGAGCAAACTACTGTCATCCCCGCCCCTGCACAGTCCTCAGAAGCAGCTCAGGGTTCCATACTGCCTCTTTATCTATGTCACTTAGGGGAATTAACAGAAAGAGGTTAAGCAACTTCCTGAAGGTCATAGCAAACCCAATGCCGGTCCTCTCACACTACATTCTCCAACTCCAGACATATGCTTTGCATATTTTAATACCTCAGAAATTTGGATCTAAGCCAGGCGTGAGGGCCCACACTTACAACCCCAGAACTTGGGAGGCTGACACAGGAGGATCATAGGTTCAGAGCCAGCCTCAGAAACTTAAGTGAGGCCCTATTTCAAAATAAAATAAAAGTGGGGAGGGAGTACAGCTCTAAAGTAAAATGCCCCTGGGTTCTATCCTAGGACCACACACATACACACACACAACACAAAAAGAGAGAATTTAGTACTTTACAAAAACTGATAGTGTGTTGTGTTGAAGTCTCACTGATGGCTTGTTAAATTTTTCTTGGCAGTACATAAAACAATATGTGCCTCCTCATCGCTGGCTTATGAAATATATAAAGCATGGTCTTACCTGGGCAGACACCCAGCAGGTAGTAACATAGCTCCCCACCAGGCGGGCCCGCTCAAGTCCACCCGCCCTCCGGGCCTCCTGGAGCCCACCTCCAGCCAGGAGATAAGGAGCAGTAGAGGCATCAAGGCTGCCAGAGGCCGCCCGGACAGCCAGAAGAAAGGCCGCCAAGGCACAGAGAGGCACGGAGCAGCAGAGGACAGCCAGGAGCAAGCTGGAAGCCGCGCTTCCAAAGGAGTTTGGTGTAATGTGAAACAAGAGGCTCTTGGTAAATCTGGGAAAGGCGGGTCAGAAAGGGGTCTTGACTACAGCACTTTTCAGCTCTGTAAAAACCCAGCGTGGGCCGGGCGTGGTGGTGCACACTCGTCATCCCCGCGCTTGGGAGGCAGAGATAGGAGGATCGCGCTGGTTCGAAGCCAGCCTAGCTGGCTTAAAAGACCCTGTTTCCAAATAAAATATAAAATAGGTCTGGGAGTGTAACCCAGAGATAGAAGGGTTTCCAGGAACCCCAGTATCACCAAAAACAAAAACAAAACAAAACAAAACAACAACAACAAAAAAACACTCAGAGTGGGCCAGGCATGGTGCCACACGCTTGTAATCCCAGTACTTGGGAGTTTGAGACAGGAGGATCGCACAGGTTCGAAGCCAGCCTCAGCTACTCAGTGAGACTTTCAGCAACTTAGAGAGACCCTGTTTCCAAACAAAGTATAAAATAGGTCTGAGAGTATAGCCCGGAGGTAGAAAGCCCCTGGGTTCCACCTCCATCTCCAGTACCCCCCCCCAAAAAAAAAACCAGTGTGGGCCGGGTGTGGTGGCGCAGCTTGTGATCCCAGCATTTGGGAGGCTGAGACAGGAAGATCACAAGTTTGAGGATCAGCTACTCAGTAAGGCCCTTTGCAACTCAGTGAGACCCTGTTTCAAAATAAAGAAAAAAAAAAAAATAGGGCTGAGGTATAGCTCGGAGATAGAATGCCCCTGGTTCAATTCCTCAGTACCACACATACAAAAAAAGGAATAAAGAATAGGGCTGGGGATATAGCTTGGAAGTAGAATGTCCCAGGGTTCAACCACAAAAAAAAAAAAAAAAAAAAAAGGAAGGAAGGAAGGAAGGATGGACGGACGGATGGCAATGGCTAAGCCTGGCTAAGCTAACTTGCTATCACTTTCTCGGTCAAATCGACTGAATTTCACATTTTGAACCACTACAGCCACCAACTCCATACAATACTTACTACTCCTTTAGAAAGGTAATTATTGACGAAATCCTTCCAAGTGATTTCTCTTCCGGAGCTCCTGAATAGGAAGTAGAACACGACTCCACCCCAAAACAGAGTCGTCCACATGAAGTACATTCGGAAGTCCTTGTCGTCCCAGGGGAAGTCGCCCTAGGCAAGAGGGAGACCCTTTCTGTGAAAGTGAAGTCCCACAGCATGATCTGCACATCTGAGACACAGAGCCTTCCCGACCTGTCCCGGGGCCACCAGCAAAGCTCCAACATTAGCACATGGTTAGGAATCGAACCTTCTGGAACCTGGACCACCAGTGGGAATCATCTTTCTTGCCCCGGCGTTTCCCTCCGCCACTTCCACCTCCTCCAGAAGAGCGTGGGGTGCCAGCTGTTTTTGCCTCTGTCACAGAAAAAGAGCACACACAGCAGCACTGCAGAGTTTCGTAGCATCAACAAGGTTTCCACACAACTTTAATAAAGGGTCACTGCATTGAGTCAAATGATCAGTTACTATGTAAAACACTAAGACACCAATGCAATGCATCAGCACTCAGGGAGGCTCAAGAGTCCTTGGCCAACACATCTCATGAGTACACACAATAACCCAGTAGGGGTGGGTGCGGTGGCACAGGCCTGTAATCCCAGTGCTTGGGAGCCTGAGACAGGAGGACTGCAGGTTTTCAGCTAGCCTTGGTAACTTAGTGAGGCCCTCCGCAATTTAGTGAGACTGTTTCAAAATAAAGAGCTGGGCATGGTGACAAATGCTTGTAATCCAAGTACAGCTGCTTAGTGAGGCCTTCTGCAACTTAGATCCTGTTTCAAAATAAAGAATACAAACCGGGTGTGGTGGTGCATGTTTGTAATCCCCACACTTGGGAGGCTGAGACACGAGGATCGCACAGGTTCGAAGCCAGCCTCAGCTACTGAGTGAGGCTCTCAGCAACTTAGTGAGACCCTGTTTCCAAGTGAAATATAAAATAGGTCTGGGAGTATAGCCCAGAGGTAGAAAAGCCCCCGGATTCCACCCCCAGTACCACCAAAAAAATAAAAATAAAGAATAAAGAATACATAATGGGAGTGGGGGTGTAGCTCAGAGGTAGAATGACCCTCAGTTCCATCCCCAGTACCGCAAAAATAAACAAACAAAAATAAAAAATAAAATAGGTCTGGGCTGAGCGTGGTGGCACACGCCTGTAATCCCCACGCTTGGGAGGCTGAGACAGGAAGATCGCACAGATTTGAAGCCAGCCTCAGCTACTGAGTGAGGCTCTCAGCAACTTAGTGAGATTCTGTTTCCAAAATAAATAAATAAATAAATAAAGCTGGGCGTGGTGGCACACACTTAATCCCAGCATTCTGGAGGCTGAGACCAGAGGATCGTGGTTCGCGGACTGCCTCAGCTACTTACTGAGGCCCTCTGCAACTCAGTGAGATCCTGTTTCAAAATAAAGAATAAAAAATACGGCAGGGGGTGTAGCTCAGAGGTCAAATGCCTCTGGGTTCCATCCCCAAACCTGCAAAAAATAAATTAATTAATTAAATTAAATAAGATAGAGCTGGGATAAAGCTCAGAGGTAGAATGTCCCTGGGTTCAATCCCTACCACCACACACACAAAAAAAACAAAAAACCCAGAAAACAAAAAAGCCGTAAAATATTCTATTATTATATCTATTTCTTTTTTTCTTTTTTTTGTGGTTCTGGGGGTGGAACTCAGAGGCATTCTACCTCCAGGCTATACTCCCAGAGCTATTTTATATTTTATTAGAAACAGGGTCTCACTAAGTTGCTGAGAGCCTCACTAGTAGCTGAGGCTGGCTTTGAACCTGTGCGATCCTCCTGTCTCAGCCTCCCAAGCGCTGGGATTACAAGCGTGCCCACCACGCCCGGCTCTATCCATTTCATAGAAGAAGAAACTGGAGTTAAAGTTACTTGCTAGTGACTTGCTGCCAGGTGAATTAAGAGTGGTATTTAAACCCAGCCAAGTGAATTCTGAGTCTCCATTCAAAGTTAAAAGTGCTCTAGCCATTGTCAGCCCACACAGCGTGCCTTGTCCCGTCCCTGGCCTTGCTCTCACTCCTCGGTGTTCTTTGAGCATATACCTCTCTCTCCAACTACGTGCCAAGTGTATTTAAAAATCAAGGGCTGGAGCCAGGCGTGGTGGTGCACGATTGAAATCCCAGGACTTGGGAGGCTGACAGGAGGACTGCAGGTTCGCAGTCAGCCTCGGCAATTTAGTGAGGCCCACTAACACTTAGCAAGACACTGTTTCAAGAAATCAAATAGGGCTGGGGTTGTAGCTCAGAGGTAGAATGTCCCTGGATTTAATCTTCAGTAAAACACACACACAGGCTGGAGCCAGGCATGGTGGCACATACTTGTAATCCCAGTACTTGGAAGGAACAACAAAAAATAAAAAACAGGGCTGGGGTGTAGCTCAAAGGTAGAATGTCCCTAGATTCAATTCCCAGAATCACTCACACACACACACACACACACACACACACACACACACACACACACACACACGACCAGCAAGGGCAGGGAATGTAGTTCAGTAGTAGAGCATCTACTTAGCATTTGAGAGGCCCCAGGTGACTGCCAACACCATCACCAACAAACCCACAAAGGCTGACATATTTTTCCTTGCACTACCTAAAAAGCAAAGAAGTCAGCTGAATGCCAACACGTGCCTGCTGCCAGTGCTGAAACAGGAGCTGGAGGCTCTATGCTCACATATTGCCCCATCAGCAATTTTAAAACCCTGTAAGCCAAGCCAGGCATGGTGGCGCATGCTGGTAATCCCAGTATTTGGGAGGCTGAGACTGGAGGATCATGGTTCACGGACAGCCTCAGCTACTTTCTGAGGCCCTCTGCAACTTAGTGAGACCGTTTCAAAATAAAGAATAAAAAATAGGGTAGAGTGTATCTCGGAGGTTGAATACCCCTGGGTTCCATCCCCAGACCCGCAAAATAAAATAAATAAAAAAAAGAAAGAAAGACAGACAGACAGACAGAAAGACAAAACACTGTAAGCCAGGCCTGGTGGTGTATACTTGCAATCCCAGTACTTGGGAGGATGAGACAAGGAGAGTGCAGGTTTGCAGCGAATCTCAGCTACTTAGTAAGGAAGGACCTCTGCAACTTAGATCCCATTTCAAAATAAAATATAAGATTGGGGGTGTAGCTCCAAGGTACCCCTGGGTTCCATCCCCAGTACTCCGCCTCAAAATAAACTACTGTACTAAGCTGGGTACAGAGGGAGGGTGGCAGGTTCAAGGCCAGTCTCAGCAAGTTAGCAAGGCCCTGTCTAAAAAAAGTAAAAAGTAGTCCCTCTGCAACTTAGTGAGACCCTGTTTCAAAATAAAAAATAGAGCTGTGAGTGTAGCTTGGAGGTAGAATGTCCCTGGGTTCCATCGTAGTGCCACACACAAAAAAAGGGAAAAAGGATTGGGGGGGGGGGGTATCGCTCAGAGGTAGGATGACTTTGGGTTCAATACTTAGTACCACAAAGGAAAGTTTTAATAATAAAAAAAAAAAAAAAAAAAGCTAGGACCGGGTATGGTGGTGCACGCTTGTAATCTCAGCACTTGGGAGGCTGAGACAGGAGGATCGCTCAGGTTCAAAGCCAGCCTCAGCTACTTAGTGTGGCTCGAAAATCAGTGAGACCTTGTTTCTAAATAAAGTATAAAATAGGTCTGGGAGTTTATAGCCCGAAGGTAGAAAATCCCCTGGGTTCTATCTCCAGTACCACCAAAAACAAAACAAACAAAAAAACAAAAAAATCCTAGGGATGTAGTTCAGAGGTACAGAGTTAGAATGCCCCTGGGTTCAATCCCCAGTGTCACAAAGAAAATGAATAAAAGCCGGGCGTGGTGGCGCATGCTCGTAATCCCAGCATTCGGGAGGCTGAGACCTGGAGGATCGCGGTTCGCGGACAGCCTCAGCTACTTAGTGAGGCCCTCTGCAACTCAGTGAGACCCGGTTTCAAAATAAATAATAAAAAATAGGGCAGGGGGTGTAGCTCGGAGGTCAAATGCCCCTGGGTTCCACCCCCAGACCCACAAAAAAAAAAAAAAAAATGAATAAAAAAACTTCACTGTACTAAAGTATGTCTCAAATAAATTTTAAGTATTAGGTTTTTCTTTAGTAGTACTGGAGATGGAACCCACAGCCATTCTACCTCTGAACTATATCCCTGCCCTATTTTATTTCATTTTATTTTTTTGAGTATCGGGGATGGATCCCAGGGGCATTCTACCTCCAAGCTACACCCCAGCCCTATTTTTTATTTTGAAACAGGGTCTCGGCCGGGCATGGTGGCGCACGCTTGTAATCCCCGCGCTTGGTAGGCTGAGACAGGAGGACCGCGCAGGTTCGAAGCCAGCCTCAGCTGGTTTGAGACCGTATTTCCATATAAAATATAAAAAATAGGTCTGGGAGTGTAGGCCGGAGGTGGAAAGTCCCTGGGTTCCCCCAGTACCACCAAAAAAAAAAAAAAAAAAGAAACAGGGTCTCACTGAGTTGCAAAGGGCCTAGGTAGGTGAGGCTGTCCATAAACCACAATCCTCCTGTCTCAGCCTCCCAAATGCTGGGATTACAAGTGTGCGCCCCCACGCCCGGCTTGTATTAGGTATTAGGTTTCTAAGTCTTTCCTCAATGGTTTAAATTATGATTGAATTCTATCTCAGTCAATATCTCTAAGGCGACCTTAAGTTAGGTTTGAAAAATGAAAGGAAAACAACAGAAGCCAAGTGAAAGGGAAGGGCCAGTGCCGATGGGCTGGTGGCTCTGCCTTCAGGGCGGAATTGTATCTCTGCTCAGCCAGAGAAGGTCAGCTGGGGGAAGCAAAAAGGCAAACAGAAGCGTTTTGAAGGTACCTTTTTGTTCTCCTGTAACTTCTTTAGATTCACTAGCTTTTTTCCCATTTTTCCCATTAGGAAAGTATTTTTCAAATCCTGTTAGGAAAAAAAAGATGATTATATTTCAACAAACTAAAATTCACAAGCTTTTGTGTATATATGTTGTTTTCAACAGGCTGACACATTAAAAAGCATAATCTAAAAAGTTTTTTTTGTGTGTGTGTGTGGTACTAGAGGTGGAACTCAGAGGCTTTCTACCTCCGGGCTATACCCCCAGACCTACTTTATATTTTATTTGGAAACAGGGTCTCACTAAGTTGCTGAGAGCCTCACTAAGTAGCTAAGGCTGGCTTCGAACCTGCGCGATCCTCCTGTCTCAGCCTCCCAAGCGCGGGGATTACAAGCATGCACCACCGTGCCTGGCTTAAAGAGTAAAGTTTTTGTGTGGAAGTACATTAGACTCTAAGTAATAGAGTTCTCAGCTCAGAGACGTTAAGAAACAGGCTCCTGCTGCCAATTTCCTCATATACAAGAGTGTTCCATGAAGCTGACATACACTGCAGTGAAGAGAAGACCAGCCTCAGTTGAGCCTGTGCGCACGCTATCAGGAAAGGCCTGCCGAGGACACACCGACCAGAGAACACAGTCGCTGAGCATTACCTTTGGGTGGTCGAGAACAGAATTTCTGATAAGCAGCAATGACATCTGTCAGCAGAGACTTTCTGCTGCTTGTTGCTGGAGAGGTAGCATATCGATAAAGCTGTAACACAACGTAAAAATGAAGCGTGAGGATTACATGAAGACAAAAAATGGGAAAGAGCGTAGAGGGCAGGCTTGTCACCCAGTATTCAGGAGGCTGAGACGGGAGGATCGGGTTGGCCATCGGGCTCAGACACTTAGTGAGACCCTGTTTCAAAACAAGAACTAAAAAAAGGGCTGTGGGTGTAGGAGGTTGAATGCCCCTGGGTCCCATCCCCAGACCCGCCCCCCCAAAAAAGTGAAAGAACTTCATCTCCTAATATTGCAAAGTAGACGAGCGGTCTCTCCCTTTCACAGGTGGTACACGCATGGTAGCGCTCCTTTCAGAAAGGCCAGGGTCTTCTGGCACTGGGCCACTCTACTCTCACAGAAGCAGGAGACAAGAAAACTTCACAACCAGACACAGTTAGGATAGTTAGGATTGCAGCCCATTTCTAATTATCTGAAAACAACGTTCACCTAACTACAGCATTCAAGAGACTGACAGAGAACCTGCTGCTTCCTGGTGACTCGTCTGCCAGTCAGCTTCCTGTCACCGCAATGGCCTAGCCAACAGCCAACTTACAGAGAGAGAAGAATCTACTCCTAACCTCAGCTGTGGGCTTTTCACTCTGTGATCTGCTGTCTCCGCTGCTCCGGGAGCTGAGCAAGGAGCATGCCATGTGGGATTGTGTGGAGGCGCAGATCCCTTCAGAGCCAGGAGCTACCACCCACTCAAGGGCCCCCACCACCCCAGGACACCCCACCAGGCCCACCTCCTCCCAGCAGCGCTACCCAAGAGGCCGATAACATGGGCCACTGGAGTCACTCCGAATTCCAATTCCACCGTGACTGCAAGGTATTCACCCGCAATTACATACCTGTGCTGCTTGCAAAGATAATACTAAACTTACCTTGATTCAGTAAGAAGTAATGGCCCAACACCACTGATAATCTTTACACTAGCAACATTTGCTAAAGATATTCCGTATAGCTGGGCATGGTAGCCCATGCCTGTAATCCTAGTACTTGGGAGGTTGGGACAGGAGGATCCCGGGTTCGAAACCAGCCTCAGTAACTTAGTGAGTCTTTTTCTGTTTGTTTTTTGCAAGTCTGGGGATGAGACCCAGGGGCATTTGACTCCCGAGCTACACCCACTTCCCTATCTTTTATTCTTTAGTTTGAAACAGGGACTCACTAAGTTGTGGAGGGCCTAAGTAATTGAGGCTGTCCATGAACTGAGATCTCCGCTTCCTGAATGCTGGGATTACAAGTGCGCCAACACGCCCAGTGAGACACTGTTTCAAAATAAAAAATCATATAGGACCAGGGTTGTAGTTCAGAGGTAGAATGCCCCTGGCTTTAATCTCTAGTAGTGCAGGTGCGCATAGACAGACAGACAGAGACACAGACACACACACAAGCACACTGATACCAGTTGTCATCCTGGTAGGAACCATGGTTGTATAAGTCCCATTACAAGATGCACCTCTACTTTATATAACATGTTGCTAAAAAGCTGTTTGTAAACACAGTCCAGGTAAATAAAAATATAACAAACAGATAAAAGAAGTTCTCAGCTAAAAGCAATCAATGATAAGAGGCACTGAGGGAATACACCCACATCTGGCCATGAGAAAGTTTAAGTAATCCCACACTTTTGCAGAGTGGAAATTCCTGACAGATTTCTGGGGCGGGGACGTTTTTAAATAGAAGTGGGCAGGCCGGGCGTGGTGCGGCGCAGAGGTGAAATGCCCCGGGTGCGTCCCCACTCAAATGTCTACCACCCAGTAACAAATAAAAAGCAGCGTGTCCATCCAGAATATCACTCACTCACTAGAAGCAGTGAAGTACTGACACTATATGAAGTTCCAGATTAGAAATATGCATGGTGAACGGACCAGGAGTTGTCTAGGGCCAAGGAGGTGGTTAGGGTAAAACTGGAAGTGACTGTTAATGGCTACAGAGTGGTTTTTGGAGTGATAAAAATGTTGTAGAATTAGGGATAGTAGTAATGGTAGTACAATACTACACAACCACTGAATCTCACACTAATGATTTGTGTGTGGTACTGAGATTGAACTCGGGCATTCTACCTCTGAGCTACACCCCCAGGTCCATTTTATTTCTTATTTTGAAACAGGGTAAGGGCCTCAGTAAGTTGCTGAGGCTGGCCTTGAACCTGTGATCCTCCTGTCTTAGTCTTCCAAGTACTGTGATTACAAGTGTGGACCCACACCTGACTGAAACGCACTTTAAATAAGGTGATGAATTTCAGCTGGTCACCGTGGCTCACGGCTATAATCCCAGTATTTGGGAGGATGAAACAGGACTATCACAGATTCGAGGCCAGAGTCAATAATTTAGTGATATCTTGTTTCCAAATAAAATATAAAATAGGGCTGGGAAGCCGGGCGTGGCAGCGCACGCCGGTAATCCCTGCGCTTGGGAGGCTGAGACAGGAGGATCGATTGCACAGGTTCGAAGCCAGCCTCAGCTACTTAGTGAGGCTCTCAGCAACTTAGTGAGACCCTGTTTCCAAATAAAATATAAAACAGGTCTGGGAGTATAGCCCGGAGGTAGAAAGCCTCTGGGTTCCACCCCCAGTACCACCAAAAAATAAAAAATAAAATAGGGCTGGGGGTATAGCTTGGAAGCAGAATGTCCTTGAGTTCAATCCCCAGCACCACACCCCCCCAAAAAATTGAATTTTATGGTATGTGAATAAAAGTGCCAATTAAAATAAATGAGCTAGCTGGGCGTGGTAATCCCAGCGCTTAGGAGGCTGAGACAGGAGGACTACACAGGTTCGAAGCCAGCCTCAGTTACTTAGTGAAGCTCTCAGCAACTTAGTGAGACCATTTCCAAATAAGTTATAAAATAGGGTTGGGGGTGTAGCCCGGAGATAGAAAGCCCCTGGGTTCCACCCCCCAGTACCAAAACAAAACAAACAACAAAAAAGAGAGCTAGCCTGGCATGGTGGAACATGCTTGTAATCCCAGCATTCTGAAGGCTGAGACAGGAGGATCGCGGTTTGTGGTTAGCCTCAGCTACTTAGTGAGGCCCTCTGCAACTCAGTGAGACCCTGCTTCAAAATAGAGAATAAAAAAATCAGGCTGAGGCCGGGCATGGTGGCACACGCTTGTAATACCCACGCTTGGGAGGTGGAAACAGGAGGATCCCTCAGGTTCGAAGCCATCCGCGCTGGCTTAGGAGACCCTGTTTCCAAATAAAAAGTATAAAATAGGTCTGGGAGTGTAGCCCGGAGGTAGAAGGGTTTCCACGAACCCCAGTACGGAAAAAAAAAAAAAAATAGCTGATCTGACTTCAATAAATATACAATCCTACACTGCAGAACCGGCCAGAAACACTGACCCATACGTGGCTGTCCCCAGTGCTGGCCTGAGAGGATAAGGGCTTATGTTGCTTCAGGCCCTCCTGAGCAGTTGGAGCATTTAGCCCATAAAATAAACATGGTAATAAATAAGAATGTAGCATAAGTGAATACAGTAGTTCCAGTGTTAAGCCCAGTAAGGATATAGATTAAAATAAAATGCCGGGTGTGGTGGCGCACACTTGTAATCCCAGCATTTGGGAGGCTGAGACCCGAGGATTGCGGTTCGCGGCCAGCCTCAGCTACTTAGTGAGGCCCTCTGCAACTCAGTGAGACCCGGTTTCAAAATAAAGAATAAAAAATAGGGCAGGGGTGTAGCTCAGAGGTCGAATACCCCTGGGCTCCATTCCCAGACCCGCAAATAAATAAATAAATAAAATGTCATTCATGTTAGACAACTCAACAAATCATGCTTGTGCTCTGACCAGCTACTTTGGGGCAGGTAGCGCCAAGCCTTAGTCAACAGGGGAATCAGAACCAGTTCCTACCCTAAACAGCTTTGAGCACAGGAAGAAAATCCTGGGAACAAATCAGTTTCACACCTCACAATAACTGCAACAATACAAAACCTCTAAGTACATACCAAATCTACAGCTCTTATATATAGTAGCTGATAGGAAACTGATACACAACCTCCTCTATGTATCATCTCCAGATTATTCGCAATACCTAATACAATGCAAACATTGCGTAGGCTGTTACAGTGTTGTCTAGGGAATAACATAGGAAGCCTATGCCTGTTGAATACAAAGGAAATTTTTTCTGAATATTTTTGATATATCATCTTTTCAACCCACCATGGGATATGGAGGGCAAACTGCATGCAGGGCAGAAGCAAGGAAGAGGTAACATGGGGTAGTCTTTTATACCTCAGTGTTTGGCGTAGAACGAGGCGCACACCATACACTTCGTGAACGTTTGTGGACGCAGAGCCCTCTTTGGGCTGTTTTCAAATTGTGTTGAGGGGGTACTCTCAACTAGAATCCCCATGAGCACATCTTCACTGAGGTAACTCCTTACGGGTGTCTCATCCCTCAATGGTCATGAGCTAGCAATTCACAAAGTTTAGAGCACCACAGCTTTCTGTCTGACACTATAGTTTTCAGTTGCTTTACCGTGTGTGTGTGTGTGTGGGGGGGGGGGGGTTCCTGGGGATTTAACCTACCTCCGAGCTACACCTCCAGCCCTATTTTTTAATTTTGAAACAGGGTCTCACTAGGTTGATGAGAGTCTCACTACTTGCTGAGGCTGGTCTCTAATCTGCGACCTCCTGTCTCAACCTCCCAAGTACTGGGATTACAAGCATGTGCCACCAAGCCTAGCTTTACCGTCAGTCTCAACACATCACACGTCAAAATCTTTGCCCCATGACTTTGCTGTGAGAACACTACTTAACCTGTTCTTTTAGACTCTGCCAGGCAGCACAGCAACCCCCCCCCTTATGTCACAGACCACCTCCAGTCAGCCAGCCCTGTCAGCTGCAGAGGACTTCCTTGTATCAGCACTGGTGACTCACAGGGCAGTAGTGTCACTGGAAAGGTCTCTCAGATAAGATTCTATCAACAGAACTGCACACTCACTAGGCAGATCCTTACTGCCCACTCTATGTCGGAGTCCAATACCCACTATCAGCAACAGGAAAAGGATCGAGCAAGTGAAGACGAAAAATGGATGCCATGTAAGGAACTGGAAGAGGGCTCTGCTGGGGAAGCAATGGGTGAGAAAGCAATGGAGTAAGGAACAAACTCAACTGACAAGGGAGCTTCAAAGTAAAACCATCAACACAGGTGCCCTCAGCCCCCATCCCTGAGTCCTGCAGCCTCTGATCCCACCAACACACGGTCAAAACACTAATTTAAAAAGTGTACTGAACACGTCACGTAGCAGTTACAGTGTAGGGGGTATTATGAATAATCTAAAGGAGGCTCAAAGTATATGGAAAGCCGCGGGTTGTGTAGTCTTGGTATCTGGGTGTCTGAGACAGGAGTATCTCTGTCTCTCGCAGGTTCTAGACCAGCCTCAGCAACTTAGTGGGACCCTGTTTCAAAATAAGTTATAAAATAGAGGTGAGGTGTAGCTCAGAGGCAGAATGCTCCTGGGTTCAATCCCAGTACCGTACACAGAGTCTATGGGAGGATATGCGTGGGTCTCATGAAAATAACCCGCGCACAGTAGACTTTGACATCCACGGGGATCCTGAAACCAATTCCCTGCGCACTCTGAGGGACCACTGCACTATTATTTTCCCTTTCAAATAGAGCTAATTGGGCCGGGCGCAGTGGCGCACGTTTGTGATCCGAGTACTTGGGAGGCTGGGACAGGAGGTTCACCAGGCTCGTGGCCAGCCTTAGCTACTTAGTGAGACCCTGTTTCAAAAACCAAAAAGACTAAGCCGGGCGTGGTGGAGCACGCTTGTAATCCAACATTCGGAAGGCTGAGACACGAGGATCGCGGTTCGCGGACAGCCTCAGCCTCAGCGAGGCCCTGGGCAACTCAGTGAGACCCTGTTTCAAAATAAATAAAAAATAGGGCTGGGGGTGTGGCTCCGAGGTAGCATGCCCCTGGGTTCCATTCCCAGTACTGCAAAAAAAAGGCAGAATAAAAAGTAGAACTGGAAACGGGGCTCGAGGTAGCATGGCCCTGGGTTCGATCTCCAGCCCCGCGAAAAGCCAAAGAAAAGGACACAGAGCTACGGGCTCCAGGGTCTCGAGGAGCGCGCGGCCGAGCGCCGCTGGCCCGCCAGCCCCGCGGGCCGGCCGGAGGCTCGGCGGGGAGAGGCTCGGGCCGGCCGGGGTCGCGCTCGCCGCCGGCCCGCCGTGACCTTGACCCGCCGCGGGCGCCCGCACTCACCGTCGCGAGGCCCGGCCGGCCGCGGGGGCCCACGCCGCCGGGCCGGAGCAGCGCGGGCAGGCCGCGGGCCCGGCAGCCGCCCCGGCCCCACAGCAGCAGCCAGCGGTGCGCCATGGCCGCCGGCCCGCGCGGGCGGTGCGCGTCGGCAGCCCGGAGCCGGCAGCGGGCGCCGCGGCTCTGCGCGACCCACGCTCTCCACACGCGCGCCCACGGCCGCCCGCCCGGCGTGCCGACGTCCTCCGGCAGCCCGCGCGACCTCCCCGCGCCGGGCGGGGCGGGGCCTAGGAGGCACGCAGAGCGCCGGGGCGGGGCCTAGGAGGCGCGCAGAGCGCCGGGGCGGGGCCTAGGAGGCACGCAGAGCGCGGAGGGCGGGGCCTAGGAGGCACGCAGAGCGCGGCGGGCGGGGCCTAGGAGGCACGCAGAGCGCGGCGGGCGGGGCCTAGGAGGCGCGCAGAGCGCCGGGGCGGGGCCTAGGAGGCACGCAGAGCGCGGCGGGCGGGGTCTAGGAGGCACGCAGAGCGCGGCGGGCGGGGCCTAGGGAAGTTACGCACAGCGCGGCGGGCGGGGCCTAGGGAGGCAGGCAGAGCGCGGTGGGCGGGGCCTAGGAGGCACGCAGAGCGCGGCGGGCGGGGCCTAGGAGGCACGCAGAGCGCGGAGGGCGGGGCCTAGGGAAGTTACGCAGAGCGCGGCGGGCGGGGCCTAGGGAGGCAGGCAGAGCGCGGTGGGCGGGCGAGGAAGGCGCTTGGGACGGGACCTAGGGAGGCGCGCAGCGCACAATGGGCGGGGCCTAGGGAGGCACGCACAGAGCGGTGGGCGGGGCGAGGAAGGCGCGTGGGGCGGGGCCTAGGAAGGGCACGCAGAGAGCGGTGGGCGGGTTAAGAAGGTGCCTGGAGGGAGATGCCTAGGGAAAGGGGTTCACAGAGCGCGGTGGGCGGGCTATGGGCGTGGCGGAGGCCTGAAGGGCGGGGTGTGGGCGGGGCCTAGCAGAGCTCACAGCGCGGTGGGCGGGGCGGGGCGGGAGACGCCGCGAGAAGGGCACGGGTGGGCGGGCCCTCAGGACGCTGCGTGGAGGGCGGGGCCTAAGGACTGGGGCGTGGAGGGCGGGCCCGGGGCGGTGCGTGGGCCGGCGTGGAGGATCAGGTTAGGAGGGCAGCTGGGTGCAGGTCCTTTCCCACGGGGGATCCCAGCCATCCTTAACGTTCTAGCATTCTCTCTCATTCATCAAATAGTTAAGTTCAGTGGCACTGACAGCACGGTGAAAGGCCCTGGAGCTGCCCAAACAACTAACTTGGGAGGGCAAAGCAAAAAAGTCACAAACGCAATAACAAAAGTGTTGGGACAGTAACCTCTAGCTTGGCCCCATCAGGAGCCCTTTCAAAGAGAAAATGCCGGGCGTGGTGGCGCATGCTCATTCGGGAGGCTGAGACCGGAGGATCGCGTTTGTCGTGCTTTGTGTTAGTTGTAACAGCACTGTGGGCTTTTTTTCTTCCATTCAAATAGATATGTTGAATCAGGAAATTAAAACTAATAGACAGCGAGGTCGCAGCTTAAACAAATCTTTATTACAAATGTATTGCTAATTTGTAATGAAGGGAAGAGAAAGGGAAGAGAAAAGCAGCCTGGAAGACGCGAGAGAGCCTGGGAGTGGAGCTCTGCCCCCCTGGCCCCTGGCCCTTAACGCTGCTTTCTTATTGGGATGTTCTTATCAGCACTGAAGACAATGCTGGGGTAGTAACATCTCTTAGGTGGTGGCTTCTGGTTTTCCTACCCTGCTGTATCAGCCTATCAGCCACGGGGGCCTTGAAGTCACATGTAAGAGGAGGGGAGCGGGCAGTGTGCAGGCAGAGTCCCTGTGACCTAGGGCTTTTAATTGCTTCGATATATCTTTAGGGCTAAAGGCTTTAATTGCCTCTACCTTCTTACTATGCGTTAACATCAAGGCAGAGGAGGGGCTGGAGGATTCTGAAGTGCGACAGGAAGCTGCATTTTCTGCCTGAGGCCTGTATAGCATCCAGGCTCTGACTGCCTTTTACATTTTTATTGAAATCAATACCAGAGTAATTTTTCAATACCAGCACATTAGGTGTAATGTATCTACATATTGTCGACATGGCACCCAAAATTGGCATTTATAAATGAACACTCAGAAAATTAACATAAAATGCCCCTGAGTTCCACAACCTAAATTGTTGCGGGGTGGGGGTGTGTGCGTGGTGTGTTTGGGGAGAAGTAATCCCCACCACCACCACACAGACAGACAGACAGAAAAACCGCGGATTCTTGTCCTAAGCTAAGAATAAGTATTCATCGCTTGGACAGCTGCTGAGGACTTAAAGAAATTTATTAAAAAGATAGAAATACAGAAGTAGTTAACAGCCCTGTGCCACAGCGGGGCACAGGGGGGCAATTCGAATGAAGATGCCAAAGAACTCCAGTTTACTGAGTGTTTTTATCCTGTTTAAGTCCAGCAGGTGCCTTTGGTTTTTGGAGATAATGTGACCCCTTACCTCCAGCCCCAGCCAGATTTATGGACTGAGGGGAGGCATCTCTGTGTCCAGACACAGGCTTTTACCTTTTGTCTTATCCCCCAAAATGTGTGAAGTTTTTCTTAGGAGTGCAAAGACATATTTTTCTCCTGGATCCAGCCTTCCTTCCTTTACAAATGGAAATTACAAGTCTCTTCTTCCTGTTAGCTAACCCTGGCTTTCTTAGTAAAGAAGACATATTATAAAATTGGAAATCTTTCCCAATACTGACACATTAATAAGTGTGTGTGTGTGTGTGTGTGTGTGTGTGTGTGTGTGTGTGTGTGGTACTGGGGTTCCTGGAAGCCCTTCTACCTCCGGGCTACACTCCCAGACCTATTTTTACTCTTTTTTTTTTTTTTTTTTTGGAAACAGGGTCTCCTAAGCCAGCGTGCGCGGCTGCCTTCGAACCCGCGCGATCCTCCTGTCTCCGCCTCCCAAGCGCAGGGATTACAAGCGTGCCCACCACGCCCGGCTTCATTAATAAATCTTAAAACCTCTTCCCACTACCAGTACATAAATGAATCTTACAACTGAGTAAATTTAAGATTTGTTCATGAGACTAAAGTAAAAATGTCCTTAAAATTATGAACACATAGCCAGGCGTGGTGATGCACGTTTGTAATCCTGCGCTTGGGAGGCGGAGACAGGAGGATGGCGCTGATTCAAAGCCAGCCTCACTGGTTTAAGAGACCCTGTTTCCAAATAAAAATATAAAATAGGTCTGGGAGTGTAGCCCCGGAGGTAGAAGGGCTTCCAGGAACCCCAGTACCACCAAAGAAATTAAAAATAAAAAATAAATTATGAACACAGTCCTTTCTTCCCTAGGTAAGTAGTCAATCAAGATTATGTTTACCTCTGTAGGATGGTTTCAAATACAATGTTCATTGCTTTAAATTTTGTTTCTCTGGCAGAATTTTTTTTTTTCTTCCTTGCAGTAGTGGAGATTTGGGAGGCTGACACGGGAAGATACGGATTTGGGGCCAGCCTCTGCAGCTCACTGAGACTGTTTCAAGATAAAGAATAAAAATGGGGCTGGGGGTGTAGCTTAGAGGTAGAATGCCCTTGGGTTCCACCCCCAGTGTCGCAAAATAGAAATAAAAAGACTGGCCATTGCTCAGGGGAGCCGCGCTGTGCGTCTTTTGCCACTAGATGGCAGGAGAGGTCAACGTATCGCTAAGACGATGCGCCGGGTAGAGGCAGCCGCAAATAGAATGAGACCCTGTTTCCAAGTTAAAAATAAAAAGGGCTCGTCATCCCTGCATTGGGGAGGCTGAGGCGGGAGGATCGCGGTTCGCGGACAGCCTCAGCTACTTAGTGAAGCCCTCCGTAACTTAATGAGACCCTGTTTCAAAATAAAAGAATAAAAATGTAGGACTGGGGGTGTAGCTTAGAGGTTGAGTGCCCTGGGCTCCATCTCCAGGCCTGGAAATAAATAAATAAATAATAAAAATAAAAAGGGCTGGGGGTGCAGCGGGTGGAAGCCAAGGAAGGCTGCAGAGGCTAGGTGCGATCACCCCGCCCCAGGTGAGCGCGTGGCTCTCTTGGCCACGCGGTGTTCTAAACTCAACATCAGAAAGCTCCTCGGTTTTTGTTTTTGTTTATTTGCAGTACTTTGCAGTCTTTTTCAAGAATGAAAATATTTTTCATTATTTTGCAACAGGGTCTCACTGAGTTGCAGAGGGCCTCACTAAGCAGCT
Organism: Muscardinus avellanarius; assembly: GCF_963383645.1. Taxonomy (NCBI): domain Eukaryota; kingdom Metazoa; phylum Chordata; class Mammalia; order Rodentia; family Gliridae; genus Muscardinus; species Muscardinus avellanarius. The sequence continues at coordinate 64,474,356 of NC_137803.1, read as the reverse complement.
GAGGCTGTCTGTGAATCGCGATCCTCCGGTCTCAGCCTCCCGAGTGCTGGGATGACAAGTGTGCGCCACCACGCGCGGCTAAGAAAATGAATTTTGACATGGGATCTCAGTGTAGAGCATCTGAATAGATTAAATGAAAGGCAGCTGTGGGCGTGGCTCAGCGGTGGAGCACGCTCGAGGCCCCGGGTTTGATTGCTAGTACTAAAAATAAATAGATAAATAGGAAAAAGGGAAAGACCACGGGTGGGAGCGTCTCAGTTTGCTGCCAGGCGGTCGGGAGGGTCTCCCCAAACAGGACTGAAGACACGCCCGTAGCACTGCCAGGAGTCATCCCGTTATATACACGGCCTCCTGGGGTGACCTTGACTCATCAAACACGCCCTCGCTCACACCTGCGCTCCAGGGGCCGGTCGGCGCCAGGGCCAGGACGCAGTGGAGAACGGGCTCGGCCCTGCCTCGAGAGCCCGAGTCCGAGCCTGCTTCCCTGGCTTTAGGGAAGCCAAGGTCGCCGGGCCCTTAAAATGGACCACTCGCAGGGCGTGGGGCGCCTGTGACCCCGTGCTCGGGAGGGGCGACATGAGGGCCACACAGGTTCAAGCCGCCGCACTGGCTTAGGAGACCCTGCTTCCAAATAAAAATATAAAAAATAGGTGTGGGAGTGTAGCCCAGAGGTAAAAGGGCTTCCAGGAACCAACCCCAGTACCACCAAAATAAATAAACAAACAAATAAATAAATAAATAAATAAATAAATGCCGGGCGTGGTGGCGCACGCTTGTCATCCCCGCGCTTGGGAGGCAGAGACAGGAGGATCGCGCAGGTTCGAAGCCAGCCAGCCGCGCTGGTTTAAGAGACCCTGCTTCCAAATAAAAATATAAAAAATAGGTCTGGGAGTGTAGCCCAGAGGTAGAAAGGCTTCCAGGAACCCCAGTGCCACCAAATAAATAAATACAATAAAATAAAAATAAAATGTACCACTTCAAGCCGGGCGTGGTGGCGCACGCTTGTAATCCCAGCATTTGGGAGGCTGAGACAGGAGGATCGCAGTTTGGGGACAGCCTCAGCTACTACTTTGAGGCCCTTTGCAACTCAGTGAGACCCTGTTTCAAAAATAAAGAATAAAAAACAGGGCTGGAGCTTTAGCTCGGACGTAGAATGCCCCTGGGTTTCATCCCCAGTACTGAAAAAAAAAAAAAAGAAAGTACCACTTCAGACACGCAGCCCTGTAATCCTGGAACTTGGGAGGCTAAAACCGCAGAATTGCAGGTTCAAGGCCAGCTTTTATTTTGAAACGGGGGCTTGCTAGTATGATGTTTCACCCCTTGCTGAGGCTGTCCTTGAACCTGCAATCCTCTTGTTTCAGCCTCCCAAATACTGGGATTACAAGCATGCACCCCCACACCCAGCACAGCTTATTATTTATTTATTTATTTTGTGTATGTGTGTGTGATACTGGGGCTAGAACTCAGGGGCCTTCTACTTCTGGACTACACTGCCAGACCCATTTTATCTTTTATTTATAAACAGGGTCTCACTAAGTTGCTGAAGGCCTTGCTGATTCGCTGAGGATGACCTCAAACCTGCGTTCCTCCTGTCTCATCCTCCCAATTACTGAAATTAAAGATGTGTGCCTCCACACCTGGCTTATCTTTTATTTTTAAACAGGATCTCACTAAATTGCCGAGGGCCTCACAAAGTTGTTGAGGCTGGCCTCCAACCTGCAATCCTTCTGTCCCAGCTTCCCAAGTACTGAGAGAGAAGACAGAGGCCCGCCACCACACCTAGCTTTGATCACTTTATAGAAAAGTTACAACAACCTACTCAAGGTCAGACGAGTATTTTTCAAGGTCAGACACGCGCTTTTTCAGGAGTCAACACTTGGGAAGGCCACGCCAGGGCCTTCTGCCTTCCAGCAACATGAGTCGTACCAGACACGGAGCAGCCGGGGCCTTGATCTTACCTTCCCGGCTCTCCTTCCCGGGAACTGTACGCCGCAGTCTGTCGTTCCGGGAGCCTGACTCGTGGCGGCTGGCGAGGGCAGCCTGGGTGGACGAGTCTGCGTGGACCCGCAGTTTGGAAGCCAAGGGCCAGGCGGCAGCAGACAGTGGGTCTCTTGCCTTGATCTTCTCCACTTCAGAGGAAGAAGCCCAGCGAGCGCCAGCCCGGGGCGGACACCGGGAGCCAGTCGCAGGCCGGGCTGGCCGCACCGGAGGCCGGGAGGGCCTGTGAGCAAGCAGGGCACCTGTGGGCTTTGCGTGGCCGGGACGCTGGGCTTCCTCCAGCAGTCGTCAGGGGTTATGAGCAGAGCAGGCAGGCAGCGGCCAGCACGGGGTCGGCCGGAGGGCTCTGAGCAGGACGGCCCCAGGCCTCTGCCTGCCGGCCACACCCCCACGCCTACTGTTATTTTTTATTTTGAATCAGGCTCTCACTAGGTTGTGGAGGCCTCACTAGGTAGCTGAGGCTGGCCTGCGCCTGCGATCCTCCCGTCTCAGCCCGGGTGCTGACATTGCAGGTGTGGGCCGCCGCGCTGGCCTGATGAATGCCAATTATGGTCTGTTAAGCCTCCTCAGACTCCAGCAACCAGGCAGACAAAACCCAGGCGGGGCCATGGCACCAGGCCGGTCCGGGTTCTAATCTCCTTCCCGCCTGTGTGTTCTGGGACAACGCACTCGCCCCCCGAGGTCCTCCTGACCTGTGGCGGTGTCCGATGCTGACCGGGTCCTTCTCCAGGGAAGCAGAGCCTGCTGTATGCGCCAAGGCCATGGTGCCGCGTGGAGTGGCTGTGGGGGCCACTTCCCGGCAGACAGGCCCCAGGAGGGTGGGGACAGGGCAACCCCAGCTTCCACCGCAGCGCCTGGCCCCAGGTCCCAGTGGACAGCGGCACCTGCTGACCTCGTGTGATCCCCCAGGTCCCAGTGGACAGCGGCACCTGCTGACCTCGTGTGATCCCCAGGTCCCAGTGGACAGCGGCACCTGCTGACCTCGTGTGATCCCCCAGGTCCCAGTGGACAGCGGCACCTGCTGACCTCGTGTGATCCCCCAGGTCCCAGTGGACAGCGGCACCTGCTGACCTCGTGTGATCCCCCAGGTCCCAGTGGACAGCGGCACCTGCTGACCTCGTGTGATCCCCAGGTCCCAGTGGACAGCGGCACCTGCTGACCTCGTGTGATCCCCCAGGTCCCAGTGGACGACAGTGGTACCTGCTGACCTCGTGTGATCCCCCAGGTCCCAGTGGACAGCGGCACCTGCTGACCTCGTGTGATCCCCCAGGTCCCAGTGGACAGCGGCACCTGCTGACCTCGTGTGATCCCCAGGTCCCAGTGGACAGCGGCACCTGCTGACCTCGTGTGACCAGCGGGGGTTGCTACCCTCATTGCAGGCCAGGAAACTGACCTTTTTAAATTTCTTGGGGTGTGTGCGGGGTACTGAGGACTGAACCCCGCGCCGTCTGCCTCTGAGCGGCACCGCAGCCCTAGGTGACTTTCCCCGAAGCCGGTGTCACCGCGCCGGGGGCGTCCGAGCCGCGTCCCGGCCCCCCCCCCGCGGGCGGCGCGGTCACGTGGCGGGGCGGGGCTGCGGAGCGGCGGCGGCGGCGACCGAGCAGCCAGCACCGCGGGCGGGGGATGCGGACCTGGAGCGCCGAGCACGTGTTCGGGTGAGCGGCCGGAGCCGGGGAGGCCGGGTGGGGAGGCCGCGCGGAGGCCGGCCTCGGCGCCCCTCGGGCCTGGGCGGCCTGGAGGGAGGAGGGCGCCGGGCGCCGGGCCGCGGCCTAAGCCCTTGCAATAGAGCTGGCACCGCCGGCCGCTCGCTGTGATCTGTCGCCCATTTTAAGCCGATTTTGCCGTGCTTAGGGGAATTTAAGAAAAAGATGTTTTTGCGGTACTGGGGTGGAACCCAGGAGCATTCTACCTCCGAGCTGCACCCGCAGCCCTATTTTTTATTCTTTATTTGGAAGCCAGGTCTCGCTAAGTTGCAGAGGGCCTCCCTAAGTAGCCGAGGCTGTCCTCGAACCCATGACCCTCCAAGAGCTGGGAGGCCACCATGCCGGCTTGGAAACTAGAACATTTAAGCCGGGCAGGGAGGCGCTGCTCTCTACGCCCAGCACTGGGGAGGCCAGACGGCGGCATCGCAAGTTAGAGGTCAGCCTCAGCAAGAGGAGGCCAGCAACCCGGCGAGACCCTTCGAAACAAGTCTTGTCTAAAGGGGCTGCGGTGTGGCTCGGAGATAGCTTGCTTCGGGATTCAGGCCCAGCCCACACACTTTGTTTTTTTTTTGGTGGCACCGGGGTTCCTGGAAGCCCTCCTACCTCGGGGCTGCACTCCCAGACCTATTTTATATTTTATTTGGAAACAGGGTCTCTTACTCCAGCGAGGCTGGCCTCGAACCTGCGCGGTCCTCCTGTCTCCGCCTCCCGAGCGGGGATGACAGGCGTGCCCACCGCGCCTGGCCACACATAAAAATGTTTAAATATTCAATTTTCTACACAACCACGACAATAGTGCAAGTGTGTGTGTGTGTGTGTGTGTGTGTGTGTGTGTGTGTGTGTGCTGGGGATTGAACCCAGGTATTCAGCCTCTGAGCTACATCCTCAGCCCGATCTTATTTTTATGAAACAAGGTCTCCCCCACTTGCCGGGGCCTCTCCACGCCGCCGGAGCCGGCCTCCGACCCGGGGTCCTTCTGTCCCGGCCTCCGACCCGGGGTCCTTCTGTCCCGGCCTCCAGCCCTGATCCCACCGGGTAGGGCCCTCTGCCTCTGTGCCAGGGCCTGGCCCAGCCCTTCTGGCCTCGTGAGCGCGGTGGGCGGGCTTGGGGTTGAGCCAGGGACGCCCCCCCCCCCCCGCGACCCCCAGGCTGGGGCTTGGCGGCAGGACCGCCGACCCCCGCTCCCTCTGCTTCTCCGCAGCCACCCGTGGGACGCGGTGATCGCGGCGGCCATGCGCAAGTACCCGAACCCCCTGAACCCCAGCGTGGTGGGCGTGGACGTGCTGCAGCGCGGCGTGGACGGCGCGGGCCGGCTGCACAGCCTGCGGCTGCTGCGCGCCGAGTGGGGGCTGCCCGGCCTGGTGCGCGCGGTGAGCGGACGGCCGGGAGGGCCGCAGGTTCGAGGCTGCAGCCGGCCAGCCGGGGTGGTGGGGCCGCCCGTAACCCAGAACCGGAGACGGGAGGTCACAGGTTCCAGGCCAGCCCCAGCAGCTTAGGGAGACTGTTTCAAAGTAAATAAGTAAAAGGGCTGGGGCTGGGCAGGGGGTGAACGGGCTCCATGTCCAGTACCAAAAGAATGACCGCAGAGCACAGGCCAGCGCTCCTGGCCTGGTGCACACGGCTCCCAGCGCAGTGTAGTCCACGGCAGTGGTGTGCGCGCCTGGCTCTGGGGTCCAACCAGGGGTCCCTGTACGCCGGCTCTGCTCACGGGACCTGCAGAGCTGATGCATGCTGGCCTCACAGCCGCCGTCCTCCCGTCTCAGCCTCCTAAGGAGTGGGGACAGGCCTGTTTGCAAGCCAGCTCTTTCTCAGAACTGACAGGCGGGGCGTGAATCAGAGGAGGCCTTTCTTCACACCGGCACCCCGCTTCCCTCCCCAGAGTTGGGGCTGGCCTGGCGCCGGCCGGGGCTCACCGTCCCCTCGGGGCCCTGCTGGCTCTTGCATAGCAGCACGACCAGGACTCGGACACCTGGCGTGGACCTGTGGCTCCAGCAGCCCCCCCCCCCAAGAATAGCGCCATTCCCAGGATCACCTGCCCCAAGAATTGCCCGCTCCCCAGGATCACCCGCCCCCCCCAAGAATAGTGCCACCGCCAGGATTACCCGCCCCCAGGATCACCTGCCCCCAGGATCACCCGCCCCCAGGATCACCCGCCCCCAGGATCCCCTGACCCCCAGGAGAGCGCCACCTGCTTCCTTACTTGCCACAGCACCAGCTCTGGAGCTGCGCTCTGCCTGCGGTCACTTTTCACTCTCCGGAGGCAGCGTCTGGCCTCTTCGGGCCCCTCCGCCTCCTGTTACACTTTGCTAAGCGTGGACCCACCGGTCAGTGGGATGCGTCACCCGGCACTCTGCTAGTGTGGTTGTGTGTTTTAGATCCTGGGGACCAGCAGGACCGTGACGTACATCCGAGAGCACTCCGTCGTGGACCCGCTGGGGAAGAAAATGGAGCTGTCCTCCACCAACGTAAGCAATGGCGTAGCGCCGGCCTGAGCGAGCGGGTTGGCAGTGCCTGTCTGCCCGCTGCCTTCCCTAGCCCTGAGCTGCTCCAGCCCAGCTCGGGGCTACGTGACGGCTCATGTTTAGTAGCAAGTTTAAATTTATTTAACAGTATTTTATGAATTTTTTTGTAGCACTGGGGGTGGACCCCAGGGGCATTCTACCTCCAAGCTACACCACCTGCCCTATTCTTATTCTTTATTTTGAAACAGGGTCTCACTGAGTTGCAGAGGCCTCAGTAAATAACAGGCTGGTTGCAAACCTGCAATTCTTCTGTCTCAGTACTCCCGGTACAAGTGTGTGCCACCACACTTGACTATTTTATGACTTTTTATTCAAGTACAATAAACATCTAGGAACATAAACTTATACGTGAGGGTCCATTCTGGTGTGTTTGCACAGCAGGGGATGGCAGGTCACGAAAAGGCCCCGTGTGTTTCACAAACACTGGAAGAGCCGGGTGTGCTGGCTGGGCCTGTAGTCCCCGCGCTTGGGAGGCTGAGACAGGAGGATCGCGCAGCTTCGAAGCCAGCCTCAGCTGCTTAGTGAGACCCTGATCCCAAGTAAAAAATGAAATAGGGCCAAAGGTGTAGCCCGGAGGTGGACTAGCCCCTAGGTTCCATCCTCAGGCCACAAAAATAAATAGGTGCGCGGGAAGAGCAAACAGAAAGGCACACAGTGACGACATCGCCGGCTGACGGGCCCCGGCGTGGCCAGCCTCCGCCCAGAACAGCCTCCGCGACCCCTTCAGCGGCTTGGCTTTGTTTGGTTTGGTGGTGGTGCGGGGATGGAAGCGGGCGCTTGTGTGTGCAGGCGGGTACTCCGCCCAGAGTGCGCCTCCTTGTGCGCGGTGGGTGCGCACACGTGGGAATGTGGTGCTGGGCATTGCACCCAGGGGAGCTCCACTGGGCTACACCTCCAGATGCTTTTGTGTGTGTGTGATACCGGGGTTCCTGGAAGCCCTTCTACCTCTGGGCTACACTCCCAGACCTATTTTTATACTTTTATTTGGAAACAGGGTCTCTTATGCCAGCTGGCTGGCTTCGAACCTGCGCGATCCTTCTGTCTCTGCCTCCCAAGCACGGAGATTACAATTTTTTGAAACAGGGTCTCACTGAGTTGCAGAGGGCCTCACTAAGCAGCTGGGGCTGTCTGTGAATCGTGATCCTCCCGTCTCAGCCTCCCCAATGCTGGGATGACAAGCGTGCGCCACCACGCCCGGCTAAAAAACAAGGGTTTTAATAGCAGACGTAACCTAGCTAAGCAGGAAGGCTGTTTTATTTCTGGGCATGCCTGCGGCCTCGCAGCCTTCTGGGTCCAGGCCCGGGGCTGGAGTCGCGCGCGGCGCCTTTGGGGCTCGAGCGTCCGCTCTGCTCTGCTAAGGGCTCATTGGGGATGGAATCATCCGGGCAGGCGGCTTGGGAAGAAATGAGAGGGAAACAGACTGAGTCGTTCTTTTCCTCTTTTAAGATCACTCTCACAAATTTGGTATCAGTGAGCGAGCGGCTGGTGTACACGCCTCACCCGGAGAACCCTGGAAAGTGAGTGGCCTGACCCAGGGCGGGCGGAGCCCTGCGTGGGACCCCTGACCCTGACCCCTGACCCCGCAGGACGGTGCTCACACAGGAGGCTGTCATCGCCGTGAAGGGGCTTGGCCTGGGCAGCTATCTGGAGAGCCTCATGGCCAGCACCATATCGTCCAACGCGAGGAAGGTGCGTGCGTCAGGTGCCGGGAAGAGGGGATGTGTTGGTGCTGCGAGGCCCTGAGTGCCGGGGCGCTGCCTGCCCCCCAGCTCCGAAGCCCACACCATGCCCCCATTTCATTCAAACACTGCGATCCCAGTACTTGAGAGGCTGGCAGGATCACAGGTTCAAGGCCAGCCTCAGCAATGTAGTGGGACCCAAAAGAAAAGACAAAACGGGGAGTGGAGCTAAGAGGTAGAACGCCCTGGGCTCCGTCCCCACTGCCAAAGGGAAAGAAGGGGTGCTAGGGAAGGGCTGGCCAGGATTTGAGGGGCCTGTGTTTGTGGGTGCAGGGGAGTCCCAGGGCCACCCTGCTTGAAAGGGAAAGCTCAAGGGGTAGCCACACTGTCGCCCAGAGCTCACGGGTCGGGCTCAGCAGCAGCAGACTGGCCACAGCAGAGAGGGTCTGCGCAGGCCGTCAAGCACGGCTTTGTGAACTTTTGGCCGTTTTGTATTTTGTATTTTTTTGGTGTTACCGGGGATGGAACCCTTCTACCTCTGGGCTACACTCCCAGACCTATTTTATATTTTATTTGGAAACAGGGTCTCTTAAGCCAGTGAGGCTGGCTTCAAACCTGTGCGATCCTCCTGTCTCCGCCTCCCAATCACGGGGATTATAAGCGTGCGCCACCATGCCCGGCATGTATTTTATATTTTTAATTAATTAACCAATTTTAATTCATTTCGGGTACTGGGGATTGAACTCAGGAGCATTCTACTTCCAGGCTATGCCCCCTTTTTATTTTTTTAAGTTTCGGAGGGTCTTGCCAAGTTGCTGAGGCTGGCTGTGAACCTGTGATCCTCCTGTCTCAGCCTCCCGAGTACTGGGATGAGTGTGTGCTGCCACGCCCGGCTGGGCATGTGTTCTGAGATGCCTGGGAACCGCTGTGGCGATGGAGGTGGACGGGGTGGGGGTGTAGGCTGGGTGCTGGGGGCAGCAGGGCCCCCGCTCCCCAGCCCCTCTGGGATGAGGACTGCCTCTGGGATGTGTTGGGCTGCCTGCGGGACCCCAGCTGCGCACTCTTGCTGACGGCAGAGAGCTCTAGCCCTAAAATATGCCGCCTTCTTTCTGAGCCGAGGAACTGCCCCTCCGTGACGGCGACAGGAGGTGCCACGCTGTGAAGCTCACCCTGAAAATCGCCTGTGTTGCTGCAGGGCTGGGCAGCCATCGAGTGGATAATCGAACATTCCGAAAGCGCCGTCAGCTAACCGCGCCTGCTCCCGCATCGAGGCGGTACCTATGTGCTCGGTACGGGTGTGGACGCTCAGTGATTCGTTGCCGTGTGCGCGGGCGCGTGTGAGGGTGAAGACGTGGGAGGTGTCCCTCGGCAGCCTGAGCGTCTGCAAGGCAGAACCAAACCGCAGCTCCAGGCGGTCTCAGTTCCTTGGTTCACAGCAGGATTTATTTTCAGGGGACACTTGAACTGCTGCCTCTAAGGAAGGTCAAGCAGCCTCTGCTGCCAGAGATGCTCAGAGCCTGCAGGGCAGCCTGTGCCTCCTAGCCAGACACAGCGAGAGAAGGAGCGTCCACAAGGAGGCCCCTGTGAGCTGCGAAGCCACGTGAGGCCGGCGCCGGGGTGCGGCCTGGCACCCCACTTGGGAGGCTGAGACAGGAGGGTCGCGGGTTCGCCGCCAGCCTCAGCAACTTAGCCAGACTCTAAGCAGCCTAGCGAGACCCTTGTGTGTGTGTGTGTGTGTGTGTGTGTGTGTGTGTGTGTCTGGGGATGGAACCCAGGGACATTTGACCACCGAGCTATCCTTCTGCCCTATTTTTTATTCTTTATTTTGAAACGGGGTCTCACTGAGATGCTGAGGGCCTCACTAAGTAGCTGAGGCTGTCTGCGAACCGCGACCCTCAGGTCTCAGCCTCCCGAATGCTGGGATGACAAGCGTGCCCACCACGCCCGGCTTGCAAGACCCTTTTCAAAATAAACAATAAAATAGGCTATAGTTCAGAGGTAGAGTGGCCCTGGCTTCAGTCCCCAGTACCCTCCAAGGAGAGGGTGGCTGTGATGGGGGGTCTTTCTTTTCTCTCCCTCTCTCCTCCTTTCTTTTGTGGTACTGGAATTGAAGGGGTGTTCTACCTTGAAGCTACACCCCAACCCCCACTCCCAACCCTTTGAAAAAATTTTAAAACTTTTGAAATAGGGTCTTTCTTGTTTACGGAGCGTCTTGCTAAGCTGCCGAGGCTGCCCTCGAATCTGCGACCCTCCTGAGTCAGCCTTGCAAGTCCCGGGTGCCAGGAGTGCGCCCCAGGCCCAGCGTGCACTCCTGTGCTCCTGTGGAAAACACTGTGTCCTTATTTCTCTTGCTGCAAGCCGGTGCCAGCCGCCCCGCGTCACTTCAGTGCAAAGCCGCTCACCCCTCGGCAGGTCTGTGAGCCCAGCACCTCGCTGTCCTCAGCCGGGCGTCGACTCTTGGTCATGGCTGTGGGGTGCGTTCTACAAAGGAGACTGTTGAGAGACCCCCCCGGCCTCCCTCCTCGAGCTCCTGGTCCCGTGAGCTGCTGCGCCGTGCAGGTGCAGCTCGGGGACCTTGCTGGGGCCCGTTGTCTGTGGCCCACCAGCCAGCTGCGTGGTTCCTCGTGTCTTTGGTTGTTGTGCTACGGATTACCCCAGGGTGTTCTCTGAGCTACAGCCTTGGCCCTATTTTATTTTTTATTTTGAAACAGAGTGTTGCTACGTTGCTGAGGCTGGCCTGGAACCTGCGATCCTCCGAAGACCTGGGATTGTAGGTGTGTGCCGCCATGTCCACCTCACATGTCTGCAAGAACTTCTTGCCAGCCAGCCCAGTGGTTGAGAGGCTGAGGCAGGGAAGTTAGATTGGAGGTTGGTGCACAGTGACTTAGCAAGACCCTGTTTCAGAAATACAAGGTAGAAAGGGCTGGGGAGCCGGGCGAGGTGGGCACGCTTGTAATCCCCGCGCTTGGGAGGCTGAGACAGGAGGATCGCGCAGGTTCGAAGCCAGCCTCAGCTACTAGTGAGGCTCTCAGCAACTTAGCGAGACCCTGTTTCCAAATAAAGTATAAAATAGGTCTGGGAGTGAAGCCCTGGGCTCCATCTCCAGTGCCACAAAAAGAAACAACAAAGGACAAACCAGAGCCCTCCCTGCTGATCTGTCCACGTTGCTGACGCTGGGGTCCACCAGAGACCTTGGCCTGGAGTCCAGGCACGCCACGCCACGCCACGCCACGCCACGCGGCCTTGGCTCTTGCTGGGCATGTGCGGAGCCCCTGGCTGGTGTGCGTGTGTGTGCGTGAGTGTGTGTGTGTGTGGCCTGCCGTGAGTGGAGGGCTCCCCAGGTCTGTTTCCTCAGAAAACCAGAGCTAAACTGTCTCTATCTGTAATCAGATACCTCACCTGCAAAAAAGTCACAGAAGAAAGGGAGGAGGAGGAGGAGGAAGAGGCGAGGAACGGAGGAGGAGCCGGTGGAGTTCAGAAGTCCCTGCTGCGCCCAGTTGCCTGGCGGAGGCGGCGCCCGCTGACCCAAGCCCGCCAGGAGCTGAGGCTGCGCGCTCCGGCCCGCTCCCCTCTGCTGCGCCCGAGCTCCCAGCTCCCTCCTGCCTGCTGGGCCCACGGCATCGCCTCTGCCCCTCGGGAGGAAGCGGGCTCCTCCTGGTCCTTGGTGCCCGCTGTGAGGCCCTGGGCCGCTGCGTTTTCCCGTGTGAGGTGCTGGGGGTGGAGCCCGGGGACTCTACCTCCATCCATCCCCTCCACCTTTCTACAGTCCCGAACCGCTCTCACTAAGTTGCGAGGCTGGCCTTGAGCCCGAGCCTCCCCTCAGCCTCGCAGACGCAGGGTGACAGGTGTCTGCCTCCTTCTCTCCGGAGCCGCTCAACTCCCCGAGCCTTTCCTCTCCAGTGTCTTGGCTTTTCCTGAGACTCTGCCAGCTCCCGGGGAGGAGGACGGGGATCCAGCGGAGGCCCTGCAGGCTCCACAGGCTGGCGACAAGGCCTCCAGCCTGTCCCCGCCTCGGCCGGCCCGAGGAGCCCTCCCTGCGCCGTTTTGCTGGGCCCGGGGTCGGCCTGTGAGGGGCCTTTAAGATCATAGCCTCGCCCGACCCCAGCGGAGCTCCTGGTTCCTCCTGCAAAGTCCTGCAAGCTTGCTTTCCCGAATTTTCTCTTCATAGTTTTATGGTCAAGGAAGGGACAAGGGCAAAAGGTCTTTTCCTGCCGTCGTGGTGGGCACGCTTGTAATCCCTGCGCTTGGGAGGCTGAGACCGGAGGATCACGCAGGTTTGAAGCCAGCCGCGCTGGCTTAAGAGACCCTGTTTCCAAATAAAAAAGTATAAAATAGGTCTGGGAGTGTAGCCCAAAGGTAGAAGGGCTTCCAGGAACCCAGTACCACCACCAAAAAAAAAAAAAAAAAAAAAAGCCGGGCGTGGTGGCTCACGCTTGTAATCCCCACACTTGGGAGGCGGAAACAGGAGGATCGCGCGGTTCGGAGGTAGGAGGGTTTCCAGGAACCCCAGTACCATAAAAAAGAAAAGTCTTTTCCCACCATCGAAGTTGTTTAAAGTAACAATAATTTAGCCAGGTGCACTCCTGTAACCCCAGTACTTGTTCATCTCTCTTGAAGTACATCGACTGGGTGCTGGGTACGAGGTCTCTCCTTCACCCGGGGTGCTGCAATGAGACGAGAGGGTCGCAGGTTCGAGGCTGGCCTCGGCAACTCAGTGAGACCTTATTTTAAAAAAAGGAAAAAGAAAACTAGGGCTGTTGGTGTATTTCAGAGGTAGAATGTTCCTGGGTTCAATCCCCAGTACCACAAAATAAGTAAATAATAAAAATAAAGTGCAAAGGACTGGAGAGGTGCTCAGAGGGGGCATGGCCCCGAGTTCAAGCCCTAGTACCACCAAACAAAACACCCCACGAATAAGACACTAGGCCGCCCGTGCGTGGGGCGGGACACTGCGCGGCTGTGCCCCCGACGCCCGTCCTGCCCTTCCGGAGTCTCCTGCCTGGAGAGCAGATGTGTGCTTCCTTCCCCTTTGCTCAGTAAAGTCCGGATCTCGCTGTTGGTATGTTCTTGTCACTTTTCTGTTTAAACAACTCATCTTGGTAGTTCTGTTTTGAGGATTCACCCTTACTTCCTGAGGCCTATGGCCCTGCGCCTGTACCCCTCAGGGAGGTGTGGGCTGGGGCATGGGCCACGCCTCTCCAAGGGGCCCCTTTCCTAGACGCGTGCCCCTGGCTGGTGTTTGCGCTGCTAGGGATGGAACCCAGGGACACTCAGCCTCCGGGCTACACCTCAACACTATGTTATTTTCGTTTTGCAACAAGGGCTCACTAAGTTGCTGAGGCTGGCCTTGAGCCAGGATCCTCCTGTCTCAGCCTCCTAAGAACTAGGATTACAGGTGTGTGTCACCACGCCTGGCTAGACTATTTTTTGAAGACCTCTCCAGCCATTTGGTACTGGAATCAAATGTTACGGAAATTGCGTGTGACTTGAACAAGTGGCTTTCGGCTGGCTTTCTGCCGGGCCTCCACTGGGTGGATGCCTTCCCTGGGACCTGCCCCCGGCCCAGCCATTCTCCACCTAGGCCTGCCCTGCGGTGGGTTCCCTCTCCCAAGCGCCGGGATTCCAGGTGTGTGCCCCTCGGTGCAGGCTCGCCAGGCATGCACCCACCCCAGCTGCCCTCAGCCTCAGCAGCGCATTCCATGAGTCTGCAGCCACCAAGCCGAGGCTGTGCCGCGCTGGCAGCGGGCGCCTGGAGGCAAAGGCAGGCGCCCGGAGCTCGCGCGGGCGGCTTTCACGAGCACAGAACGGCAGCAGCATCTGAGAGGCGAGGACTGGACGGGTGCGTGAACGGCCACCTGTGACGACAGGGCGCTGTTGGGGACGCTGGGCTGTGGGGAGGGCGAGCTTCTCAGGGAAGACGTTCTTAACCGTGGTAACTTTCCTGGCATGGATGCCGGGCCCAGGAGTGTTCTACCTCTGGCTGCACCTCCAATCCCACTTTATTCTTTAAGGCAGGGTCTCACTAAGCTGTGGAGGGCCTTGCTAAATTGCCCAGGGTGACCTCCAACTTTATCCTCCTGTCTCAGCCTCCCAAGTACTGGGATTACAGGCGTGCACCGCTGTGCCTGGCTTAGCATAGCTATATATATATGTATGTATACACTAGGGATTAAAGCCAGGGGCATTCTACCTCCAAGCTATACCCCCAGCCCTATTTTATTATTTACTTATTGAAGGACTGGGGGTGGAACCCAGGAGCTTTTCTACCTCCGGGTTATACTCCTAGACCTATTTTTATATTTTGTTTGGAAACAGGGCCTAAGTTGCTGAGAGCCTCATTCAGTAGCTGAGAGTGGCCTCCAACCTGTGCGATCCTCCTGTCTCAGCCTCCCAAGCGCTGGGATTACAAGCGTGTGCCACCATGCCCAGCTTATTTTGAAAGAGGGTCTCACTAGGTTGCTGGGGCTGGCGATGGATCTGAGCCTCCCAAGTGCTGGGATTATAGGAATGTGCCACCGCGCCTGGCTTGGCATAACACTTTTAACCGGGCAGCAGTAACACACCAGCAAGTGTGCACTTGGTGCACATGTGCGCAGCTGTGAGGCCCGGCCTCCTGGGTCTCTGTCCCAGCGGGAGGAGGCTGCCGCTCGGGCCCTGCCCAGAACTTCAGAGGGAGGCAGGGTCCCACGACCTTGTGGTACCCGCGCCTGGCATCTGGCTGCTGCCAGTGGCCCAGCTGCGCAGTCGAGCTGCACAGCCCACCCCTCGCTCACTGGACGCCTGCCGCGTGGCTTCCTGGTGTCAGAGACTGGGGACAGGACGGCGAAGGAACTGGCAATGGCGGCTGTTTTCACGGGCACAGGGCAGGAGGGAGTGGGTGGAGAGGCGCCGGGAAGCCACCGCAGGGAGGGGCGGCGAAGGAGTACCAAGAACCGGACTGGAGCTGCTGGCTTCCTCGCAGATGGGACTCTGCGGGGCTTGAGGGCGGCCTTGTCTTGGGCCCAGTGCGCAACAGTGCGCCCCTTGCTTCTGCCCTGAAGGCAGCTCGGGCGAGCAGAGTGGTGAGCAGGCCGGGAGGGGCGTGCGGGCCAGAGAAGCTCCCGTCTCCCCAGGACGGGACCACGCGGGAGGCATGGGTCTGGAGACGGGCGGCTTCCCTGGGCAAGCCGAGGGCAAGCGTTGTCTTCACACTTGTTTGAACAAAGGCAGATGACATGGAAACGCGGCCGTGGGCAGCAGCGCCGCTTTGGGCTGGGACGGCAAAGCCGGCCACTGGTGCAGTTCGGCACGTTTTGAATACATCTTTTCTGTGTGTGGGTCTGGGGATGGAACCCAGGGGCGTTCGACCTCTGAGCTACACCCCCTGCCCTATTTTTTATTGTTTTGAAACAGGGTCTCACTACGTTGCAGAGGGCCTTAGCCGAGGCTGTCCGCAAACCGCGAACCTCCAGTCTCAGCCTCCCAAATGCTGGGATTACAAGCGTGCGCCACCACGCCCGGCATCATCTTTTTTTTTTTTTTTTGCCTGTCTGGGGATAGAACCCAGGGGCATTTGACCTCCAAGCTACACTCCCTACCCCATTTATTATTTTTTAAAATTTTTTGGTGGTACTGGGGGTGGAACCCAGAGACTTCCTACCTCCAGGCTATACTCCCAGTCCTATTTTTTAAAAAAATTTTATTTGGAAATAGGGTCTAAGTTGCTGAGAGCCTAAGTAGCTGAGGCTGGCCTCAAAACTGTGTGATCCGCCTGTCTCAGCCTCCCAAGCGTGGGGATTACAAGCGTGCCCACCACGCCTGGCTTATTATTTTTTTTGAAACAGGGTCTCGCTGAGTTGCTGAGGCTGGCCTAGAGCCTGCGATCCTGTCAGCCTCCCAAGTGCTGCGATTGCAGGAGAGTGCCACCGTGCACAGCTGACCCTTCTTAGAGGGTGGACTGCAGCTCACTGGGAGCACCCCGGAGGGGGCCCTGCTTAGGAAGCGTCACCTCACACCTGTTGTGAGGCATGGGTGGCAGATCCGCTGTCTCCCGGGTGGCCCAGGGTGGAGCACTAGTAACCGGATGCTGCCGGTGTAGACCTGGCTGTTCAGTGCAGTACGTCAATACCTGTCCAGACTAAAGCAACCTCAGGGACACCCAGTCTCAGTGCCTGGGTGCCGAGGCTGAGCAGCTTGGTGAGCACCGTGCTGACAGCAGCGCTGTGGAGAAGCTGTGCCTCGCTGACCGGTCCATTCTTCCTTTTGCTGTCATCAGGATGAACTGCAGGTGAACAGGGCTGGGGCGGGAGGGGGCGGCTCCCAGGACGCGGCCTCCACAGGCTGGACCTGGGGTGGGCAGGCTGGCCAGGAGGCAGGGAGTGCGCGACCAGTGGGTGTCCAGGGCAGCCGCTCCAAGACCCTGAGCCCGTGGCCCAGGCTTCCTCTCCGGGCTGTTCTTGGGCTCCTCTTCCTGCTGGACTGCCTGAGGCCAGTTCCTGCACTCCGAAGGCTGTTTCCTGCCTTCTGCCCTTCCACGGGGACTCCTCGCAGGTGCGGCCGCAGCAGTCCCTCGCCACTTCCCTGAGCGCCAGGTGTGTCTGCGGGGCCCATTCCAACAGCAGGAGCCTCGGGCACCCGGCATCTCCTCTCCGGGAGGCTGGGTTCGAGTTCTCCGCTCTCCTCTTCGGAGGGACTGAAGCAAAGGCACGCCCAGGCAGGTGGCCACAGGGTCGAAGGGACTCAGTGGCGGGGCCGGCGTGCCCGGAGACCCTCCGTTAGCTCACGGTGACCCAGGCGCAACCTAGGGCAGGCCCCATTGTCCAGTCCTTCTTCGTGCCAAAGAAACCCGACGTGTGTGTGTTCAACACCCAGGTGTGTGTCCGAAGCCGCGGGCGAGCTCCTGCTGCCGCCGAGAGGACCCGGCCTTTTCTCTTTGTTGTACTGGACACCGAGCCCTGGGGCGTTCTGCCTCTGAGGCTGGCTGCAAACCTGTGACCCTCCTGCCTCAGCCTCCCAGTCCTGGGATTGTGCCATGCACCACTAGTCTGGCCCACTCCAGTCCTTTCTAGTTTTGAGACAGGGTATTGTGGAGGTTGGCCTTGAACTTGTTAACCCTCCTGTCTCGGCCTCCAAGTCCTAGGGTGTCAGGCACGTGCACCACCACGCCTGCTGGGATGTACGATGTCTTGCATAGTAAAATGTATTCAAAAGCCAGGAGGGGCGCCGCACGCCTGTTGTCCCAGGACTTGGGAGGCTGGAACAGGCAGACCCCGAGTTTGAAGCTGGCTTTAGCAATTTCTGAGGCCCTCGGCAACTTATTCAGAACCTGCTTCAAAATAAAAAAATAAGGTTGGGGGAGTAGCTCAGAGGCAGAATGCCCCTAAGTTCAGATACAATCCCCCCCACACTTTGTGTCAGAAAACAGTGTGTGCACGCTGCAGCCTGCGCACGTGGCATCCTGCAGCTACATACACAAGCCTTTCCCTGGGTGGATGTTTTCTTTCCTTTTTTGGTGGGTGGGGTTTACTGGGGATTGAACCCTGAGGCATTCTACCTCCGAGCTATAGCCCCCAACTTTATTTTATTTTATTTTTTGCGGCACTAGGGATGGAACCGAGGGACACTGTACCTCCAAACTACACCTTCAGCCCTATTTTTTAGTCCTTTTTAAATTTTGTCTCTCTGTGTGTGTGTGTGTGTGTGTGTGTGTGTGTGTGTGTGTGTGTGTGTGTGACTTACTGGGGATGGAACCCAGGGGCTTTTCTACCCCTGGCTACACTCCCAGGCCTATTTTATATTTTATTTGGAATATTTGGACACAGAGGCTCACCAAGCTGCTGAGAGCCTCACTAAGTGGCTGAGGCTGGTTCTGAACCTGTGCCATCCTCCTGTTCTCAGCCTCCCAAGTGCTGGGATTACAAATGTGCGCCACCACGCCCGGCTTAGTCCTTTTAAAATTTCAAACAGGGTCTCACTGAGTTGTAAAGGGCCTCACTATGTAGCTGAGGCTGTCCAGGAACCCCCATCCTCTGGTCTCGGGATTACAAGTGTGCGCCACCATGCCAGGCTCCCCCAACCTTATTTTATTTTTAATTTGGAAACAGGATCTGGCCAAGTTGCCAAGGGCTGGTCTCAAACCTGTGACCCTCCTGTCTCATCCTCCCAAGAGCTGGAATTACAGGCAGGCACCGCCACACCCAGCGGCCCACTTTGTTTTGAATCAGGGTCTTACTGTGCTTGGCCTCAAATCTGTGATCCTCCTTTCTTAGCCTCCCAAGTACTAATGGTGGTGCGCACCTGTAAACCCAGTACTTGGGAGGCAGAAACAGGAAGAGAGCAGGTTTGAAGTTAGCCTCATCCACTTAGACACTGTTTCAAAAAAGAAAAAAATGGATTGGGGGTGTAGTTCAGAGATAGAATGACCCTGGGTTCAATCAATCCCCAGTAACACACACACACACACACACACACACACACACACACACACACACACACACCCCTCTTTATGAAACTGTAAACTACTGATTTACAAGTATAAATCTTTTTCTCTACTGGAGCCAGGGAGGAAAAAGGTATCACCCGGCAGAGTTGCCCAAGGCGCGTCCCACTTAGGGCATTTGCGCCTTCTGTACCCTGGGGTCTAGGAGCACAGTCAAGGCTCCGTCTTGGACTTAGAATCACTGACCACGTGAACAGGAGGCACACACGCATGCAGACGTTCACATGCACTGCAGAGAAGCATCGTAAAAGGAGCTTCTACAAGATGCGAGGCCGCGGGCGTGGTACAGCCTGTGATCCCAGCGCTGGGGAGGCTGAGGTAAGAGAACTGCAGGCTTAAGGCCAGCCTCAGCTTAGGGAGGCTCTCAGCAACTCAGTGAGACCGTTTCCAAATAAAGTAGAAAATAGGTCTGGGAGTATAGCCCGGAGGTAGAAAGCCCCTGGGTGCCACCCCCAGGACCCCCCCCACACACACACAAAAGCATTATTTAAGCCAGATCTGGTGGCACACACCTGTAATCCCAGTACCTGGGAGGCTGAGACAGGAGGATTGCAGGTTTGAGGACAACCTCAGCAAGCAGTGAGACTCTCCTTGACCTAGTGAGACCTGTTCCAAATAAAAAAATAGGTCTGGGGGTGTACCATGGAGGTAAAATGCTCCTGGGTTCAATCCCAGTACTGCAAAAAAAAAAAAAAAGAATAGGAAAAATAATCTGCGGCCTTAGGTAATACAATGTTACACGGTCTATTCTAGTTTCCTACCTTCTTGAGGTCAACAAAGCCATCACACTGCTTGGCCACGCCATTCTGGGTCTCCTCCTGTGACCTGCGGCGCTGCGGGCGCCCTTCCTTCCTTGCGCCCAGCAGCCCAGCAGCTTCTGGAAGGCGGTGCCGTTTCACAGCAGGGAGTCAACACAGGAGGTGTGAGAAGCCATTTTATTTTCCCTACATAAATTTTAAAATAGAATCATCTCCTGGACAGCATCCCTGCGGTGGCCGCCCGTGCGGCGCCCCAAGTCGCACAGGCAGCGGCATCCCTTTCTCCATGGCGTTCAGTAGTTTTGCAGGTACAAAATCTGCTGTTTTTCTTTAGCAAATAGCAACATAATTTAAAACTTTCACATTTCCCGCACACCGCCTAAAAACCAGTTCTATGTTTATTAATAGTTAGAAAAATAAAAGTCTTAAAAATTCACGGTATTAGCTCACGATGCTAATCGCATATCTCTTCAATATAAGATCATTTGAAAAACTCCTACATAACTTTCTGGAGTCCAGTAAGATTGTTAAGTCAGTGTACACAGCAACTGCCTGACTCTCACTTGATTCCCATCGTCCACTGAATGCCTTAAATATTAACAGTATATCACAGTATTTACAAGCATGCCTGTGGGCTTCTGAGGCGGTGCCTGTGGGCCTTGCACGGGGCGCCTGGCCTGGGCCTGGAGGCGGCTGCGCTGGTGGGCACAGCTCTAGACCCCGCGCCTTGCTGCCGGGGGCTGGGCTGCCGGGACACAGGCCCGCACGGGAGGTCATGGGAAGGCAGGCAGGGAGCTGGCCAAAAGTCCCTGGCTCAGGACTCAAGGGCGTTCCACCAGCTCCCGTGGGTGGCCCGAGGAGTCTAAGCCCAAATCAGACGTGGTGCCCAGTCGGGCAGTGCAGATGCAGGGAGGGGTCACGACGAGGGTCCTGTCTACGGTCCTGAGCACACTGGGCCGTCTCCGCGCAGAGCCGAGAGGTGGCCACGAAGCGCAGGTCACCCTGCTGTGGCCTGCGCTGGAGGACGGAGGGAAACATGGGGTCCCCCACAACTGCTCTGCAGACCGGAGCCCAGTGCTCTCTTTGGGGATTTGTTTCTTGGGTTGGAATGCAAACAGTACTTAGTCATCACTGAGAAAACACACGTCCCAGGTGCACGTGTCTACACCCGGGCAGATGCCAGGCCCGTCCCACGGCCTCTCTGGGGGCCGCGGGGCGGGTCCCACCTGAGTGCCTGCAGTGTGAAGTTCAGACAGTGTCTCAAAACACAAGTGAGGCTTCCCCAGTGTGATTGTGAGGCTCCCAAACAGGAGTCTTTCGAATACTTGAAGTGCACGTTCAGCAGGCTCCCTGGTGGTCCGCTCTCACACGCAGCACAGACGAACTAGTAACATGCGTCACGACGTTAGTCAAATGGTGAAATTTATTCCGTAAGTTTAAGTAACTGAAAGCCATCTATTAAATTATAACTTCAATCCATTAAGAACTACGACCGGAACAGTTCTGAGGTATGACTGTTAATGTAACACGGAGCTGGCGCTACACCTTCGTCCACGAGGTGGCCTACGGCGCTGCGTTCAACGGCTCTGGATGGCCAGAGCCGCAAAACCCTCAACTGCAGGGGCGCACCTCCCCAAGGCCGGCAGCGCCTGGACGGGCCGGTCTTCGCGAGGCATACCGGAACCACAGCGGGTGGCGTGGTGTGGCCTGCGGGAGCTGAGGACATCCAGGCCCACAGTGGCACGGCCAGCCTACCTCATCAGAAGCCCACCCCAACCGCGCACAGTTTACGTGGAAAACCAGCGCAAACGTCCCAGGTTTTGCCTGTCAGTGGGTTAAATTTCTTGCAATTTTAAAACTGCGGGGTGTTTTTTCTTTTAAAATTCATTTACAAAGGTACGTTTCTGCTCGAGGCCTCTTGTGCCGACTGTGGCTGTGCTGTCCAGCCCGAGCGCGTGGCTGGGGCTAGGCCGCGCCTCGGCCGCCACCCGTCCACGTTAACTGAAACACACTCAGCTGCTTGACAGCGCTCCCACGGGACTCTGATTCTTAGATCCCCTTTCAGAACTGCTAGTGACCTCGATCCGGCCGTGAGGGGAAGGCCTGTCAGGCTCGGCACGGCGGACGGGGGCACGGCTCACCACGCGGCACACGGCTGCTGCTGTGGCCCGCTCCGGGGCAGGTGGTCCCTTCTCTAACTGCACCTCGAGCAACAGTAATTTAGAAGTTGGCTGGACGTGCCCAGAGGGCCCTTCTGGGTTTTGTGCTGTGGGAGAAGAGCCTGGCTGCCTCCGGCCCAGCACGTGGCAGCTCTGGGCCGCTGTGGACACGAGCTAGGAACACTGTCATGTGGAAATGCCAATATGACTTACTGCTTGGAACTGTGCTCACAGCAACACCCTGGTCACCGGACTTCTCGCGGGTGCAGCGCTGCCTCAGTCAGGAGGTTACCCGAGGAGCGCTAAGGAGTCGAGCTAAGAAGAAGTTCCTGGCTTCCTCATCCACACACAAACCCGGCTCAGACTGCTGGCCTCCCTCCGGGCGAACGGCCACCAGCTGCTGAGGCGGAGAGCGGCGGGCGGGCGCGCTCAGACCTCGTGGATGGTCCTCTCGGAGGGGCAGTACTCGGGGGCGCCGGGGGAGGCCGCGTAGAAGGACTGCGTCTTCCTCTTCAAGCGCGCTCGCTTGTTGGCCAGCACCAGGCTGCGCCGGCTGGAGCTGATAATCTCCGAGATGAATTTCTTGCAGTCCACGCAGACCTCCATCGTGCTCCAGTCCTCCGTCAGCTCCTGGGGGAGCTGCAGCTCTTCGTCCGGCTTGTCCACGGACTTGGACTTGGAGGAGAACCTGCGAAAGATCAAACCAAACCAGCCAGGACCTTCCTCGCCGTCCCTGCAGCCCTAGGGCGCGTGTAAAGCAGAGCTTGCCGCCAACGCCATGGGCGAGTGACCCAACCACGTCGGCTTCCTCCAAAGAAGAATTTCTAACTGGAGACCGAGTGGAAAAATATTTTTTTATAAACAACAACAACAAAAAAAACAGGAAACATTTTTCCTTAGAGGATAGCAGAAAACCCTCATCTCTTCTGTATTTCTGGAAAATAAAGTGTTCAGGGTATTGCCCGATTATCTCCATATCTAGACTGAGACTGAACCCCAAAGTGGGGTAAGTGTGCATGCGCTAACATCCTACCGATGCCCTGAAGGGCGTGGAGGGTTCCCAGGGCCCATCTGCGAGCGCTGGCATGTACGTGGTCAGAAGCTACAGCAGCTGACTTTAACCCTACGGCCGGTGCGCCTTCATCAGGCCTCTGGGCCTCCAGTCTTTCCCGACAAAGCTCTGCGCCTGGGCGACCGGCTCCCTGGACTCCAGAGAGCTGAGCCCACTGGACCAACCACCATCCGTAACATCTGGGCAACAGGGACCATCCATGCAGTCACCATTTTAACTGGCCCGCACGGGATGCATCAAGGAAGAAAGGCAGGCTCGGAGCCAGGGTGGAAAGGACAGCAGCCTGCTGCCTGGGGCTGCAGAGGTGACCGCCCCGTGTCAAGGTCGTCATGGCGGGGCAGGTGTGTCGTGGGCTGTGTGACCAAGCCAACCTTCCTAAGGGGCGGCCCCAGCCTTCCCTGCACCGGTCAGAGGGATCCAGAGTCAAGGGTTGTCTTCTGTATTCTAAACTGTACAACTGTAAAGTAAGCCAGAGTGACTGCAGACTGTTGGATATTTTTGGTTTTTCAAAAGTAGAAAAAAATAGAAACTATGATGAAAGTATGCCTCAAACGTTACCTCTGGGGGAGTCTGGGTGATTTATGTGCAAGTCTAAAACGATATTCAGACCAATGAGTCAGGCTGGCGAGGTGGCATGTGCCTGTCATCCTGGTACTTGGGAGGCTGAGACAGGAGTATCAAAGGCTTGAGGCTAGCCTCAGCAACTGAGCAGACTCTCCACAACCCAGGGACACCTTGTTTCCAAATAAACTATTTTAAAGGGCTGGGGGTATGGCTCGGGAGGCAGGATGAGAGGTGGGGTCCCTTCCCCCTCCCCTCATGGGACCCTGCAGCTAAGACAGGAGGTGGAGCCCCAAAAGCCAGAAGCGGAGGTGGGACCCCCAAGACCTCGACTACTTAATACACTCACGTCCTCTCTCTGGCAAGGCCTCTGCTGAACGACAGCCCCTCCCCCACAATACTGGGGGCAGACCTTGCCCAAAGGTGCAAATAATTTCAAGGTGCCTGGTCTCATGCTCCTTTGCTGGATTTTGCCTCCCTTGCAACCCCCAACTCAATTTCAACATTATATGGAACACCCCCAGCACCCACGCCCCTTCCCATACATACAAGTCACCAGCAGACTCCCCTAGAGACCCTCTACCCCGTCCTGAAGGCAGAGCCTTCTTCCTTTCAAGAGGATGAGGCCGTGCTGCAGACCAGGCCCCTGGCTCACCTGGCAATGCCCCGGAGTGACCGGTGGTGGCTGGTGGAAGGCTTTTCTGACCTCATAGGATTTTCCCCTCTTTGCAAGGCAGAAGGTCCCAGGGAGAGGATGGGTAGAGTGGAGTATGGCTTGGAGGGCAGCCGCATCTACGACCCCAGACAAAACCAAGAGTGAGCGGTGCTGGTAAAGGGGCGCTTGGCAGTGAACCAAGTTCTAACGTAACCAAGCTGAGCTTACCTTTTTGCAGCACTGTGAGCACACGGGCCTGTGTAGAGAATCAGAGCATCACTTGGTGTGGCAGGGGACGCGGCGGTACGTTTAGAGGAGCTGGGGCTACCGAGGCTGTGCTGTGCGATGCTGGCTGAGGTCCCACGGTACCTTGCAAAGGCTCTCTTGCCCTTCTACCAGAATGTAACAAGTGGCGACAACCCGGGACCGCAAAAGAGGGTCTGGGAAGCTCAGCTCTTACTGACTCATCTGCCTGGGATTTTCTCACGTGCTGTCTACGGATCACACAGCAACCATAACTGCTTTCCTGCTCACACTTGATGTATTAGAAATAACAGTTTCCAGACTCAATGCCAAGTAACTGTTTGGCCCACCCTTGAAGAAATCGACATGCCTCAGCTCCAGGACGGCACGGGGTAACATGACAGAGCGGGTCATTTCTAGTAGTACATCAAAGTGGTGAACGATAAAGATGATCGGTATTTCCAAATGTCACATCTATCTTTCACCAACTACAAACACCTTACCTTTTACAGAACTGACAGGTGTAAGACCAGGTGAAGAAGGAAAACCTCCGGGTTCGGCAACAGAAGCAGAGCTAAAAAACACACAGTCAGAAAGAGAAGGGAAGAGAAGAGGCCAACGGCCGCCCTCCCGCCTCCCTCCGCTCCCGCTGGTGCGCCCCATGCTGGCGCTGGCGCGGACACGCGGCAAGTCTCATGGACAGGAGGAGAATTCAGAGGCCCTGCCTGTGCCTGGCTCTCATACTTACACTCTTGCTTTGCAGCTCATTATAATTCTACTTCAGAGGTGACAGAGGCCATGGCATCTGAACACCTCGCCACCACAGGAGCAATCTTGAAGTTCTGGAAAACCCTCCCTGTTTCTTAAGACATATTTCCTTTAAAGATACTTTAAAAGTGAAGTGACTAAATGCAGACATACCTCTATAAAGAGAGACCATTTTTTTTATGGTGGTTTTAAAACCTTCCACAGATTTTGACTTCAAAGGGAGAAATAAAAATACAAACAAGGAGGCTGGGCGTGGCGGGCACGCTTGCAATCCCTGCGCTTGGGAGGCGGAGACAGGAGGATCGTGCAGGTTCGAAGCCAGCCTCAGCTATGTAGTGAGGCTCTCAGCAACTTAGTGAGACCCTGTTTCCAAATAAAATATGAAACAGGTCTGGGAGTATAGCCCGGAGGTAGAAGGCCTCTGGATTCCATCCCTAGTACCACCAAAAAAAGAAAAAAAAAAAACCAAAAAAAAACCAAGCAAGGCAGAAAAAGGATCTCTGCTAGAGCATGGTCTCCATTCCTAACCCCCAGTGTCCTGTCCTGTGCAGGCCGGGAGACTGTGCCCAGGACTGGCCATCCTCCACCCTCCTGGTGTAACCGCTGCCAACAGCGCTACCTTTCCCTTCTTCAGGGCGGTGTAGACGTCCTTGTACTGCTGGTACTTCTCCAGCTCTGCTTTTACCAGGACCTGCCGGATGTGCATCACCTCCTCCACGGTGAGAGCGAGGCACTCCACCGGGTAGCAGAACTCCTCCTGAAACCCAAAACGCCACACGAATGGGAAACTCTCACCCCGTTCTGGAATTGTACAATTTCCCTTCAGATCAAAACCCTGGTTAGTAATTTCAGAAAAGCAAGGAGGTTTCCCATGATCACGGAGGCAGAGCTGGCTCCCTCTGGGGACCACGTGATTTTCAAGTGCACCAGGAACCAGATGGCAGAAAACAGGACCACGCTAAGTGCTGCACCTACTGAATGCCCAGTTGCTGGAGTCGCTGGCGTAGCAGGTCTTCCGCCTCCACCGACTCTGTTCCATGGAGCAAAGCCATGTTTCTAGGCTCGAAATCTTGAAAAAATGTTGTTCTGAGCGATTCTTACATCAGTTTTCTTCTATGATTATGCAAGGATATTAGTGTTGTGCTATTTGCACACTAGACACTAATAGATAAACAGCCAGCCTTCAACATTAGTCCTGTTTTTAAAACTGGTCTGTGGCACCCAGAATAGCCAGAAGGTGGTTAGTATTTTATACTGACAAGCGTTACTTAGTGACCAGTTACATCAGCATGGTTTAGAAAGTCCTAACGGTATGAGAGGGACTGGAACCAGCCACCGCGGGAGCAGCGCACAGCCAGAGCCGCCTCCCCAGGCGCCCACCTCTCTCGAGCGCCGCCCCTGCTTCAACAACTGCTGGCTGCCCAGTCAGCACTGGCCGGATGGGGGAACTCGGGAGGATTTCGTAATAAATATTTATGTCGGCCGTCTTGTGTTAATAGCGCCCTACAGCAGCTGCGGGAGGTGCTGATGTAACTGGCCCCTCTGAATGAGAGCATCCCACCCATCTGCTCTCCGTCCGGCCCGCTCTTGATTGGAGGGTCTAAGAGAAAGACAGAACGGCCTTGTGCGCTCGCTGGGCCTGCCGGGCTTCAAGGGGCCACTGTGCTGCAGCGACACTGAAACTCAGTGTTCTCAGGACAACACATTCAAATTCACCCCACACTCGGGGAAGCTCGCAGGCATGCCGGAGCCGCACAAGCCAAACGGGAAAGCACATGACCGCGAGCGCAGTCAGCTCGGGAAGTCTGAACATTCAGTTCTGTCTTTCAATCAGAGGAAAACAAAAATCAGTCTAGGTTGCAAACTCGACAAACATTAGCATTTACTAGAGAAAGAAGTTTGAATAATGACTGCTTCTCACTAAAACTCAATACAAAATGATCTTTGTTCAGCTAATTTAAGGAAGATTAAATTTGCTTAAAATGCTTTGGAAAAAATCCTGCACCTGAATTTTTAAGATGAGGAGCTTGTTAGCATTTGGAGGACAAGGTTTGTTCGGAAAGATCATGTTGTCTGCTCCAAGATGCCCCAAACACTCATTTTTAAAAAATCATCCGAGCTGGTGTGGTGGTGCACGCCTGTGATCCCAGTAACTGGACTGAGACAGGAGGATGACAGGCCCCAGGCCAGCCTTGTAACATAGCAAGGCCCTCAGCAACCTAACCAGGTCCTGTTTCAAAATGAAAAATAAACAAGGCAAAGGGTTGGGGGTGTAGCCCGGAGGGAGAATGCCCCTGGGGCATTCTAGTCCTCACTACGAAAAAAGAAAAGAAAACCCATCCACCACTCAGTTCCCTTTCTTCAAAGACAACGGGCTTTGCTGGCATCCCAGCATGGTCTGCTAGGCTACCGGGAAGGGGTTGCGATGTCCGGGGCGTGGAGCTGCCTCTGTAGGCAGAGAGTTATGCAGAGGCAGAGCCGGCCAGCACACCCCTGGAACTTTCTTCTGCTTTTAACATATTTCAGAAGTTCCCCCTGCCTTTTTTGGTGGCGCTGGGGTTGAACCCGGGGGCACTGTACCTCTAAGCTACACCACAGTCCCCGCAGCCCTTAGTTTTGGAAACAGGGTCTTGCCAGGTTGCTGGAGTCTTGCTATGCTGCTGAGCTGGTTTAGAACACGATCCTCCTGCCTCAGCCTCCCAAGTGCTGGCGTCAGAGGCGTGCGCCACCGCGCCCATGACAGCGGCACTCTCGCTAACTTTATGACGAAGCTGCTGGCCCGCCACCGCAACGTGCGCATCTAATACACAGCTGGAGAAGCAGCTCTGCTGAGCGTGTCAGGAGCAGAGCCGAGGCCAGGGCGGGCCATGCGGTTCTGCATCCCTCTCCAGCCACTGCAGAGCGCGACTGTCCCGGCGGCTCTTCAGGCTGTGCTGCAGCCCGCTCCAGCTTCCCGCTCTGAACCAGCCGCAACTCCAGCAGTTCTCAGCACACGTAAGAATTAGACTTTTGTTCCTTTGTTTTCTTATTTTTAAAAAAATCTCAAGAGGACTACTCTTTAGTAAAATAATTTCTATCAGGTCAAATGCTAATGTTTTGATTCTGGAGCTTTCATAAGGGCAACAAGACTTCAAAGCAGCATGAAATAAAACGATAAATAGTTACTAGAGTAGTTTCATTTTTTCCTCAATTGACAAAAATGTTAATTCAATACTCCCAGAGCCAAATTAAGCTTTAACAGATTTTGTTGAGCTACTGATACCCCAGTGTGAAGAGCTCCGAGTGTTGCAAGGTGGGACAGCGCTCTGTGGGCGAGGGGGAGGCTCCTCCTGCCCGCCCCACCGCTCTGGCTCCGTGCTGGCAGCGACTCGGAGCTCAGAGAGGGGAGGCACGCCTTTACCAGTGCTTATTATGAAGACCGCCACGTGCCATGAGGCTCGCATGCCTGCAGTGTTCACTAGTGTGCATGTCACTGAAACTGAGCTTTACTGGGTATTCTGGTTCTGTTTTACTACAAAAAAGGGAAAGGGTTGGGCAGCAAAGAAACTGGAAAGCAAATGTCCAACTGTGGCTACTGGGCTACAGAGCGCAACAGGAACAGGCATCTTTGCACAGGGTCCTGCCTGCCTGGACTAATACAAAATTCATGCACAGACCCTGAAAAGTCAAAACCAACTGTTGGCTTTCAAGTTTTAATAAACAAAAAGGAGGCAAATTTAAATAAAGATAGCAACGGTTACGTTTAATTTCTCTTCTTTCTTCTCGAGTTCAACTCTGGCCTGGAACAGCATGTGGACTTGGAGGGGAGCATGTTGGGGCTCTGGTGGGACAGGAAGAAGCCACCCAGCAGCTGACGTGTCCGGTCCACTGGACAGACCGACACTGGCAAAAGGACCGAGGAGGAACGTGCCATCTCTCGTGAATATCTGGAATGTGCTTTCTGCCCCAGGATGAGTAATGACAGTCAGCTCAGGACGTAGCTGCGGCTGCCAGGCAAGGGCATGTGCCCGTAGCCGGGCACCAGCTCTCCAGCAGCACCTGCTACCCTGGGGCACAAGAGCAGGTGCTACCATTGAGGAGAGAGAGAGTGAGGGAATCCCGGAGCCTGCTGCAGCTCCTGAAAATGGGAAGGTTTGTGTACCAGTAAAATACATTCTTCTGTGTGTAAATCTCAAAAAAGATAAAAAAAAAAATGCAGAATTATGTAAGATATTTTAAATAACCGCATGGTAAAAAGAAAAACCCTCTCTCTGCAGAGAAGTGCCACCCAGACCGTCACAATGCGGTTTATAACGTGCTGGGGACAGGCAGCCCCTCTCTGGGGTGGTGGCCCTTGGAGTGCAGGTTGCGGTGTGCGAGAAACGAGCAGACGGAATCCACCCGCCGAGCTGGTGGCGGGAGGCTGCGTGGCCCTCCCGCCATGGAGGCAGTGTGGCCAGTGCCGCTGCTGGGCCTCCCGGTTCCCTGTCTATGCTGCGTTGGAGCTCGTGGCCTTTCAGCCATCCCCTCAGGGCGGGCACGGGGTGGTCTACGTGTCCTATACCAGACTGCGATCAATCGTCAGAAGCAGGTGCCCGCCTCAGCTGTTAATTCTTACAGAGCGCGGCGGCGCAGGGGCCACCGTCGAGGAGAGACAGAGTGAGGGAATCCCAGAGCCAGCAGAAAGAGGCCAACCTTTGAGGATCTCCACCTGCTGGTAAAAGCTCTCTCACACAGATAGTACATAGCCCCTGCTACCCCAAACATGGCTGCTTCAAAAGGGTGTGAGCCGAGCAGAGAAGCTGTTTGTATGGTAGAGAACAATGGTCGGAAAGGCGTCCTGGGCCACACACTGCTTATCCTAGGAACCTGAACAGAAGGCAAAAGAAAATGGCGGGGGAGAAGGCGACACAACACGGAACCCACAATAGCACGGACAAGTCATGAGAGCAACAAAACGAGACGAAGCCACACGGCGGTGGCCGTGCTCCACGCCGAGGCCACGGCCACGTGTAGGAAGCAGGGCGGAGCCGGGAGGCCAGCCAGAGCGTCTGAGCTCCCACAGCCGAGGCAGGGACGAGTCGCCTGCTTGGAGAAGCTCCGAGGACGCAGGAAGGCCGCTGCTCCTGAGCCCCATGGCCGCCTGGCTCCCGTCCTGGGAAGGGCCAGAGACAACTCACCTCTCACCTGGATGGCGACCACCCCAGTCATGTGCCACGTTACAGACAGGGACATAACACCCAAACAGTCCTGCGGCTTCAGGGAAGGTGCTACAGCACAAATGATGCCTTGCTTTCTAGAAGGCAGCTGACTCTTAAAATTAATTACCACACTGCAGTACTCGGGAGGCTGAAACAGGAGGTTTCCAGGGCCAAGGCTGGCCTCAGCTTAGCAAGACCCCATTTCAAAATAAAAAATAAGATAGGGCTGGAGATGTAGTTCAGAGGTACAATGTCCCTCAGCTTAATCTCTAGTACCAAAAACACAAAACAAAAACCAAACCAAACCAAACCAAAACAAAAACAAACCCTTAAAAAAAAAAACCCCAAGCCGGGCGTGGTGGCACACATTTGAAATCCTCGCACTTGAGAGGTGGAGACAGGAGGATCGCACAGGTTCGAAGCCAGCCTCAGCTACTTAGTGAGGCTCTCAGCAGCTTAGTGAGACCCTGTTTCCAAATAAAGTATAAAACACGTCTGGGAGTATAGCCTGGAGGTAGAAAGCCTCTGGGTTCCAACCCTAGTACCACCAACAAAACAAAACAAAAACCTCCAAAAAACAAAACAAAAAAAACACCCCAACTTATTAAGCCAGAAGGCGTTACACCAAAAGTATAATTTTATGGATGGCCCAGGATGAGCTACACCCCCAGCCCTATTTTTTATTCTTTATTTTGAAACAGGGTCTCAGTGAGTTGCGAAGGGCCTCACTAAGTAGCTGAGGCTACACTCTCAGCCTTATTGTTATTGTGAAACAGGGTCTCACTGAGTTGCAAAGGGCCTAAGTAGTAGCTGATGCTGTCCACGAACCTGCGATCCTCCTGTCTCGGCCTCCCAAGTGCTAGGATTACAGGCATGCACCACCACGCTCGGCTTTCATTTGTTCTTTTCTTTTTTTCTTTTCCATACGGGTGATTAAATCCAGGGGCATTCTACCTCTGAGATATACCCCTAGCCCTATTTTTATTTT
This sequence comes from Muscardinus avellanarius, assembly GCF_963383645.1. Classification (NCBI taxonomy): domain Eukaryota; kingdom Metazoa; phylum Chordata; class Mammalia; order Rodentia; family Gliridae; genus Muscardinus; species Muscardinus avellanarius. Next base: position 64,443,593 of record NC_137803.1, on the reverse strand, counting down.
GAAACAGGCTCTCACTAGGTCGAGGAGAGTCTCATTACTTGCTGAAGCTGTCCTTGAATCTGCAATCCTCCTGTCTCAGCCTCCAGAACACTGGGACTATGGGCATGTGCCACCACGCCCAGCTTCCCAGCACTTGTTATATTGAAATAAGGTCTTGTTAAATTGCTAAGGATCTTGCAACATTTCTGAGGCTGGCCTGGAACCAGCAGTTCCCTTGTCCCAGCCTCCTAAGTACTGGGATTACAGATACCCAACACTGTGCCCAGCTTCATTAATTTTTTTTTTCTTTTTTTTGTGGTACTAGGGATGGAACCCAGGGTCCTTCTACCTCTGAGCTTCAAAGTCCTATTTCATTTGTTATTTTGAAACAGGGTCTCACTAAATTGCAGAAAGCCTAAGTAGCTGAGGCTGGCTGCAAACCTGTGACCCTCTTGTCTCAGCTCCCAAGTACTGGGATTACAAGCCGCGCCACCAGGCCCTAGCTTCATTAATTCCTCAGTTGTATTATGTTGAAAAGGAGATGACTGATCACATGCCAGCCCTCCAAGCTGTCTTCACGGTAACGGCACTACCCCCTGCTTTGAGGGAGGACATCTTTGTTGCTTCACTTGAAACCCTGATGATTCATCATGGCCTAAGAAAGTAAATGTAAGCCAATTCTAGTAATTCTTATTCATGAGCAATTGAAAGAGATTAGATGATTAGGTGTGAGTAAGACACTGACTGAGGCCACGCATCCTACAAGTGGGGCCACAGCAGTCTCTGCAGACGTCCAGGGCTGGCGGCCCTCAACTCTTCCTGCAGGGCCTGTGAGCATCCCGCGGCCCCAACACAGGAGGAGCCTCTTCAAGAACCCTGTAATCCCAGCTACTGGGAAGGCTGAAGCAGGAGGACCCCAAGTTCAAGGCCAGCTAGGCAATACAGGAAGACTCAGTCTGGAAAGAAAAAGGACTGAGGACAAAACCCAGTGGTACAGAGCTCGCCTAGCATGCATGAGGCCCTGTGTTTCATCCCCAGTATTTAAAACAAAACAAAACCAAAAATACGAAAAACTCAAAAGTCTCTGTAAAAGCAAAATTTGCTAACCAGTCTAAGTAACAGCTCTGGGCCACTATCACAAATGTCCTAGAAAATGATGGGCAGGCTACTCATGGACCCAGGTGCTTCCTCCTGCTCCAGCTCTGTTCCAACAGAAGCTTTCCCATCGATGTCTAACTTCTTAAATGAGTTAATATTCTTTAAAAGGAACAAAGCATATTATTAATACCAATTCATTGGTATCTCTTCTGAAAACAGTACTCAAAATGAACAGACTGGTCAGGCTAGAGCCTGTTCCCTTTAGATTAGAACACATGAGCCCAGGCATCTGAATGCTCAGGAGCATTTCCTCTTCCTAGAGTGGGGAGAGCCAAGGCCGGGCCCAGGCAGCTGTACTTACAAGAGAACGTGAGCTCTGCCTGGAGGGTGGCAGGAACTGCCTCACGTTGGTGGGCGTCTCCTTTTCAATGGAATGTCTTCTCTGTGGAGGCTGTCGTCTCTCTGGCTGGGGTGTTGACGATATGGGCAGGAATTTTGGAGGCTCTAAAGATTTAATCAAACAAATGAACTCTCATATAAAAGAAAACTCTTAGATTTTTGAATTTTCTAAAAGAAAACCCTTTGTCACTTATGACAAACACTGCTTTCAAAGATGAGGCATCAGAGCAGGGCATGGTGGCATACACTTGTCCTCCCAGTACTTGGGAGGCTGAGACAGGAGGATCTGGGTTCTCAGCCAGCCTCAGAAATGTCAGCAACTTCGTGAGGCTCTCCGCAACTTAGTTAGACCCTGTTTCAAAAATAAAAAGTAAAAAATAAAGCCGGATGTGGTGGCGCACGCTTGTGATCCCAGCACTCAGGAGGCTGAGACGGGAGGATCGTGGTTCTTGGTCAGCCCCAGCTACTTAGTGAGGCCCTCTGCAACTCAGTGAGACCCTGTTTCAAAATAAAGAATAGAAAATAGGGCAGGGGGTGCAGCTCAGAGGTAGAACGCCCCTGGGCTCCACCCCCAGACCCGCAAAAATAAATAACAACACAGCAGTGCGTACCGCCTCACTCTTGTCCATCTGAACATCCTCATGTCATTCCTGTCAGATCCAATTTTATAAAGTCTGAAAAGTCTTCTTTCTACATGTCTACTAAGATATTTTGTTTTTAGGCTTAAGTTAAGCTATATTTAAATAGCCAAAAAGAAGATAAAAAGTGATATGATCATATTAAAAATAAATTTTCCTTAGCACTTCTGCCTACTCAATTTGCAAAATAAGGCTGATTCAGTGCAGTGGGCGAAGCAGGGGAGAGTGAGCAGAGTTAGCTGGGCATCCACCAAGATGGCCACCGAGAGAGGCCACGGGGCGGGGTGGCACTGAGAGAGGCCATGGGGCAGGGTGGGGACCAAGAGAGGCCACGGGGTGGGGCCACCGAGAGAGGCCACGGGGCGGGGAGGGGCCACCGAGACAGGCCACGGGGGGTGGCACAGAGAGAGGCCATGGGGTGGGGGGGCCCCCCGAGAGAGGCCACGGGGCAGGGGCCCAAGTCCTATGTCAGAGGACTCAGAGCTCCATCCTGTGACTAGACTAGGCCCTGACACAAAACCCATGACAGGCAATCACCAAAGATAGCTCCTATTATTTTTTTATATAATCTGTTTAAGTAATTGAAAAGAATTTTAACCACTAAATTCTGTGGTGTAGAGAAATCAAGTCAATGTTGTCAGATTATCTTAATATATAACTCAGTTTTAAGCCAGGCGTGGTGGCACACACTTGTAATCCCAGCATTTGGAGGCTGAGACAGGAGGATTGCAGGTTCGTGGACAGCCTCAGCTACTACTTAGTGAGGCCCTTTGCAACTTAGTGAGACCCTGTTTCAAAATAAAAGAATAAAAATAGGGCTGGGGTGCAGCTTGGAGGTGGAATGCCCATCGGTTCCATCCCTGGTACCGCAAAACAACAACAAAAAACACCTCAGTTGTTGTTTTTTGTGCGTGTGGTACTGGGGTGGAACCTAGAGGCTTTCTACCTCCGGGCTGTACTCCCAGACCTATTTTATATTTTATTTGGAAACAGGGTCTCACTAAGTTGCTGAGCCTCACTAAGTAGCTGAGGCTGGCTTTGAACCTGTGCGATCCTCCTGTCTCAGCCTCCCAAGCGCAAGGATTACAAGCGTGCGCCGCCACGCCGGGCTAAAACACCTGTTTTGATCCTTCATAATGATCTTATAAATGAAAATGATTACTAGAAGCCTTTATTAGCCTGAATTTAGTTGAGATATCTGTGTTAGAATCTGTTGTTTGGAGGGCTGCGGCGCGCTCAGTCCCTGCGCAGTGTGCGGGCATGGCGGGCAGAGGGCGAGGGCCTGAGGGGAGAACAGCGTGGTTATTTATTTAGGGCAATTAATCTAAAACACCCACAGACCCACTGCTGACTGGCCTGGGGTTACCCGCGCGCAGTCTCTGTGAACGCAAGTGTGCGGCTCTGCTCGGGTCGGAGCCAGGTCAGGCTTCCCGCTCCGTGAATCAGGGCGCTCAGGCCCTGTCCAGGTCAAGTGTGTCCCGCGGCATTTGTGCCCGCGGATACTCACTCTTCCGCGTGCACACGGCCTCCAGCACCGGGTCCTCGGGGAGGGCGGGCGACAGGCTGCTGCTGCTGCTGGTTGACCTGCGCGGCGTGTCCTCCTGAGGAAGGAGAGCGCCCAGTCAGTCTCCCGCGGCCTCCTGAGTTATACGAGCACAGGGCCCTGTCATTCAGAGGTTCCGTGGGAAGACCAGGGAGGTCCCGCACTCTCCCTTGGCGTGAAGAGAAGGCGTGCCTCTCCTGTTCTGCTCCTGGAGAGAGGGTACAGTGCCACTCCCCTAGTGTTCCTGGAAGGACAATGCATTCAGAACACTGGGTGCAGGAGCCGGCTCGCACCAGGGGCCAGTATCATCACGAGGGGATATCCGGCACGTTCACGAGAGTGACAGGCTGCGAACCCCACCTGGGCGGGCGTCTACCCAAGTCCAACCCGTCGCTTATTAAGTCGTGAGTAGATATTTGCTGAACGAGCGATGGAGAGCAGTTGCTAAATCTCTAAAATCTAGAAGAACGGCGACACGGTGCCAGATAAATTCAACCACTATTACCAGTGAGGAGATAGACCTTAATTTAGATGAACCCTAAGTGAAGTGCAGACTTATTCATGAAATACTAACTTTTTACTTTGTGAGAGAAGATACAATATTAAGTAGAAGATAACTAAATTCCACTATAAGATCTACAGAGCACTATTAAATATAAGAAAAAGAAAACTAGGTAAATATGTTCATCTCTGATGATATGAGACAGTGAGGACTCCCTCTGACCTTAGCTAGAGTGACTAAGAATTTACCAGTCTGGTGTGGGGCACATGCTTGTAATCCCAGTACTTGGCACAGCAGGCTCTTGGCCAGCCTCGGCAATTTTGCAAGGCACTTGTCACCAAAAACTGGCCTTACTAAAACCTAATGCTGAGTCGTTAGTTTCAAACAAGCTACTGTTCAAAGTATCTAGACAAAGAAAAAAAAGAACAGAAAGGCCCAAAGCGGAGTACTAACGGAGAAGCTTTAATAGTGACCTCCGCATGCCTGGGCTGAGTAGTGTGCGCTGTTCAATCCTCAGTCTGTCTCTGTCTGACTGTTTGTCTGTCTGTCTCTCTCTCTCTCTCTCACACACACACACACACACATACGTCTCTATGCAAAACAATATTAAACAAGATCATATATCTAGAGTTTACCATGACATTGGTATCGTGATGGTCAAAAGGTATAAAAAATGAAATCAAAGCTCTGCTGGGGCTGGTGTGTGCGCACTGGGAGGGAGCACTGGACGGGCTAGTCTGTGGTCACTGATGCCCCTGCCGAGGGCTGGAGCAGGGGCGAGGCCTGGAGGCTCCTCCGCTGAGTGCTGTCCCTTCTGGGGACACTTCCTTCTAGAACTGGAATGACTTAGACGTCATTCCTACCTAACTGATGTGGTACTTCTGGGTAAGTCTGGTGCTCGAAAATGTTCTGTGCCTGAAGAACGGTCAGGGCTGATTCCCAATACTTGTGATTCCAGTACTGGGAGGCTGATACAGGAGGATTGCAGGTTCAAGGGCGGCCTCAGCAAGTAGTGTTCTCAACAACAATAGTGAGACCCTATTTCAAAATAAAAATAAAATAGAGCTGGGTGTGGTGGCACACACTTGTAATCCCAGCATTTGGAAGGCTGAGACTGGAGGATCGTGGTTTACGGAAAACCTCAGGCTACTTAGTGAGGCCCTCTGCAACTCAGTGAGACCCTGTTTCAAAATAAAGAGTAAAATAAAAAGGGGCAGGGGATGCAGCTCAGAGGTTGAATGCCCCTGGGTTCCATCCCCAGACCTGCAAAAAAAAAAAAAAAAAAAAAAAAAAAAAAAAAAAAATTAAGGCTGGGGGTGTATCTTGGAGGTACAATGCCCCTGAGTTCAGTCCCCAGTCACACACACACACACACGCACGCACGCACGCACGCTCGCCCCTTGCTTGGAAGGAGCTCCAGGGAAGTGGGTTGACAGAACTGGGGGGAGGAAGGAAGGAAGGCGCAAGGCCAGCTTCTCTGAGACTTCCCTTCCTCTGGCCGCTAGCCCTGCGTCGTAACACGGTCTTCGCTCATGGTGCAGCCTTGGCTGGAACTGACCAGCAAAGCCAGCAGAGCCACCACTCGCCAGAGGCGGAGCCGCGAGCCGCCCAGGAAGAGCGCGCAGGTGTGTGAGACAAGAACGGCTCTCGCCGCCACACAGCGAATGGAAAGCCCTCGGCCTGATGTCACCATGCACGCCACCAGGCCCAAAGACGGGAAGCAAAGGTCTCTAGAGGCTGAGGGGATACTACAATAAAGCTAAAAAAGGGACATCCTTTTAGGTGGAAAAGGATTTTGTACAGCAAGATCTTAGGGGGAAAGAAATATCAAAAATAAAATTGTTAAGTAAGTTGCGGAAAGTTTGAGGAAGTTGCAAATAATTTGTAAAGAGTAAAATTCATGTAAAAAATTTTGTATGTGATTAAGCTGGTTAGAATTAAAATCAATTATTACAGGGTTTTCTAAAAGACACGTTAAATGTACTGATTCTGTTTGAAACAATTTGGTTTTCTTAAGATACTGATCTGCTTTGGGTAAAATTTTACAAAAACAAGTCTAAAGAGCAAAATTCTACATTTTACTAAGATAATTTCCTCGCCGGGCGTGGCGGCGCACGCTTGTAATCCCCGTGCCTGGGAGGCTGAGACAGGAGGATCGCACAGGTTCAAGGCCAGCTACTTAGGCTCTCAGCAACTGTTTCCAAATGAAATATAAAATAGGTCTGGGAATACAGCGCGAGGTAGGTAGGGAGTCTCTAGGTTCCACCCCAGTACCACACACACACACACAAAGATAATTTCCTGTGTTTCCTACTGTATACTGACAATAATATTTTAGATATTTGTGCTCTCAAAATGTATAGGACTTTTTTTTTTTTTTGCAGTGCTAGAAATGGAACCCAGGGGCATTCTACCTTTCTACCTCCAAACTACACCCTCTGCCCTATTCTTTATTTTGAAACAGGATCTCACTGAGTTGCAAAGGGCATCACTAAGTAGCTGAGGCTGTCCGCAAACTGTGATCCTCTGGTCTCAGCCTCCCAAATCCTGGGATTACAAGCGTGCGCCACCGTGCCTGGCTGTACAGGACTTTTTTTTTTTTTGCGGGTCTGGGGATGGAACCCAGGGCATTCTACCTCTGAGCTACACTCCCTCCCCTTTTTGTTTTTATTCTTTATTTTGAAACCGGGTCTCACTGAGTTGCAGAGGGCCTCACTAAGTAGATGAGGCTGTCCACGAACCGTGATCCTCCAGGTCTCAGCCTCCCGAATGCTGGGATTACAAGCGTGCCCACCACGCCCGGCTTGTACAGGACTTCTAAAATGCAAAATGTAAGAAAGCACTTTACTAAGCTAATGGCATCTAAACAAAACAATACACTGATGTCCTTTCCAGGTTTATATTTATGTTCCTAAATGTATTATAACCATCTTCTTTATGCAAAGATACAAATAAGATTTGTTTTGCTCCCTAAAATTCTGTTGTGTTTTTCTTATAAAATTGTTTAACTGTTCATTGTTAACGCTTAACAAAAATACAATACTCAACCAGTGTTTGGGGATAATAGTTGTCACTTGCAAGACAGCTGATGAAGACTGCTAAAACTGACCTTCTGGTGCTCAGCAACTGAGACTTTAAAGAACATTCAGAAAATTAAAGAGCCAAGAAAAACCAGGTCATATGTTGGCCCTAGCCCTTTAATGTCCAACAGGACCCAGAAAGGACCTCACGAAAGGCCTAAACTGGCAAATCACCTGGCCTTTTGAAACAGGGAGCACCAGCACACATTCTGCAAAATGAAGGTCATCGGAGCAGACGATGTCCTTCACGCCTGGCAGAAGGCCCAACTGATAGAGGTCAAGCCTCACCAGGTCAAGGGTGATCTCGAGGACCCTTAACTGAACTTAACAGTGAAAATAAGGTTAAGAGCCAGGCGTGGGCGTGGTGGCACAGGCTTGTAATCCAGCATTTGGGAGGCTGAGACAGGAGGATCGTGGTTTGAAGACAGCCTCAGCTACTTAGTGAGGCTCTTTGCAACTCAGTGAGACCCTGTTTCAAAATAAAGAATAACAATTAGGGCTGGAGTTGTAGCTCGGAGGTAGAATGCCCCTGGGTTCCATTCCCAGTACTACAAAAATTAAAAAAATAATGTTATGAAAATTTATTTTTGCCCAACATAAGGCTACCTGCTTGGTCTTGAACACCCAGCAGAATAGTATAATCAAAACCTAATGTGCTATCCCAGCATTTGGGAGGACTGCGGTTCGTGGACAGCCTCATCTACTTAGTGAGGCCCTCTGCAACTCAGTCAGACCCGGTTCCAAAATAAAGAATAAAAAAAATAGGGTAGGGGGTGTAGTTTGGAGGTAGAATGCCCCTGGGTTCCATCCTCAGACTCGGAAAAAAAAAAAAAAAAAAAAAAGCTAATGTGCTATTTCAGGGGTAACAAAAAAGAAGTGTTGTTAAAGCCACTTATAAAAGCCGGGCGTGGTGGTGCACACTTGTAATCCCCGCGCTTGGGAGGCAGAGACAAGAAGATCGCGCAGGTTCGAAGCCAGCCACACTGGCTTAAGAGACCCTGTTTCCAAATATAAAAGTATAAAAATAGGTCTGGGAGTGTAGCCGGGAGGTAGAAGGGTTTCCAGGAACCCCCAAAAACAAAAAACAAAAACAATAAAAAAAACCACTTATAAGCTAGGTGTGGCAGTGCATGCTTGTAATCCCAGCATTTGGGAGGCTAAGACAGGAGGATCGTGGGTTTGTGGACAGCCTCATCTACTTACGCCCTTTGCAACTCAGTGAGACCCTCTTTCAAAATAAAAAACAAAAAATAGGGCTGGGGGTGTAGTTTGGAGGTAGAATGCCCCTGGGTTCCATCCCCAGTAAAACACACACACACACACACACACACACACACACACCAAAAACAACTTATAATAATACTTCTACCTCTAGACTCACAGAAAAAAGTAAGGAATGGCACCAGTGCCCCATCCCTCCAGTCAAGCCCTTCCCAGACGCTGTGCAGTTAAACTGGCGTTCTCGAGGTTTTCCAGGGTCGGCGCCACCAGACACCACAGAGTGGAGGTTCCTATCTCTGCAAACTCCTGAAAGACCTGAGTTCTGTTCAAAATCCTGAAGACAAAACAGCTGTGTAAGCTAAGTTAAAAACAACATGTTGGGGCCGGGCGCGGTGGGCACGCTTGTAATCCCCGTGCTTGGGAGGCGGAGACAGGAGGATCGCGCAGGTTCGAAGCCAGCCGCGCTGGCGTAAGAGACCCTGTTTCAAAAATATAAAATAGGTCTGGGAGCGTAGCCCGGAGGTAGAAGGGCTTCCAGGAACCCCAGTACCACCAAAAAAAAAAAAACAAAAAAAAAACCATGTTGTCTTTTTCTTTTCCAGGCTTTGTGCCACAATGGCTTTCCCCAATGTTAAGTATACTGACTCATGATCTCTGGCCAATGGCATGGCTACTGGCCTCCACCCTGAAATGCCAGCAAGCAATGCCCAGGGTAAAGGGTGATAGCAAGTGACGATGGCAGACGTCTGGATCACGGCATGCTGTACAATGCGTCAGTGAACCACCACAAAGGACTCTGAGCCAACACGAGCAGACTCCTGCAGCCTCCCAGCTCCTGGAGAAGAACTGCTCCTTCCCAGGTCCTCCAGACGGCCCGCCTCGAGGCCCCAACCGCAGCACCCGGGGGGAGGCGGTTGGCGTCCTCGCCCCATTTCCCTACAGGTCAGTCACCTGGTCAGAGGGGGCCATGAGGCAGGGCAGAGGACCAGGAAACAGGGAGGGTTAAAAAGGCCGCCTCTACCTCACCTTCTGTGAGGCGGGCGAGAGGCCTGTGGGCACCAGGAGCTCTCGGCCCACCAGCCCACAGATAACTCAGTTTAAGGGTTGAAACTGTAAGGCATGGTTTCTGACAGCCATGAAAGAGCAGAGCAGGAACCTTGGCAAGGTTTACAGCCCACCTGCCAAGGGCTTCGGGCTCACTCTCCCGGGGCGCCCTTGTGTATGTGGGGCAGCTTTGTCTGTCTCCTTTCCTTAGCTTAAACGCCCGTATTTCTATGCCCTTCACTAGTCGAAATCCACTGGACAAGACCCTGTAAGAGGAGGCGCCCGTTTTGGCCACACACTCGGGTGGGACCGGGCGCAGGTCCCACGAGGACCGCTGTCTCGCTGGCTCGCACCGCGTGGGACCTGCCTGAGTGTCCAGGTGCTTCCAGGCTATACGCACGTCAGTCCGTCATCGGCTTCACAGCAGCAGACACGCTTCTGAGTCTGCTCTGACCAGGTGACGGATAAGCCGAAAGCAGCTCGTGTTGAAAGACGGCTTTAGGATGAACACAAGTAATCTGCCACTATTCCTTAAAGCTACACTTCATCGACAGAAGTGTACTTGAAACTTAGGCTTCTGCTTATCGTGTTTTTAAAATGGTAAAGCATGAAGAGCTTCACTCCTTAAAGTTTAAATTTGTTTTTCCAAAAAGGAATATAAAGCATTCCCAAACATAATTCTTCTGACTAGTCTTCCCTGCACTAGTAGGGTCAGTTTTTTACTGGCTTATTTTTAAGGTCAGCTTAAACTGAAGCGGCAGGGAAGCGTGCTTGTTTCCGGGCCTGGCCTAAGATCACCTCCTGTGTTCCAGGCTGAGGCTCCTACTGCCTTGCGATTCACCCAGGCTGCGTGCCGAGGCCCAGCTCTACACCGCCTCCCACAGCCCAGCTTGGCTGGGTCCTCACTGATTATGGGGAAGCACGGCTGGACTTGGGGTGGCCCTGCGTCTGCTCTCGAGGCCGCAAGTCTGTCTAACCACGGCCAGCGCACAGTCCTGCTGCAGGAGGCGGTGAAGAGGACCAGGGGAGTTAACACAGGCTCGCGGTAGGACAGCAAGCTCCGGAGGCTGAGGACGTACCGCCCGACAGGACTCTGCGAGGGGACTGCCCTCTATGCGGTCCTGAAACCCGAGTCTAAGTGGGATGCCCGGGAGGCTGGGCCAGCAGCTGGAGCGGGGTGGGGGAGGGCGTGCCGCTGGCCTGTGCGTGTGTCTGAGTGTGCATGGGTGTGTGGCGGGTTCCCCCATTTCACACAAGCTGATCTGGAGGAACAGTCAGTGGAGATGAGTAGGAAAGACCCCTCAGGCAGAGGCTGGGAAGCCTCAGCCCGGCTGTCACTGACTTGGGGAGAATGGGAGCCTTTTCCTCTCCAACACCACAAAGTGGAGGAAGAAGTCTGGGAAACGCTGCCTGAGGCTTTTTTCTTTTCTTTTTTTTGAGGCTGGTCTTTGAACATTACAGAAAGAACAATCCTAATTGCTGCATGTGTATTTAGAGGAAGATATTTTCCTCCTCCTCTTTTTTTTGGTACTGGGGGTTGAACCCAGGGACATTTTATCTCTGAGCCACACTCCCAGCCCTATTTTATTTTTTATTTTGAAATAGGGATCTGCTAAGTTGTTGAGGGTCTTACAAAGGTGCTGAGGCTGTTCTCGAACCTGTGATCCTCCTGTCTCATCCTCTCAAGTACTGGGATTACATACAGGTGTGTGACACCACACCTGGCTGGAGATATTTTTCTTGTTTATTTCTTCCTTCCCCAAACAAAGAGAAAGATATGAGTTCAAAAACTGTTGACTTATTTTAACCCTCCTTATAATTCTAGGCTATAGATGTCCATATTATATTTTAATCCTACTTGTAATTCTAGATTTTAGTATGTTCAAACTTTAAACTATACCCAGTAATACTGGTCTATACTGCTAACAGTAAGTGACTTCTTGTCTGGCTTCCTGCTGACCAACTTTAGCCCCAGCCCTACTGACCGCAACACAGGCAGTAGCCAAGCACCAGCAGAGGCTGCGGCGCGCGGCCCGGGCGGGCACTGTGAGCGGTGGGGCTCACCTCGGAGTCGGAGCTTTCCAGCTCAGCCAGGGTCGGGGCCTTGAGAAGCTTCTTCCGCGACACAGGCACCTGCTGGGCGGCGTGCGCCCCGCTTTCTTTTGTCTGTGCTGTTAAACTTCCATTCACCACAGATGCTTCCCCAGCCTTCTTTGGAGATTCCGGGGTAGTTACATCTGGTAAAAGAAAGGCAAAAGCTTACCTTTTCTTCAGCCAAGAAAGGTGCTGGGAGTTGGGAGCACGCACAGGGCGGGAGGCACCTGCTGTCACGCAGACACAACAGGTGTGAGGCAGTGGCTGTGCCTATGCACATGGAACGCTCTCAAATACTGTCACACTCGATGCAAGGACACTTTGGGTAGCTTTATAGTCACACTTGCAGTTTAGAATTCAGACTGGGAGATCCTGCAGACCCTAACTTCCTTTTACCGCCCCGCTGAAGAAAGCGATGCCGAGAAGCCAGCTGCACCCACAGCTCCAAGGAGCCGTGGCGTGGCGGGCGCGCACGGAGCTCTCCCGGCACTGTGCGAAGAGCTGCTCTTTTCTTTCCGTTTCTGGGGATTAACTCAGGGGTGTTCACCTCTAAGCTATACCTCCAGTTCTTTTTGAAACTTGGAAACAGGGTCTCGCTAAGCTGCTGAGGCTGGCCCAAACCTGTGATCCTCTGTCTCAGCCTCCCAGGAACTGGGATTACAGGTGTGTCCCACTGCACCCAGCTATGTGGCTGTAAGAACTGAAAATGCCTTGGCTTAACAACCAAAAAGCTAGTAACTGACATTATATTCATTAAGCATATTTTATATGAAGTATAAACACAAAATTCAGGGATACATTCCCTCTGCTACACCAGATTACATTCTTGGGGGCTCACACTGGGAGTGATGATGCTTGCTTGTGATCTAAGTCCTGGGGAGGCTGAGACAGGAAGACCCCAGGCTCACAGTACCTTAGCGAGGCCCTCTACAATTTAGTGAGGCTCCGTTTCAAAATAAAAAATAAAATAGGGCTGGGTGTGTAGCTCAGAGGTAGAAGGCTCTGTCTGGGTTTAATCCCTAATACCACACCAAACCCTCAGGTGCAATGGCCAATATTTACAGTCTTAATACCCTGGAGGCGGAAACTAGGGATGTAGTTCAGTGGCAGAGCACCAGGGCTTCCATCCCCAGTATTAAAACACAAAACCTCCAAACCAAACCCACTGCAGGCTCAAGCTTGGACGGGAAGGCCCTACAGCACAGGAGAGAGCCCAGAGTCCTGCTCCGCTGGCAGCGGTCTGATTCTGAGCACACTCTCTAGCCTGTTTCCAACTGCAAAATAAGGGTGTGAACAGACAGGAGCTTACGGTGAGGACCAAGCGGGCTAGCAGCTCGACGTACACGCGGCACACGCGGCGATGTCAGCGCCTGCAGCAGGAGGGAGGGGAAGCACGGCGGGCCTGAGCCAGCCCCTCAGCTGCGGTGCCCAGCCTCTAGCTGGACGCCTAGCCCGGAGTCCTCCTGTGCACGCCGAACTTTTCAGCATTTCAAACGAAGACTTAAACAGTGCCTAAATTTAACAGGTACCTACGAGATTAAAGCATTTAGAAGCAAAAAGCAGCGGTCAGGGCAGGGCTTAGCTGACAGTCGGAGGAGAAGCGGTGCGTGGAGGCCCGAGGGGAAGGGCCTGCTCGGCCTCTGTTATTTATTATTTACTTATTGTGATAACGGGCTCCATTCTGGTACCACTGCATAGTAAAATGTGTGTCTGCTGTTCCATTCCCAGTACCTCAATCAATCAATCAATCAATCATTCAGTCAGTTCTGGGGCACTTGAGGCTGCCCCAGAGTATAAGATGACATCACGTGGACCTCCAGGGAGCACTAAGTGCCGCGCACCCCGGTTCCTTTCCTTCTCCACACGGAGGACCTAGGAACCGTCCAGCAGCACGCTAACTTCCTGTGCAGACGTGCTGCGAGGCCGAAGCTGTCGTCCAGCTCACTGAATGAACCTGAACCAACACCTGTGCTAACTTCAAGATCCGAGAAAAGAGGAATTCATCAAACAGGTCACCTAACAGGTTTTACGGGAGGGCAAGAGAAATACCGGGGAGAAAAGCTGACCCGACTGTGTCTTAAAATATGAAGAAGCATGCCCCAGAGAGCCCTGCTGCTGTGCAGTTACACGCACCAGTTAGCCAGCGAGGGTCAGGGAGAGACTGTGCGATTTCGTCTTATAAGGCATATCTACTTATTTTTGTGGTACTGGGGATGGAACCCAGGACATTCTACCTCCCAGCTACACCCCCAGGCAGGGTTTCTATTTCTTATTTGGAAACAAGGACTTGCTAGGTTGCTGAGAGCTTATTAGGTTGCTGACACTGGCTTCGAACCTTCAATCCTCCTGTCTCAGCCTAAGTACTGGGATTACGGGCATATGCCACCACACCCAGCTCACACTACCTCTTTATAAAAGACTTAGTTGAATATAATTTCTTCTTTCTTGAGGGCGATGAGGATGGAACCCAGGAGCATTCTACCTCCAAGCTATACCCTCAGCCTTCTTTTGTCGTCTTTATTTTGAAACAGGGTCTCACTAAGTAGCTGAGGCTGGCCACGGACCTCGATCCTCCTGCCTTAGCTTCCCAAGCACTGGGACCACAGTGTGAGCCACCATGTCCCACTTGAACATATTTTTAAGGATTTTGATTATTTATATTTTTCTGTTTAAATAAATACATCTTGTTAACGTATTAAATAAGAACAAAACTTGAATTAAAATTTGTATTTCTTCTATATAAGATGGCATTTCTTAAGAAAAATGGGTGATATCAGTATGTAAATAAAATGTTTAAATGAGAAATATTTACATATGGCTTTAGAAATTACATACCTTAGGTTGAGAATCTGAAATGTACACTCACAGTATTGTATATTTTATATAGTACATGTGTGTCTGCTGCCTTATTTAGTTGCAGGAATGTGGCCAGGATATAGGTGACGCATTTAATATTTGCATAAGAAGAACAGATTATACTTACCTCAATTGATGTTGACTGGACTGTTAGGATTGTCACCAAGAAAATACATTTCTAAGATACCCTTCAGCAGCAGAATGAACTTTGCTCTGTTTCATTCTACACAGTTCAAACTCATTTATCTAGACTGTGATTTCAAATGTTATTCTCGTTTGCTCATTTCCCAACTAGGAAAATGCGCTCCAAGCTTTAAGCTAGAGGAATGGATAAGTCTTTCCTGTTTATATCTTGGGGCATTTTTGGTTTTTTTTGCGGGTCTGGGGATGGAACCCAGGGGCATTCAACCCCGAGTTACACCCCCACCCTATTTTTTATTCTTTATTTTGAAGCCAGGTCTCACTGAGCTGCAGAGGGCCTCATTAAGTAGCTGAGGCTGTCCGTGAACCGTGATGCTCGGGTCTCAGTCTCCTGAATGCTGGGATTATAAATGTGCCCACCACGCCCGGCTACTAATTTGGAGCATTTAAATTAAGAATGGAAAACATAAAGGCAGCAAAAGAAATCGAGAATGAAACACTTGGAAATGGCCCAGGCACAGCACAGCACACAGGGAAGCAGGCCACATTCTCTGCTGCCTCTGATGCAGGGCTGTAAGCAGCAAGAGCTTTCTTCCCAGCACGAAGCCATCACAGGACACAAAACACACGTGTGCCAGGTACGCATGTGTGCGTGCTGTCCCCAGCAGCCGAGTGCCCGGCGGCCACACCACTCCCGCACAGTCCGCCTGGGAACCTCGCCCATCAGCACGCTTGCAGGAGGCAGGGCCGGGGTGCCGCGGCCCGCCTTTAGAGGTCAGCAGTGACGCACAATGTCCAAAACATTTCGGAGTTGATTTTCCAGACTAAACTTTTTACATGGTCAATATGCAAATAGTTGATAAAATAAGTAAAAACTGCCGAATGGATAAAAGAGAATAGAAAAAGCTCTTCAGTGGCCAGTCAAGAAGACTGTCAAATGTTAGAGGCATGCCTGAGACCCACAAATAAACAGAAATGGAACAGTTGGAAACTAAGGTTGGAAATATCTTACTGAAATCTAGAAATTATTGAAATTAAGCTGGCTTTGGAAGTTTGTTCGTACATAATTTGGAAAGGGCTGATTTAAGAGATCAGATTTAGTTATCGATAGGTATTCATTCCACTATTACTTGCTGCCGGTCACACAGAGGGGTCAAAGGTGCGGCACATACCTCTGCCTGGTCCGCATCATGACTAAAGCCATGTCCACGCACTGTGCCTGTGTGCGTGTGTGTGTTTCTGATGATGGCACCCAGGGGCATTCTACTTCCAAGCTATACCCCCAGCCACAGTTTACTCTTTATTTTGAAAGAGAGTCTCATTAAGTTGCTGAGAGCCTTGCTAAGTAGCTGAGGCTGGCCATGAACCTGTGATCCTGCTGTCTCAGCTGCCCAAGCACTGGGATTACAAGTGTGCACCACCGCGCCCAGCTGCGCTTGTGCTCTGTGCGTGTGTGGAGTGCGGGGACTGAAGCAGGGCCTCGCACACAAGGCAAGTGTCTGAGCGCTGAGCCACGCCCCCTGTGCTAGGGCTCCATCCCCAAGCAGAGGCACTCGGACTCCTACCCTGAGGGCTCCATCCCCAAGCAGAGGCACTCGGACTCCTACCCTGAGGGCTCCATCCCCAAGCAGAGGCACTCGGACTCCTACCCTGAGGGCTCCATCCCCAAGCAGAGGCACTCGGACTCCTACCCTGAGGGCTCCATCCCCAAGCAGAGGCACTCGGACTCCTACCCTGAGGGCTCCATCCCCAAGCAGAGGCACTTGGACTCCTACCCTGAGGGCTCCATCCCCAAGCAGAGGCACACGGCCTCCTACCCTGAGGGCTCCATCCCCAAGCAGAGGCACACGGCCTCCTACCCTGAGGGCTCCATCCCCAAGCAGAGGCACTGGGACTCCTACCCTGAGGTAGCTGCTGTTAGCTCCTTGCCTAACTGAATGCTTTAGGAATAAAATGGATCGTCACTTTGTTTCTTTAAAGTTTTTTCTATTCTCTTAAGTCAAAGGTCTGAGCAGTGACAGCGACCATGCAGAAAGCTAAGATATTCCATAACCACTGGCTCCTCCATAGGGTTATTACAGTTGTACAGTTTCAGTGATTTTAAGTATATTGTTTCAAATACTCAGAATGTTTTACTTTACTGACCACAGCTTAGAAGAAAGCTTTTCAATTTTCTTTTTAGACATGTTAGAACAAGCAAGTGAATGAAATGTGCTTTACAGAAACCACAAGACCCGGTGAGAAAAGCTTTTTTTTTTTTTACCTGACAAGTCAAAACTGTGAGACATGCTAAGTGGCCGCATTGCTGAAAGAAAGAGAACAAACAATGAAAAGGAAGGTAACTCAGCCGCTGAGCGCACGGAGGACAGGAGGGAGGAGGGCGGCCTTCCCCAGCTGTCTCAGGTCCCCAGACTCAAGCCAGGAGACAGCAGGGAGACCTTCAGACCATGGCCACCGCGGCACGGCACACAGACCCGCGCTTGAAAGGACTCCAGAACATGGCTTTTCGTTCAAATGTCAAGTCAACCAAAGTAAGCATGTTTTAAACTATGATTTTTAAGCCAGGCACGGTGATGTATACTTTAATCTCAGAACTTGGGAGGCTGAGACAGGAGGATCACAGGTTCAAGGCCAGCCCCAGCAACCTAGACCCTATTTCAAAATAAAAAGATAAATTAGGGCTGGGGCTGTCACTCAGAGATAGAATACCCCTAGGTTCAAGCCCCAGTATCACAACAAACAAAAACCCCATTATTTTACGGAATATACAGAACGTTAAAAATTTTAGAATAAATGTGTCCTTCAATAACATGTCAAGATGAGTATCTGCTTCTTGAATAAAGGCAAGGCATTTTATAAAGAACAAGTGTCAGCCCTCAGGCGTGCGCGAGCTTGCCTGAGCCTCAGGTGCTGCACCTGCGAAGAGGGTCCTGAACCTGCCGCCCTCCGCCCGCGCCTCCGGAGGACCGGGCTCAGGAGTGCGCCACCATGCCCAGCACTTCTCCATGTCGCACTGCATTTCTACTTGCAATTGTATGGAGAGAAAATTTATAAAAATACTTGGGAAAATTTGTTTTCAAGTTAATTCTGGGAACCTTAACCTAACCAAATTCCCCAAAGCACAATGTTAGTTAAAAAACTAATAAAGAAGCCGGGCGTGGTGGTGCACGCCTGTAATCCCCACGCCTGGGAGGCAGAGACAGGAGGATCGTGTAGGTTCGAAGCCAGCCGCGCTGGCTTAAGAGACCCTATTTCCAAATAAAAATACATAAAAGTATAAAAATAGGTCTGGGAGGAGGTAAAAGGGTTTCCAGGAACCCCAGTAGCGCGCACGCGCACACACACACACACACACACACACACACACACACACACACAACTAATACAGATGCAAAGAAAAATGAACCTAAACCCCTTACTCTCCAACTGAGGCTGGAGTGAGCTGGACTTAACATCTGGCAGTAAGGCGCTCAGAGAGCCTCTTGTAGACCTCTAAGAGCTCAGTTCTGGAGTTCTGGTTGCCAACACCAGCTGTTAGGGGTCAAGCAGGGAGCACTCGCCATGGAACGGCCGCTTAGCTATTCTGGAGTCGGGCTCCCTGCCCTGTAGTTACCAGCACCTAAACATAATTTTTAAAGATGAAACTGTGCCTGGTGTGGTGGCACACACTTGTGATCCTAGTTCTTGGGAGGCTGAGACAGGAGGATCGCAGGTTTGCAAGCAGCCTCGGCTACTTAGTGAAGCACTCTGCAGCCTAGTGAGAGCCTGTTCCCAAATCAGAACTAGAATAGCTCTGGGGTGTAGCCCAGAGGTAGAGTGCCTCTGGCTTCCATCCCTAGGACCACAAAAGAGAAAAAAGAAGAAAAAAAAAAAAAGGAAAAAGAAAAAAAAAAAAGAGGGAAACTGAAGATCTGTGTGTGGTAAGGGCTTGCAACAGGAGACAGTTTGTAGTGGAAAGGCTCCCGATACAGAAAAGCCCCAGACTGAATGGCCTTGCCGGAACCCTACAAACACTAGAACTAATGCCAGTCTTCTTCAAACTCTTCCAGAACACTGAAGAGGGAGGACAGCTCTGAAGATAAAGCAAAACAGAGAACCAGAGCCTAATGCCCCTGATGAATAGACGAAAAGCCCTCAGTAAAACAGCGACGCGCCAAACCCAACAGCACGCGAGGCCACGCCCCGCGCCTACCTCTGGACGCCCCGAGAGCTCCACATGGACTCAGCGTGGTGCGCCGCCGACGGGACACACACGACCGCGTCAGAAGGGCAGGGTGTCGGGCAGAACCCAAGAGCCTTTTAGGATAACACTCAACAAGGCAGGAATAGAACACAATTGCCTCAAATAGTTTCATCTTAAAGTGTTCTTACCACAGTTAGGAAAAAAAAGCAACAGCAAGGCTTGCAATGACACTTAGGTACAGTGGGGGACTGTCCCCGTGACTGCTCAAAATGACTGCTTCAGCCGGGCGCAGTGGCATGCGCTTGGAATCCCAGCACTCGGGAGGCTGAGACTGGAGGATCGTAGGTTCACAGCCAGCCTCAGCTACTCAGTGAGGCCCTCTGCAATGCAGCGAGACCCTGTTTCAAAATAAAGAATTAAAAAAAAGGCTGGGGTGTAGCTCAGAGATAGAATGCCTGAGTTCAATCCTCAGTACCTCCCCCCAAAAAAAGAATTGCTTTTCTGTTTTGTAACCCCTGGACGCTGCCTCGCCTAGAGCCATTCTGATTGCTGCTATGTCCATATACATTACTCGTATCTGAATCCTCAGTTGCTGGCACGGTGATTACTAAGAAAGGTTAAAAAAAAGACTTGGAAAAAATAGGCATTAGATGTCAAACATCACTCTAAACCGTACAAGCCAAGTCGTCTTGTTCCTTCCTATGGTCTACTGGTACTTCTACTAAGGCTTACAATGCTGAAACAAATTACTTTTTTGGGGGGACTGAACCCAGGGCACGCACTTCTGAAGCATACCGCCAGCCCTCTTGACATTGGAACCAGTGTCTTGCTAAGTTCCCGAGGCTGCTGTGAACCTTCCATCTTCCCATCTCAGTCTCCTGTGTACTGAGATTATAGGTGTGTGCCATGTGTCATCTCACCTGGCCAAATGACTCTCTTTTGGTGGCACTAGGAACCCAAGGGCATTCTACCTCTGAGCTACACCTCCAGCCCTATTTTATTTATACTTTGAAACAGGGTCTCAGTAAGTTGCAGGGGGAGGGGTTGCTAAGTTGCTGAGACTGGCTTTGAACCTGTGTTCCTCTTGTCCTAGTCGGCCAAGTGCTAGGATTACATTACTCCACAAATTCTTGTGCCTGTACCTGGGCTCACTCTATATAGGGGGTCTGTGAGCTAACAGGGCTACTGTGGCATTCTGCCTAGCTGGGAGGGGCAGCCCCAAGTGGAATTAAAACCTTCTGGCCTTTACTGAGTGATGGTCTCCATTTCTTTGTTCAATGCTTATGGTATAACACAACCCCAGCCCGATTTCTTACTCTTTATTTTGAAACTGGGTCTCACTAAGTTGCAGAGGGCCTAAGTAGCTGAGGCTGGCCACGAACCCAGATCCTCCTGTCTCAGCCGCCCAAGACTGGGATTACAAGCATGTCCACCACGCCCGGCTTTACTTTTCAGTTTTGTTGAAATCTTTCTATTCTTCCCATATTCTTTCACCAAATGTGGTAACTTTCCTTCTTAAACTTCACTTTTTTATGACTCCTCAAATACTTTTATCAGTGCATCATAATTAAACATGATAATAAGAGCAGCGAAACACTGTGTGCACGCATGCATGCAGTAGCTTTTTTGGCCTGTTGTGGCCAGCTCCTGTGCAGGGTCACCAATGGCACTCCGCCCTGCCTCTCCACGCCGGCGGTCCCCAGTCTACCACTCTACTGTCATGGTGTCCTCTCTTCCCCACAGCTTCTGCAGAGATGACTCACAACGCTTGTCTTTCAGAGCCTGGCGTATTTCACTTAACACAATGCTCTCCAGGTCCACTCATTTTCCAGCAAATAACGTTTCAATTTTTCGGACCGAGTCAAACTCCACTGTGTATAAAACACACTTTCTTCACCCATTCATATGCTAATAGACACCATAACTTGGCTACTGTATGCACATCTCCAAAGTATGCTGGCTTTAATCCTTTCAGATAAATACCAAGGACTGGTAAAGCTAGATCGAATGGTAGTTCTAAGATAAATGTAGAATCCCAGCATTTGGGAGGCTGACAGGAGGATTCAAGGACAGCCTCAGCTACTTAGTGAGGCCCTCTGCAACTCAGTGAGACCCTGTTTCAAAGTAAAGAATAAAAAATAGGGCCGGGCGTGGTGGCGCACGCTTGTAATCCCCGCACTTGGGAGGCAGAGACAGGAGGATCGCGCAGGTCCGAAGCCAGCCGTGCTGGCTTAAGAGACCCTGTTTCCAAATATAAAAAAGTAAAAAATAGGTCTGGGAGTGTAGTCTGGAGGTAGAAAGGCTTCCAGGAACCCCGGTACCACCAAAATAAAAATAAATAAATAAATAAATAAATAAATAAATAAATAAAGGCTGGGAATGTAGCTTGGAGGTAGAATGCCCCTGGGTTCCATCCCCAGTACCACTTAGATAAATAAATAAATGAATAAATAAATAAAATGTAGTTTTAAACTATCCTTCTATAGGATCATTTCCTTATTTTCCCAGTGGTTCTTACTCTTTGTGTGTATTTGTTTGTGCGTGTGGTACTGGGAGTTGAACCCAGGTCATTCTGTGTCTGAGACACACCCCCAGCTCTATTTTTTTTTTTTTTTTTTTGGTGGTACTGGGGTTCCTGGAAACCCTTCTACATCCAGGCTACACTCCCAGACCTATTTTATATTTTTATTTGGAAACAGGGTCTCTTAAGCCAGCGAGGCTGGCTTCGAACCAGCACGATCCTCCTGTCCCCGCCTCCCAAGCATGGAGATTACAAGCGTGCGCCACCACGCCTAGCGTCCCCCAGCTCTATTTTATTTTTTACTTTGAAACAGGGTCTTGCCAGGTTGATGAGAATCTCACTACTTGCTGAGGCTGTCCTTAAACGTGTGATCTTCCTGTCTCAGCCTCCCAAGTACTGGGACTATAGGGGTGCACCACCACACCCGGCTAGGCTTTTACTCTTCTGAGGTTAGAAACCCTTTAGGAACCTAAGGCAGTCTATGGACTCTCTCTGGGAAAATCTCCATAGACATGTACTTTGTAAACTACACAGGGCTTGGTTTTATTTTTGCAGTGCTGAGGTTTGGACCAAGGTCTTGTACAGATGAGGCCCCTGTCCTGGCAGGAGGCTGTGCTCCCAACCTACGCACAGCCTACATCCCAGGGACACACGTGTTCCTCAGGCCCTTGTCAGGATGCTCTAAGAAAGGAGCCCTGGCTCGCACGGTTTGTGACTCATGATTCTACGATGCTTGTCTAGATCTGTCATTTAGCATGCTCCCAACAGTTTTTTCCTTCTTCCTACTGTATTTGTTTTTTGAGTGAGGGTCTCCCTCTGCTGCCCAAGCCAATCTGAAACTCCTGGGTCAAGCGATCGTCCCTGCTCAGCCTCAGGAGCAGGTCAGACTACAGGTGTGCGCCACTGCCCCTGGCCTAAACTTTGTTTGGTATGTGTGTGGCACTGGGGATTGAACCCGGGGCATCTACCTCTGAGCTACACCCCCTAACCATATTTTTTATTCTTTACTTTGGAGACTGGGTTGCACTAAGTTGCAGAGAGCCTCACTAAGTAGTTGAGGCTGGCCATGAACCTGCAATCCTCCTGTCTCAGCCTCCTAAGTACTGGGATTACAAGTGTGTGTCACCATGCCCGACTGGCCTACACATTTTTAAGAGACAAACTTGCTGCCATAAAAACTAGAGAGGGAGTTAGGCCCAGTGGCACACCCCTGTACTAAGGTACGCTCTCAGGTGCTTGGGAGGCTGAGACAGGAGGACTAAAAGTTTGCGGTCAGCCTGGGACACATACAAAGACCGTCTAAAAGCTGGGTGTGGTGGTACGTACTTGTAATCCCAGTGCTTGGGATTAAATAAGGTGGACAGGAGGATGGCAGGTTTGAGGACAGCCTTAGCAAGTAGTGAGCCTCTTAACCTGGCAAGACCCTGTTGCAAAATAAAAATAAAAATAGTGCTGGACATGTAGCTTGGAGGTAGAATGCCCCAGGTCCAATCCCCAGTGTCCCCTCCCCACACACAGAGGGCTGGCAAGGTAGCTCAGGGATAGTGTGTGGCCAGCATGCTCAAGGCCCGTGGTTCAGTCCCACAGTGCATAAACAGCCACCCAGAAAACCTCACCACAAAAAGCCTAGGGAGGGGTGGACTGATCGGCGTCACTCAGCCTGGCTCTGTAACAGCAGGCACTTGTAATGACTATCTGTGAACCCCTCACACAGCCAGCCCAGCCCGTCCTGGGGACGCGGTCACACTCAGACGGCCCGAGTCTCAGAGCCCCGGGTGGCGAGGAGCGGCACTGGAAGCCGGGCGCGGTCAGCGCCGATAGCTGACACGGGAGGACAGCAGCCTGGGTCAGACCGTGGGAGGCAGGACCCACGGGAGGCAAAGCAAAGACTGGGCTGAGGACGGGGCTCTTGGGGGCACAGGAGAGGAAGGCCTGCGAGTGTGGCAGGGCCGCCTATGCACGAGCTGCTTGTCCGGCTTGCGTGCGTGAGAAGCCCTACCCAGCAGACAGCTCAGGGGATCTGAACTCTCAGAGGCCTGTGCTGTAGACTCGCAGCTGAAACAAAACCGTGGGGGACAGAGTGGTGGCCCAGAGAGGAGAGAGCCCACAACAGAGACGGAGGGACCAAGAAGCGTCTGGGCCGGGAGGGAGGAGCAGCTTGGCGGCGGGCTGCGGCCTGCTAGGCGCCTCAGGGTCCGCTTCCTAAAGCGAGCGCTCCAAATTCTGTGGCATCTTCAATCTTACAAACTAGAGGAGAGCTGTACAAACAAAAATCTTAGAAACTTCTAATAATACTACTACAAACCCAAACCAATATGTGCTTAAAGTACACATCAAAAGTATTTATTATTACAAATAAGGAATATTATTCTTTCAAGCTAAGACAGGAGGATCACAGGTTTGAGGCCAGCCTCAGCAACTTAGCAAGGCCCTCAGAAATTAAGTGTGACCCTGCTTCAAAATAAAAAATAAGCCAAGCATGGTGGGGCATGCCTATTATCCTAGTACTTGGGAGGCTGAGACAGGAGGCTTGTAGGTTTGAGGCCAATCTCAGCAACTTGGTGAGATCCTGTATCAAAATAAAAAATAATTAAAAGGTCTGGAAGTGTAACTTGTAGGTAGTATGCTCCTGGGTTCAATCCTAGTACAAAAAATAAAAGGGCTAGGGATGTCACTCAGAGGTATAATTTCTGTGGGTTCAAGCCCCAGAAGCACACACACAAAAGTTCAGGAATAAGTGCTATCAGGTAATAGCAGACACTTTCATCACCTAACACCCATAATTAAGATGATAGAAATATAACGTAAAACGTTATATATACCTATCACCTATAGTTCTAAAATATGCCTAATCCTTGTACATGTGTTATAATTTAAAGAATTTTTATGAAAATCCTATTTAATTCTGTGTGTGTGTGTGTGTGTGTGTGTGTGTGTGTGTGTGTGTGTGTTACTGAACCCAGGGGTGTTCTCCCTCTGACACTCCCAGCCCTTTTAAAAAGTTTTTATTGTGAATTGTGGACTCGATCGCTACTGAATAGCTTCAAACCTGCGATTCTGCCGTCTCAGCTTCCCAAGTACTGGGATTACAGGACTGTGCCACCACATCAGCTTCCAATCCTATTTCTTACACAAAAACTAGAATGTGAGTAAAAAGAATTTCTATGCCCTTTCTGTTGATGAAGAGAATGATGCTCAGAGAAGCTCTCCTCAAGCCTCACGCAGACCCCAGAGAGCTCTCGCCATGATGCCACGATGCTCTTGTGCAGTCAACATCAGACAGGGGAGAACTTTCGAAGAATTTTTTTTCCTTTTTTTTTTGTCATACTGGGAATGAAACCCAGGGGCATTCTACCTCGGAGCTGCAGCCTCAGCCTGATTTTTCATTATTTATTTTGCAACAGGGTGTCACTGAGTTGCAGAGGGCCTCACTAAGTAGCTGAGGCTGTCCTCAAACCATGATCCTCCTATCTCAGCCTCCCGAATACTGGGATTACAAGTGTGCACCACCATGCCTGGCTTAAGGATTTAAAACATAAACCTCCAATACGTGTGAGGGTGTGTGCACGTGACAGCGGGGGTGAGGAGCCACGGCCACCTTGCCAGCCTGCCCCATGGGCGAGGCCAGGCGTGCTGCAGCACACTCACCCAGCCTGCTCCGTCGGATCGCCTCCGGCGAGACGGGCCGCAGCTTTCTCTCTGCTTTGATTTCCTCTAATATTCGTTCATGAAGGCTCCGTGGCCGTGGCGGGGTTGGTTTCAGTTTCCTGGCTGAGGCCTTGAAAAGCAGAGCCAGCGGTTAGAGATCTGAGACTGGCTCCGGAACAGTTTGTTCGAGCCCATCACGCAGCACAGCGTGAGGAGCTCCACTTCACTGACTGGAAGGCTGCTCAGGTCAAGACATTTTAACATTAAGAACCAAATTTTAATGTTAAATATCAAGCTTTCTAGCACAATCAGGAGGGTACGTGTTTCAGTGACTGGGTCAGACGCATTCACCTGGCCCCAAGAGTCAACCGTGCTAAGTTATAATAATAATTATTTTTTTGTGGTACTGGGGGTGGAACCCAGGGGCTTTTCTACCTCCGGGCTACACTCCCAGACTTCTTTTATACTTATTTGGAAACAGGGTCTCACTGCGTTGCTGAGAGCCTCACTCAGTAGCTGAGGCTGGCTTCGAACCTGCGCCATCCTCCTGTCTCCGCTCCCCAGTCGGGCATTCCACGCGTGCCCGCCACGCCCGGCTCTATAATTAGGTTTTGGATGCTGCACAGCAGCGGGCGCTCATGGGTCGGCTCCACCGTGCCTGTTGCTGGTCTTGAAACCAACACTTTGAGTCATTCAGCACGACCTTCACAGACCTTTGTTCCCGTCTTCACTCCATGGCTGAGGCGCCATGTGGCTGGACTGTGGAGCTCAGGTCACACGCAGGCCTGACTGGCTTTCGCCCTCTGCTCTCCCAAGACCTGCTTTCCTAAAATCCTCTCCTAGCAGCCTCTTTCCCTTCTTTGAAAAAAATGTCTAAAAAGGACCACTAGTTAGCCTGAGGTGGCCAAAGCTGGGATACACCTTCTCTCCCTCGTCGGTCTGCGCACAGAGGTTTGGCAGGCTCTGGGAAAGGAGCAAGCACCGGAGCGCACAGCCCGCTGGTCGCGAGGAGAGCCTTTACAGTTGAGAGCAGGCAGAAGGGCGTGCCGCACGGGCTGGGCGACGCAGTGCCCGGCAAGGGGGCAGCAGCACGCCCACCCGAGCCTCTGCCGGCTGTTCACCTCAGCCTCAGCGGCACCGCAGGCAGCACCTTCACAGGACGCACGCTGTCTCGAGAAAAGCATCCCGACACAGCCCTGGACCAAACAACCTTAGAATTTCCTGTGACTTCAGAAGGTCACTTACAGTTGGGCTTCATCATTCTTAGAATAAAGAGCGCAGCGGAGAATCCGACCGCTAGAAAAGCTGCGTGCCAGAGCTGACCCCCTGGAGGACAGTGTGTGGTCTCGCTCCAACATGAGGAGTGTCACACGTCACGTACCGGGTTTAAAGGCGGCCTGGATCTGATGAAGTCCAGGATGATCTCGTGTGCGCTCTTCTTTAACCGAGGAGGAATGTCACCATTCACCTAAGGGAGACAGAAAGTACAAGATTCAGCGACCACAGGATTCATTATAATTTTTGGAATATAGGTATTACCCAAAATTTGTCACAAAATTAATGAAGAGTAATCTGGCTCTACCAAGGACAACACTGAAGATCAGTGAAGAATAAGTGGCTGTGTGATTCAGCACAAAAATACCAGACTAGAGAACACAAGTTCACTTTAGCGCCATTATTTTGAGAAATTGTAAGTGAGATATATTCCTCCCATCGAGAAGTGTTTGAACTTATGACTGGTTATGAAGCTTTCTATAGTTTAAAGTCTTTCCCCTCTTCTTTCCACCCTCGTGAAAAATTGAGGTTAAAGCCAGGTGTGGTGTGCACACCTCTATCTCAATCCTTGGGAGGCTGAGACAGGAGGAGCGCAAGTTCTAGAACGGCCGTGAGCAACTTAGATTCCTGGCAATGTAATGAGACCCTGTTTCAAATTAAAAAATAAAATTGGTCTAGGTGGTGTAGCCCAGAGTTAGACGGTCTGGTTCAATCTCCAGTATCATAAAAATACAATAAAATACTTTGAGGTGAGTGAAAATAAAACAAATAAAAACTTATGGGATGCAGAGGAGCACCCCGGGAGGCTCAGAGTCGACGCCTAACCTACACGGCCTCAGCACGCCCGACTTCACAGCAGGCGCGTGGCGCGCACCTGCCTTCCCAGGGCTTGGGAGGCTGAGACAGGAGGACCAGGCTCACTGCCCGCTGCAACAACTTAGCAAGGCTCTCAGTACTCAGTGAGACCCTGTCTCAAAATCACAGAATAAAAACAGGAATGGGGTGTAGCTCAGAGGTAGAATGCCCCTAGATTCAATCCCCAGTACAACCAAAACAACAACAAAAACCCTGACTTTATACCTTAATACCCCAAATGAACAAGACTATGGCTTATGAAATAGAGAACAATAAAGATTACAGAAGAGATGAATGAAAAGAGAACAGAAAAGCAAGGGACAGATTCAACAAGACCAAAAGTTGTTTCACTGAGAGATTGTGAACATGACCAAAGACGGCCAAGACCGACCAAGAGAAAGAGGGTGCAACACACACCCAGGAACGAGAACGGACGCCGCACAGGGCTCGCGAGAGCACCACGGCGCCATCGGCACAGCAGACACCGCAGGCCAAGTGGAGCAGTTCCGAGAAAGACACCAGCCACCAACGGGGAGGGAGGAGGGAGGGGTGGGAGGAAGCATGCAGAGGGAGCACAGGCGAGGAGCCGGACCGCCACTCAGCCTCCAGCCACAGGCGAGCCTGATGGCCCATGCTTGTCACCCAGTACCTGGGAGCTGGGACAGGAGGGTCACGCATTCACAACCAGCCTCAGCTACTCAGTGAGGCCCTGTTTCCAAATAAATAAATAAACAAATACAAATAAATAACTGATAGGACTGGGGGGTATAGCTCACAAGCAGAACACCCCTGGGATTCCAGCCCCAGTAACACACACACACACACACACACACACACACACACACACACACCGATCAATAAAACACTAGTAAGCTAACTCCAGCAGCATATTAATAGGAGTCTTCATCGTGATCACATGGGATTTATTCCTGACTATCAGGATGGATAGAAACACAAAAATCAGCAGGGCGTGGTGGCGCACACTTGCAATTCCAGCACTTGGGAGTCTGAGACAGGAGGATCACACAGGTTCTAAGCCAAGCCAGCCTTGGCTACTTAGTGAGGCTCTCAGGAACTTAGTGAGACCTTGTTTCCAAATCAAGTATAAAACAGGTCTGGGAGTGTAGCCCGGAGGTAGAAAGCCCCTGGGTTCCACCCCAAGTACAAGCAAAAAAAAAAAAAAAAAAGAAAAACAAAAAAAGAAAAGAAACACAAAAATCACTCAAGGTAATATTTTACATAAATAGAATAAAGCAAAAGAACTTACATAATTGTTTTAATTGATGCAGAAAAAGGGTTCAACAAAATCTAATACCCTTTTTGTGATTAAAAAAACCCAATAAACATGGATTGGACAAGAGTTTCCTCAGCATAATAAAAGTCACTTAAAAACACATACACAGCCGGGCATGGTGGCGCACGCTTGTAATCCCCGCGCTTGGGAGGCGGAGACAGGAGGATTGCGCAGGTTCGAAGCCAGCCATGGTGGCCTAAAAGACCCTCTTTCAAAAATATAAAATAGGTCTGGGAGTGTAGCCTGGAGGTAGAAGGGCTTCCAGGAACTCCAGTACCACAACAAAACAAAACAAAACAAAACAAAAAACCACATACACAAAACCAGGCGTGGTGGCGCACGCTTGTAATCCTAGCGCTTGGGAGGCTGAGACAGGAGGATTGCGCAGTTCAAAGCCAGCCTCAGCTGGTTTAAGAAACCCTGTTTCCAAATAAAATATAAAATAGGTCTGGGAGTGTAGCCCGGAGGTAGAAGGCCCCTGGGTTTCATCCCCAGTACCACCAAAAAAAAAAAACAACAACAACAACAAAAAAAACCCCACATACACAACATCACACTCAATGGCACAAGACTGACGACTCCTCTACGATCAGGAACAAGAGGTGGGTCCTATTTGGCCGCTTCTGCTCACCACGGTGCTAGAGGGTCTCGCCAGAACAGTAAAGGGCATCCAGAGAGAGAAGGAAGAGGCAAAGGCATGTCTCCTCATAGACGAGATGAGATACATACACACAGCCTCAGCCACTTAGTGAGGCCCTCTGCAACTCAGTGAGACCCTGTTTCAAAATAAAGAATAAAAAAATAGGGCTGGGGCTGTAGCTCAGAGGTAGATTGCCTCTGGGTTCCATCCTCAGTACTGAAAAACAAAAGAAAGAAAAAAAAAATAGAAAAATGCATTTAAGGAATCCTGAAAAGTCAATGACTCATTTTTCTATTTCAAAAAATTGCAACAAAACTACAGTAATCAAAACAGTGGAGAACTGCATAAGGATAGACATGTGGATTAAAAAAGCAGAAACCAGAGTCTAGACAAATCCATGCATGTTCTCTGTGCAGCTGCTGCGTGCATCCAACGGGAGAGAGCGACTCCCGAGCGTGGCCCTGGGCAGCTGGTCCAAGGCCATCCGCCCTGCCCCCCACGCTGACCCAGAGAGGCCAAGCCTACCCAGAGGGCCAGCACCAACCGTCTCACAGGAGAACACGACGCAAACCTGCATGGCCGGGATGCGGCAATGGGTTTTTATCCATGAGCCAAGCATCAGGCAACAGAAGAAAAATAGAGCAACCAACCTCCGCCCAAGGAACCCCCTTGAGCATCAGAGGGCACTATCGAGAGCCCGCAGGGAGAGGATGGAGCAGGAGCGTGCTCCCTATCTGCTGAGGGTCCAGGGTCTAGAATGTACGAAGAAGTCTTAGCAACCGTGGGAAAATGCAAAGCACCCAGTTAGACAGTGCAGGACCTGGGCAGACATTCCTGCAGAGAAGTACGCCGCTGGCCACAAGCGCACAGAAACACACGGCATCACGAGCACCGGGGCACAAGAGGCGCCGTGGCTGACAAAGCCAGCGTGGGCGTGGAGACCCTGGCTCCTGGCAGCCTGCTGGGGATGCCAAGCGGTGAGCTCTGGGAGCCGCTCAGTAAGCCAAAGAATCACCCGCACAGACGCCCCACTCCAGGGCACACACCCAGAGGACGGGAAGCGGGTACTCCAGCATCGCTTCACACCTGTCCACAGCGGCGCCATCCATATGGAGCAAAGGTAGGAAGAGCCCAGCTGTCTCTGGAGTGATGACGGGGAGAACACGCCATGTCCGCACTGGGACGCGATTCAGCCATGAGGGGAAGCACCTACTGTGCAGGCTGGCACGTGAGGAACGTTAAAACGCTATGCAACGCGGAAGAAGACAGGCAGACGACCGGAGCCTATGACTCCACTTGACACAACATATCCAGAACAGATGGGACCACGCAAACAGAAAGCAGACCTTGGCTGCCATCATGGGGGGCGGAAGTCCAGGATACAGGGTTTCCTTTCGGGAGGATAAGATTATTTCAGAACTAGACAGAGGTGGAGACAATGTAATCTTGTGAATATACTAAACGCCCCTGTATATTTTAAGGTGAGTAATTTTGTGCTACATAAATTTTATCTTCCTTAAAACTAAATATCAAAAAAGAAACTACATTGGAGAAAAACATCAGGGTCTTATGTTAAAAGCCTTCCATTTGTTTACCACAGGAAGAAAATACTGGGATGCGTAGTCCTCTGTCCTATCAGTAGCCTCCCCGGGGCTGGCACAGGTGCCTGGACCCCGGCTGACACCCACCAGGTCCCTGGAGCACAGCCAGCCAGGATGGGGCAAGCCGGTAGCCACGCAGCCCCGCGCCTGAGCCCCCTTCTGGGGCCTTCTACCTCTGAGCTACACCCAGCCCCATTTGTCCAGTTTTTACTCTGAAACGGCCTCGCTGGGTTGATGAGTCTCCCTACGTGCTGAGCTGTCCAGGAGCCCGTGATCCTGCACGGGCGGGAGCAGGCGCACCGTTTTCAGCACGCAGCACCCCTGCCCAGGCGCCGTGCCCTCCCTGGCACTCACCATCACTCTCCGCAAGGTGTACCTTCTGCACCGGATGTCGTCCATGAGCATCTCGTACGGGGTGAGCTGGTACTCGATGGGCAGCGGGTTGTACTGCCGCTCCTGGACCTTCTTCAGTTTGACGCCATTGCGCAAGTCCCTCATCACCTGTACCCAGAAGCGTGCCTGAAAGAACCAAGAGTGGGAGACACCAATAACCAAACACATTTGCCTATTTCCTCTGAGTGGCTGGAAGCATACAGAATAGAGGGAGAGCTCGGATTATAAAACACTGAGCGTGCCGACTTAAAAAACTGTGCCTTAGAGCCGGGCGTGGTGGGCACGCTCGTCACCCCAGCATTCGGGAGGCTGAGACCGGAGGATCGCAGTTCGTGGACAGCCTCAGCTACTTAGTGAGGCCCTTGCAACTCAGTGAGACCCTCTTGCAAAATAAAGAATAAAAATCGGGCTGGGAGTGTAGCTCAAAGGTCAAATGCCCCTGGGTTCCATCCTCAGTACTGCAAAAAAACAAAACAAAACTGTGTCTTAGGATACTACAAGATGGGTAGCGAGGCAGCTGGCACGCAGCCCGCCGCTGCTGTGGTGGACAAGCCCGGCCCCTGCCTTGGACTATGCCCACAGAGGGCACGCTTCCCACATCCTGACTGCAGCTTCGGCCTTATGACTGGCGTGGCCTCTGGAGCAATGGGGGCTGTGATGAGGCCAGAGGCGTGCTCGGCCTGCATGTTTCCCTTTGCCATGAAAACCGCCAGCAGGACTGGCCTTGGCCAGGGCAAGGAGGCCCCGGGAGTGCTGCCAGGAGCTGCGCGGTCCTTCCGCGGCACGCTCAGCGTTCCGTAGCAGTACCGTGGTGGAGCGGTCACCACTCCACCGGGCGGTTACTTGACGTACAAATGAGACTTTACTTTTCTGAGCCCTAGTTTCCCCACCAATTAAAAAAAAAAAGGTACTTGCGACTTGCTGAGAAAACAGTTGATAACTGCTCTGTAACTAGAATATGCTAAAAATATCAAGTTTTATGCCACGGTTACCCTTATAAACGTTATTTAATCACAGTTTTATTCATAGATTTTTCAGTTGCTTTTTCTCAGCTTCCCGATCTCTGAGACAGAGACTTACATAAAAGCACTTAATCTGAAATATGTTAAGAATCTCCCTTCTCTTCTTCCTTCCTCAGCTAGGGAGGAAACCCAGAGCCTCACACATGCCAGGCAAGCGCTGACTTACTATTTGTCCTAGAGACAAGGATCTTACTAAGTTGCCGGGACGGCCTTCAGTCTGTGGCCTCGGTCTCCTCGGTGGCCGGCTCACACGTGCACCACACCGTGCTCACATATTCTCCTCCGGCCATTTTACTCCCTTGCCATATAACCTCAGGTCTCATTCCCTACTTTAGCAGATAGAACACTGCTACTCAGCCCGGTGTGACGCTGACTTTTCTTAAGAAACTTTTAGTTCCAATATTCTAGCTGCTAACTTTTGAATACCTAGAGTTAACTGTCCGGCTTCAATGACTAGGAGGACATATAAAAGGATTTTATTGGCCAAAATGAAATGCACCTTGAGCAATGCTACCAGAGCAGTACCGTATGTAGAGGGAAATGGGCATCGCTATTATTCTTCTGTGTGGGGGGCACTGGGGTCTGAGTCCAGGGCCTTCTACCTCTGAGCTACATCCCCAACCCTATTTTAGTTTGAAACAGGGTCTCAAAGTTGCAGAAGGCCTCACTAGTTGCTGAGGTTGGCCACAAACCTGCAGTCCTCCTGTGTCCACCTCCCAAGTACTGGGATTGTAGGTGTGCACATGATGCCTGGCCGATGATTGGTATTACTCTAAAATGACAACACTAGCTTTTAAGCCAATATAGACAACTTATTTTGAGCCTCATTTTTGGTTGTTGTTAGGTACTAAGGGTTGAATCCAGGAATATTCTATCTCCAAGCTACAACCTGGTCTTTTTTATTTTTAAACAGGTCTCACTTAGCTGCTGAGCCCCAGGACCCGATCCAGTAACTGTCCATAAGATAGATGAGTGTAGCACACCATAATTTCACTCCTAATCTTGAAGAGAGTTTTTACTTTGATATAAAAGTATGTTAAGGTATTAGTATAATTTAAAATGTTTTGTTTTAAGACACCCAAATTCCGAGACATCGAGGGTGGTTGTAGTAAGAAACCTTCTAGGCATTGGAATAGGTGTTTGCTCGTACCTAAGGCTGAATTCAGATTTACAGGGTTCCAACTCACACGAGCTGCAGACCCTGAGCGACCCAAAGTGCGTCGCGCGCCTCACCCAGTCAGTGTTCTTCAGCTCCTCTAGGTCTGCGCTGGACTCATCCGTCTTCTCCATTTCTTGAATCTTCTTAAGATTCTACCAGTTAGAACACAGAGGACACAGGTGTGGGCACTTCACTAAGCTGTCCTCCCTCCAGGGAGCACTACGGGTGGCCACCTCCCACGAGGCTCCTCCAGGGAGCACTGCGGGTGGCCACCTCCCACGAGGCTCCTCCAGGGAGCACTGCGGGTGGCCACCTCCCACGAGGCTCCTCCAGGGAGCACTGCGGGTGGCCACCTCTCACGAGGTTCCTCCAGGGAGCATTGTGGGTAGCCACCTCCCACGAGGCTCCTCCAGGGAGCACTGCGGGTGGCCACCTCCCACGAGGCCCCTCCAGGGAGCACTACGGGTGGCCACCTCCCACGAGGCCCCTCCAGGGAGCACTGCGGGTGGCCACCTCCCACAAGGTCCCTCCAGGGAGCACTGCGGGTGGCCACCTCCCACGAGGCTCCTCCAGGGAGCACTGCGGGTAGCCACCTCCCACAGTTTCCTCCAGAGAGCACTACGGGTGGCCACCTCACGAGGCTCCCACGAAAGGTGGTGGAGTGGGCCTGCTCATCTGTGCAGCTTGTAAAAACCGCCTTTTGAGTGTGCGTGAGTGAGGCGCAGCGCCATGCACGCAGCTCCTGGCCGCGGCCTCTACGCCCAGCTCTCCCTCCTACCCCGGTGCCTTCGCACTGCATCAAGCTGGCCCAGCGCACCCTTCCCAGCCCTCTTGACCGCCCTCCCTAACTCCCGTCCCCGACCTTCTCCTCCACTTTGCAGGGCCCTCCATATTACCTGAGTTCCTCGGGTTTCCTATCTACTTCCTGGGAGAACCGAAGACTCGACCTGAGCCTGGCTGATCTCACCTAGCACAACAGTCTCTAGCTCCACCCATTTTCCTACGTGTAAATGACACAATTTTGTCCTTGTTTACGGCTGAGTAGAATTCCAGCGTCCTCTGTAAGTTCTAAGTCAATTACAATGGACATAGTCTTACTGAGGGGTGGATGGAGACAGCTCACGCCAGTGTCTTTTCCGGCTGTGGTTAAACAATGTTAATTCACAGCATCTAAGCTGTAGTAAGAGTTCCTTCTCTTTCAACCCCATATTCCATTCATCATTGTGTGTGTGTTTTACTGGGGATGGAACCCAGGGGCTTTCTACCTGGGAGCTACATCCTCATCCCAATTTTACTTTTATTTGGAAACAGGGCCTAAGTTACTGAGGGCTGGCCTCCGATCTGCGATCCTTCTGTCTCAGACTCCCAAGTATTGGAATTACAGGGGCACACGACCACGCCGCTGGATTCCTCAAACCCATGGACGCTGCTTCACCCACCCGACGCCTCGCGCCCTCTTGTGAGTGGACTCTGAAGCGGCCTCCGCCTGGCGCTCCGTCCTCACCCCGACTGCTCCACTGTCTCGCTTCCCCTCTTCCCTCAAAAGCCACAGTTCTTCAGAGGAGCCATCCGTCCCACCCTCCCCGGCCTTCCTGACACAGCGCTGGCGCTGTTCTCTACCTCCACTCTAGACTTCCTAAGGCGGAATTCCATCTTCAGAAGCTAACAGAAGCTTGGCACTTTTTGACTCGATACAAATTTATCAAATAACTTAATGAATAAATTCCAGTTGAGCTGCCTCAATTCGACATATGCACTCGACTTGGAAACAGGGTCTGAGTTGCTGAGAGCCGCACTGAGTAGCTGAGGCTGGCTTTGAACCTGTGCGATCCTCCTGTCTCCGCCTCCCAAGTGCTGGGATTACAAGCATGCCCACCACGCCCGGCCCCAGCTGTATTTTTTATCTTTTATTTTGAAACAGCATCTCACTGAGTTGCAAAGGCCTCACTAAGTAGCCGAGGCTGTCCACAAACCACAATCCTCCGGTGTCAGCCTCCCGAATGCTGGGATGACAAGCGCGCACCACCACGCCCACCAACACATGCACTCTAAACAGTCGTATATTAATTATAAAGTTACGGTCCATCATTCCTACGCACAGCGATTCAACCTAAGACGCTTTGCTTCCTGCTGAGCGTGTGCCTGCCTGTGCTCAGACCAAGCTTAAAGGCCGCGAGAACCCGCCAGCTTCAGATGGGAATGCAAATCAAAATCTTCTCAGCCACTTATTTTTAGCTTCCTCATCTCAGCTATCTGCAGAACCAGGACGCCACCACCTGCTTCTCTGTATTCAATGATGTAAAGCCATGTTACTGCAGGAAAATTCCTCTGACTGATTGAACATGGCCAGGCCGGGCGTGGCGCAGGCCTGTAGTCCTGGTACTGGGGAGGCTGAGGCAGAGGGTGCGGGTTAGCTGCCAGCCTCAGCTACTCAGTGAGGTCCTTTGCAACTTAGTGACACCCGTTTCAAAATAAAGAATTAAAAAACATGGCTTGGGGTATAGTTCAGAGGTAGAATGTCCACGGGTTCAATACCCAGTTCCAAAAACAGAAAGAAAACATGGTATAAATAATGCATTTTTTTTCTCTCCCTAGAGAAAAAAAGTACTTCTGGGTATTTAGGAGTGTGCTTCACTGCTGTCTGAACAGAGCAGACCCCTGGGAGGTGACGTGAGACCCCGCTCCTTGGCCCGCCTGGTCTGCAGCGCCCTCTCTGAGCTGCCTGTCCCTGACTCACACTGCTTAGCACAGAGAAGGGGCCCGGAACAGTTCCTTGCATCTGCTAAGCAAACAAACCGTAACTCAGGAGGGAGAGACGTGGTGACTTTGTTCCTCTGGTGTTACCAGCCAGGCTGCATCGAAAGGAGTAAGTAACTAGCATGTGTGGTGGCGCGTGCTTGTAAATTGTCATCCCCGCGCTTGGGAGGCGGAGACAGAAGGATCACCAGGTTTGAAGCCAGCCACTCTGGCTTGACACCCTGTTTCCAAATAAAAAAATATAAAATAGGTCTGGGAGTGTAGCCCGGAGGTAGAAGGGCTTCCAGGAACTCCAGTACCACAAAAACAAAACAAACAAACAAAAAACAAAAAAAGTAACTTGAAGTGTTTATTATTTTGCTGACTTAAAAGAGCCTTCCCTCTAGCCTCTTGCAGTTGAAGCAGTGAAGGAGACTGGATCTAAGGGGGCGGCCTCTGGCCTGCAACAGCACCCCCTATGGGCTGAGGATGGGCGCTGCTGCCCTCCTCCTGGAGTGCTGCCAACCAAAGAGCCAGCCACTGCCTCCTCCAGGCGCTCGCTCAAACCACCTTCTCCATGGCGGCTCCCCTGACCAAATCCCAAGCCCTGGCCCTGGCCACTAGCGATCCTCCAGTCTGCATCCTCTTCTGAAGCACATCCTGCCTTTGAGCCACCTGTAGGGTTTACTTAGTTATGCTGACTGTCTATCTTCCCCAGAGAGAAGCAACTTTAATGTACTTTGTCTCACTGTCAAATCTCCAGAATGGTGTCCTGCACCTGGTTGCTATTTAGTTAACATATGCTCAGTAAGCAAATTAAGACACTTCCAGCCTGTAATCCCAGTACTTGGAAGCCTGAGACAGGAGGAGCACACATTTGAGGCCAGCCTCAGCAATGCAGCAAGGCCCTCCACAACTTAGCGAGACCCTGTTTAAAAATTAAAAATAAAGCCAGGCGTGGTGGCGCACGCTTGTAATCTCTGCGCTTGGGAGGCAAAGACAGGAGGATCGCACAAGTTCGAAGCCAGTCTCGCTGGTTTAAGAGACCCTGTTTCCAAATAAAAAAGATAAAAAAAAAAAAAAGTCTGGGAGTGTAGCCTGGAGGTAGATGGGTTCCATCCCCAGTACCACCAAAAAATAAAAAAATAATAAATAAAACAGGGCTGAGGGTCTAGCTCAGAGGTAGAATGCCCCTGGGTTCCATTCCCAGTAACACACACACACACACACACACACACACACACACACACACACACACACCACTTTCAACTAAAAATGTTTAAATGCTTAAATCTCTTCAATAGCTCTTTATTGTTTGTTTGTTTATGGTACTGGAGGTGGAACCCAGGGCATTCTACCTCTGAGCTACACCCCCAGCCTGATTTTTTATTTTTTTGTGGTACTGTGGGTGAAACCCAGGTTTTTATTTTTTATTTTTTTTTTTACCTCCGGGCTATACTCCCAGACCTATTTTTATACTTTATTTGGAAACAGGGTCTCACTAAGTTGCTGAGAGCCTCACCAAGTAGCTGAGGCTGGCTTCAAACCTCTGCGATCCTCCTGTCTCAGACCCTCAAGCGCTAGAATGACAAGCGTGCACCACCGCGCCCGGCTCTGATTTTTTATTCTTTATTTTGAAACAAGGTCTCACTGAGTTGCAAAGGGCCTCACTGAGGCTGTCCGAAAACCACGATCCTCCTGTCTCAGCCTCCCAAATGCTGGGATCACAAGTGTGTGCCACCACCCCCAGCTTCAATGGCTCTTTAATAAAAGTTACCTTTAAAGCTGGGCATGGTGGCACGGGATTGTAATCCCCGTTCTTGGGACGCTGAAATGGGAGGATCTCAAGTTCACAGCCTCAGCATCCCACGCCCCAGGAGACCCTGTCCTGGGGCCCATCTTATATAGGCTGTGCCCTCAGGCTGCTCACTAGTGTGAACCAATGAACCCTCCCTAACCTTCCACTGAAAGAGCCATATGCCAATAAATGGAAGTCATGACTCCGTGTCTTGTGGGCCTGTGTGGAGTTGAGGGAGGAGCCCGGCGATGTCCTTGAAGACAACCCTCGGCTAAAAGCCTAGGGACAAGACAGGAGCATAGGCTTTCTTTGCAGGCCCCCTCTGGGGCGAACAGAGCAGGGCCTCTCCCAGCAGCATGCCTACCAGGCAAGGCAGCTAAGCCCAGCAAGACGGAGCCACCCAGGCCCGGCCACGGAGGCTAACAGGAAACCCAGCTCAGGAAGCATAAATGAAGTCTGGGCCGAGCCGGTACTGGCCCCCTGCCTGTGACTGGTCCCATCAAGGCCTGTCTGGTTGGGACATAACAATCTGAACGATGCTGCCATTTGGGGTCAGACTCGGAGCTTTGCTCTCTGGGCCTCAGCGATGGCTAGAGTCCTGCGGTGTCTTACTCTGGCCTCCGTCTCCTCTTCTCTATGCACCCAGCTCTGGCGACAGAGGAATGTGAGAAGCAGCAGCCGGTGTGCTCAGTCCCAGTGCGGCCCTGCCCACCATGCCACGCCTCGCTGCTCCATCCACCTCTGCTCTCACTCTGCCTCCACTGCCTAATCAGTGCAGCTCTACCTTTACTGTGCTGGGCCCACATCCCCAACCCCTGCTGCTAGGAAAAAACACCTGCTCTTGATAATAGTGGCGAAAGTTTAAGTGAATGGTTGTATTTCTTTTTTCTTCCTTTCCTTTTCCTTCTTTCCTTCCTTTCCTCCTCCTCCTTTTTTTTGTAGTACTGGGGTGGAACCCAGGGACATTCTACCTCCGAGCAACACCCTCAGCCCTATTTTTTATTCTTTATTTTGAAACAGAGTCTCACTGAGTTGCAGAGAGCCTCACTAAGTAGCTGAGGCTGTCCGCGAACCCCTATCCTCCTGTCTCAGCCTCCCGAGTGCTGGGATTACAAGCGGGCGCCACCACGCCCAGCTTGGTCCTGTTTTTTGTTTTTTCTTGCGAACAATAGAAACACGGTGCTTCAGATACTTCCCAGCTGAGTAATTCTGGTGTATTATTTAATGGCTTTAATTCTCAACTGATTTTCTCATCTGTAAAGTGTAGATAAAACAACTACCTCCTGGATTTGTTATTTCACATAAAATAATACAGAAGAAATCTGCATGCAGCCCCCCTCAAATCGTTTAGTAGATAGCAGATGTTATGAGCCAATGAATATGTGGATTGGATTGTAAAAATCTTTTTCCCACTGGGCGTGGTGACGCACGTTTGTAATCCCAGTACTTGGGAGTCTGAGACAGGAGGATTACAGGTTCACGGCCAGTGTGAGGCCCTCTGCAACTCAGTGAGACCCTGTCTCAAAATAAAGAATAAAATAGGGCTAGAGGTGTAGCTCAGAGGTAGAATGCCCCTGGGTTCAGTCCCCAGTCAGTACTGGAAAAAAATCAAAACAAAACAAAAAAACACCATTTTCCATCAGAAAACATTTGACTATTTTGTTAATATTGACTAATTATGTAATACTTGTTCTATTTCATTTGGGCCTCTTCGTGAAATCAAGACCTGCCTCCGCAGCTGGAACCTGTAACTGCTTGGTCAAATGTTACTAGAAACCCTGGCTCTTCTACTTAGCAGGGCAAACACATGAGTTACCTAGTAAGTTACACAGCTCCCTGCTCCAGACAAGCTTCTGGCGACTCTAGCTTGGCTAATGAGTTTTTTTTGTTTTTTTTTTGCTTGCACAAATGTAATAACAGATGCCAGCCGAGCTGGGAGTCTGGTGAGCTCTAATTGGGAGCACCCGCACAGCAATGAACTCTCTCTCTTCCGACATGACGTTCTCAAGCTACCAATAACTGCTCAGTGCCAACATTTTCTGGCTCCTGGCGTCTTAAAACAAACAAAACCTATTCTGAATCACAAGGGTGTCACATGCTCAGAAAATAATTTTAATTCATTTGTGTGGTTTCAACATCAGTTCATGTACACAAGCCACTTTAAAAATTAAATCCCCTTCATTTTAGAAATCACCGTTTCTACTGTTAACCACTTAACACTCTCTGGCTCTCTGTGCATGGGCACGCGGATCAGCATGCCCACATCGTCTAGGTAAACTCTCCTGACCCATCTGAACAAGGACAGAGTGGGCAGAGCTAGAGGGCAGCAGCTGGCGAGGGGAGCATCCCGCATGCCACCGAGGTCCACTACAGAGCCGCAACCCGCCAGGAGCCGCAGGTGCAGGGCACTGTCGGAACGGGCACAAGGCGTGGCGCACCCCCCTGGAGGGAATCAAGCCCGCTCAGGTCTAGCAAGAAGTTTCCAGGGAGCTTAAAAACCACACTCTGTACTGCTGGAGGTGCTAGGCACGCGGGAGACAGGCCAGGGCGTGAGAGTGCTCACTACACTACACTCGGCACGTGTGCAAGACAGGCGTGGCTGCAGCCCTCTAGGTCTGGCAGGCAGAAGAGTTCCACGTCGACCACGCCACACGCAGACGTGCGCACTGGGACCCGGCTGGATTTGCCTGCTGGTCTGATAAGAGATGATGAGATGGGAAATACTTACATCTGCTTTTTTCCGAACCAATCTGCTGATGATAAAATGTGGTTATATGACTTAAAGCACAGACCAAAACTGATTCATGAATCTAGTTAATTCCAAAAAATGCTCTCCTAGTAACAGAATATACTTTATATACATATATGTACTATTCCATTTCACAAAGATATCTTATAAATAATCTTATTTAAGATAAACTGAGCCGGGTGTGGCGGCGCACACTTGTAATCTCAGTGTTTGGGAGGCTGAGACAGGAGGATCACACAGGTTCAAAGCCAGCCTCAGCTACTTAGTGAGGCTCTCGGCAACTTAGTGAGACCCTGTTTCCAAATGAAATATAAAAAGTAGGTCTGGGAGTATAGCCCGGCAGCAGAAAAGTCCCTGGGTTCCACCCCAGTACCATAAAAAAAAAAAGATAAACTGAGCTCAAAGATTCATCATGAAATTATTTCTTGCATAGGACTAATTGAAATAATTATGTAAATCACTTAATAAAG
The DNA here is from genome assembly GCF_963383645.1 of Muscardinus avellanarius. Lineage (NCBI taxonomy): Eukaryota > Metazoa > Chordata > Mammalia > Rodentia > Gliridae > Muscardinus > Muscardinus avellanarius. The sequence continues at coordinate 64,402,654 of NC_137803.1, read as the reverse complement.
TTTCTCAGTAGTTATTGTGGGTATACAGCATAAAACTTACTCATATAATTTTTTTTATGGTACTGAGGATTGAATCCTGGAATGTTTTACTTCTGAGTTACGCACTAGCCCTATTTTATCTTTTATTTTGAAAACTGGTCTAGCTAAGTTGCCAAGGCTGGTCTCAAGCCTGTGATCCTCCCGTGCTAGCCACTGCATCTGGCTTCATATAATCATTTGAAAAATTCATAATGAGCCATGTTTATTTCTAATTTATCTCCTTACCCTGTAATGTTGGTATCTGGTGAAAAATTTGCAGCTAATGATAAAATTGCTTTAATTTGGCTTCTAGAATTCATCCTCCCACCCTATGATTTTATTAAAGCAAGAATGTGATGTTTTGAAACAAAGGCACAAATAGGAGAGAATCCTTTACACATTTGGAAAAATCAAAACATTAGAATACTGCTACTGTGTGTGTGCAGTACTGTGTGTGTGCAGTGCTGGGGATGGAACCCAGGGGCCTTCTACCTCCAAGCTACACCCCAGCCCTATTTTTTTTTTTTTGGTACTGGGGATGGAACCCAGGGGCTTTCTACCTCCAGGCTATATTCCCAGACCTATTTTTTTTTTTTTTTGTATATGTTTTATTAGGAAACAGAGTCTCAGTAAGTAGCTGAGGCTGGCTTCTAACCTGCGCGATCCTCCTGCCTCAGCCTCCCAAGTACTTGGATTACAAGCGTGCGCCCCATGCTCGGCTTACCTCAGCCCTATTTTTAATTCTTTATTTTGAAACCGGGTCTCACTGAGTTGCAAAGGACCTCACTAAGGAGCTGAGGCTGTCCGCAAACCACGATCCTATGGTCTCAGCCTCCCGAGTGCTGGGATTACAAGCGCGCCCACCACGCCGGTTGAAATCCCATCAGTTTTATAAAGCTGTCCACTCAAAGTGAATGTCCGATCACCTGGAAACAGAGCAGAAGAGCCCTGAGGAGGATTTCGAAATGCTGTCTATTTCTTTTTTTTTTTTTTTTGGTGGTACTGGGGGTGGAACCCAGGGGCTTTCTACCTCCGGGCTACACTCCCAGACCTATTTTATACTTGATTTGGAAACAGGGTCTCACTAAGTTGCTGGGAGCCTCACTCAGTAGCCGAGGCTGGCTTCGAACCCGTGCAGTCCTCCTGTCTCAGCCTCCCAAGCGCGGGGATTACAAGCGTGCCCACCACGCCCGGCGAAATGCTGTATATTTCTAATTTTCAAGTAAAATGGAATGAGAAATTGGTCTATGGTCAAATAATGCATGCATTTTATTGTTATTATTATTATTTTTTGTGGTACTGGGGATAGAACCCAGGGGCATTCTACCTCCGAGCTACACCTCGCCACCACGCCCAGTGTAAAATGCATGCATTTATTACTTTATTTACTTTTTTTTGGTGGTACTGGGGTTCCTGGAAACCCTTCTACCTCTGGGCTACACTTCCAGATCTATTTTTATATTTTATTTGGAAACAGGGTCTCTTAAGCCAGTGAGGCTGGCTTCGAACCTGCGCGATCCTCCTGTCTCCGCCTCCCAAGTGCAGGGATGACAAGCGTGCCCACCACGCCCAGAAAAATGCATGCATTTTAAAAAGAAAACCTAAAGGGCTAAAGATGTAGTTCAGTGGGGAATGCCTGCCCACTATGCTCAAGGGCCCAGGTTCGTCCCTTGGACTCACAGCCCAGGGGCGGGGGGGCTGAGAACCGTAGGTTGGATATAGTGGGTATGCATACACCTCTAATTCTAGTGCTGTGGAGGTTATAAAAGGAGGATCACAGGTTCGAGGACAGACTTAGCAACACAGCAAGCCTCTCAGCAACCTAATGAGACTCTGTTTCAAAACAAAAACATTAGAAGTGCTGAGAGGTAAAAAAAAAAAAAAGAAGTGCTGAGAGGTGTGACTTAGAGGTAGAATGACCCTGAGTTCAATCCTTAGCACAAGAATAAAAATAAACAAAACAAATAATAATAAAGGATTTACAGGAAAAGCGCTGGATGTAACCTACTCTTTAACAGCATTGTGTAACTTATAGATCATTAGGAAAATTCTAAGATTTCAAGCTTACCCAGATGAAGCAAGTGTCATCAGCATTTGAAGTAACCCCCTTCTAGACACCGGGCACAGCAGGTATCAGCACCTGTGCGTTTTGAAAGCTAATGCTGTTTCAGGGCCCAGTCCAGGGGCAGGGTGGGGTAATCCCCTGCTCTCTGTTGTGCGTGCGTGTGCGCATGTGCGCGTGCGTGCGTGAGTCTGTGTGTTACTGGGGATCGAAGGCAGGGGCATTCCACCTGAGCCACACCCCTAGACTTATTTTATTTTTATACTGAAACAGGGTCTTACTAGGTTGATAAAAGTCTCACTAAGGCTGGTTGCAAACCTGCAATCCTCCTGCCTCAGCATCCCAAGTACTGGGATTATAGGTGTGCGGCTCAAAGCAAAAACAGAGGAGCTCCTTTTCTTTTCTTTTGTATGCTGGGGATCGAACCCAGGGGCATTCTGCCTCTGAGCGCCAACGCCAGCCCAATGTTTTTCTTTTTGGTGGTACTGGGGGTGGAACCCAGAAGAAGCTTTCTACCTCCGGGCTATACTCCCAGATCTTTTTTATATTTTATTTGGAAACAAGGTCTCACTAAGTTGCGGAAAGCCTCACTAAGTAGCTGAGGCTGGCTTCGAACCCGTGCGATCCTCCTGTCTCAGCCTCCCAAGCGCGGGGATTACAAGCGTGCGCCACCACGCCCGGCAAACAATGTTTTTTATTCTTATTTTGAAACAGTGATCCTCCCGTCTCAGCCTCCCATGTACTGGGATTACAGGCGTGCACCACTGCTCCTGGTGAGGAGCTGCACTTCCAGACTGAAGACAGAGCCTTGTAATGGAGGACCTCATCAGCCGTGACTGCTGAGAGAAGCCTTCCCTGGGCGCAGGTTCATGCCTGTGTCGGCCTTGCTATCAGGAGGGCCGCGAGCTGCTGGGAGCCCCGTGCCTCAGCGTAGAGCCACAGATGCTAAACGGGTGAAGGAAAGGCGGCAGCGTGGGTCGGTGTACTGAGGGCACACACTTGGTGCCCGGCCCGGGCGAGTTCGTGCAGCGCCAGTGGCCATCTCCAGCCTCCCCAGGCCCCCGCCTGCCAGGCGCCTCCCAGGACGGCGGCCCCTCGGCTTGGCGGCTCTGCTTCTCTCCCTGCTGTCATCCGTCAAAGCTCCGGCTCCAGGTCCCTGGGGCCACGTGCTGGCCTGCCCCAGGGACCCGGGTGCGTGCAGGCCGCGCCCTGCCTGCCTATTGTACTCTTGAGATTTTCATTGAAATACACGTTGAAGCCAGGTGTAGCAGTGCACACCTGTAACCCCAGGACTTAGGAGGCTGAGACAGGAGGGCGGTAGGATAGACACCAGCCTCAGCAACGTGGTGAGACTCTCGGCAATCTAGGGAGACCCTGCTTCAAAACAAAAAGTAAAGAAGGGCTGGGGGATATCTCAGGTAGAATGCCTCTGGGTTCAGTCTCCAGGACCACAGATATACACATATACGCAAAGTCAATAAGCCTGATCATGTTCAAGCCTCTTCTTGAGAATATGCTTGCCTATCTGCAAAGTCTATATCAAGAGCCAAATGAAAGTTTTAAAGCCGGCAGGAGTAGAGAGGTACGAATCCTGAGCTTCCTTAAGCTCGTAATGGTTTCTGAGGAGGCCGGGGTGGGGGTGACACTGGACTGTCTGCGCTAACCCCACAGGCGGGAAGGCCAGAAGCGGCCTGGCGTGCAGGCAGGGCGGGTGGCGGGGCCTCTGCTGAGCTCCCCCGCGGCTGGGGTACGCCCGCGCCCACGTGCGCGCTCTGCTCCGCCCTCGGGAGCCGCCACAGATGCTGCCCTCTTCTACCCCGCTGATGACTTCCTTCTTGGGCCCAATTTTATAAAATTAGGAAAATCCGAGGCAGAGCTTTTCGCTGGCCCATCACCGAGGGCAGAGCGTCAGCAGTGTGTGGCGAGGGGCGAGGACGCTGGGCTCTACCCGTGCACGTGTGGCACCTAGGGTGACTTCCTGACTGCCGCCGAGGCTGCTCACTCCTACCAGGCCGGGCAAGCCTTCTCTGGCATTCCAGCTTTTAAAACTCACAGGTGCTGATACATACTAACTAAATAAATACCTACAAGAAGACTTGGGGTTCTCTAAATATCAGCCCACGGCCTTACTCAATCTACTACACAACAGACAATCAAAAGTGAGTCCCTCGCCTTCCTGGAGAGGCGCTGACAAGCTTCAGAAAGGCAGCCGAGTGTCAGGAAGGGAAACGCGAGCACCACGGGAACTGAGCACGCCAAACGCACGCCTCTCATTTGGAAGGATTATGAAAATCTTTTTTTTTCCTTTTTGGTACTAGGACCCAGGGGCATTCTACCTCTGAGCTACACCCCAGCCCTATTTTATTTTTTGAAACAGGGTGCTGCAGTGGGCCTCACTAAGGAGCTGAGGCTGGCCTTAAACCTGCGGTCCTCTTGTTTCAGCCTCCTGAGTATTGGGATTATAAGCATGTGTCACCACACCCAATGAAAATCTTTGTTTTATAATATGATTCACACTGTTCCTATTTGAGAAAACAGAGGTAATTGTGCCTAATTCACTTCATCCCTAAACGACTGCCGGCGCCCTCAGGAGGGTGGTAACGCACATGTTAAAACAAGGCATGGGCGGCAGTCAGGAAGTCACCCTAGGTGCCACGCTGGAGATTCAGGGCTGGCTTTCCCGTGTCAGGACATACTGCAGCGACAGTACCCACCTCTTTCGCGCTCTTAATCTTTGCCAGGAACGTATAGAGCTCCATGGTTTCTGCAAAGAGTGCGCGGCACACGGCCTGATAGTGGTTCGGAGCCTCTGACGCGGCGGGGAGGTGCGCAGCACAGAGCTACAGAGGACAAAAAACGAGACATCTCAACAGACAGAAGGCACCCGACAAACCCACACCCTTCGCGATAAAATGATGAAAACGCCAGCCGGCACTCGGGAGGCTGAGACCAGAGGATCGCGGTTCTCGGAGAGCCTCGGCTACTTAGTGAGGCCCTCCGCAACTCAGCGAGACCGTTCCAAAAAATAAAGAATAAAAAACAGGGCTGGGGTGTAGCTCCAAAGCAGAATGCCTCTGGGTTCCACCCCCAGCACCGCCCCCCAAAAAAAGGGATAAAAATGCTGAAGAGGCCGAGCTTGGTGGTACACGCTATAAGCCCTGTACTCGGGAAGCTGAGACAGGAGGATAACAGGTTCGGGGACAGCCTCAGCAAGTACCGAGATGCTCATCAACCCAGCGAGACTCTGTGTCCAAATAAGAAATAAAATTGGGCTGGGGGTGTAGCTCCAAGTTAGAACGCCTCTGGGTTTAATCCCCAATAAAACAGATACACGAGCATGCGCACGCGCGCGCGCGCACACACACACACACACACACACACACACACACACCCCTGAAGAAATTAGGGACAGAAGGGACCTACTTCAACATTATAAAACCTTTTGTGATAAACTCAAGCCAGCATTATGCTGAAGAGAAAAGCAGAAATAATTCCCTTTAATATCAGGAACAAAACAAGGATGACCACGAGCACCACACCTGCTCAACAGAGTACTTGAAACTCTAGCCAAAGCAGTAAGACAAGGGGAGAAGAGGGAAACAAATAGGAAAAGAAAAGTTGAGAGGCTCTGTGGAAGGCACGACCCTACACTTACAAGATCCCAAACACTCACCAGAGCCCTCCAGAGCCGAGACACGGAGCCAGCAGGGCAGCCAGACAAAGCAAGCGTGCCACTCAGCAGCTATGGCCGTCTCTACAGCTGCTCGGTGCTGGCTCTCGCTAAACGGCTCTGCTCCCAAGGTGAGGAGCTATGTTCACTTTTATTTGGATCTGGGGGATGTATTTTCTATCGGGTAAAATATTCATATGGTTTCTAAGTGCAATCCATGGAATCAAGTATATTCAGCGACACTGCCATTAGTCACTTAACCTGTCTCTTCTACCTGCTCTTCCCTGTCTTTAGAGCCCAGTTCACCTCTTTTTTATTTCTTCTTCTTTCATTATTGGGGATTGAACCCAGAGGAGCTCGTCCCCTGAGCTACATCCTGAGCCCCTGCTTTATTTATTTTGTTTGAGACAGGTTCTTACTAAGTTGAAGAGCTACATCCCCAGCCCTATTTGATTTTTATTTTGAAGTGGGGTCTAAGTTACCAAAAGCCTTGCTAAGTTACTGATGCTGGCCAAACCTGCGATTCTGTCTCCGCCTCCCAAGTACTGGACTGCAGGCGTGCACCGCCACGCCCAGCTTTCTTAATACTTCTGGAAGGTCACTGCTTAAGTATGTTCCTCAAGAAGCACTAAAGTTGAAAGGAAAATATTTTAGAAGTTGCATTTTGGGGGTATCGTACTCTGAACCCAGAGGTGTTCTACCTCCAAATTATACCCCTTGCCCTATTTTATTTTTATTTTCAAACAGTCTCACTAAGTTGCTAAGGCTGGCTTTGAACCTGCAATTCCCTGCAATCTCCTGCCTCACCTCAAGTCGTGGAGTTGCGTACGCACACCACCCCGCCGGGAGCTCAGCCCCAGTTAGGGAAGCAGAGTCCCAGCTCTGACACTGACTGTTCCTGTAACTCGCTTTGATGATCAGTGGGTACACTGTTCATCTGCATTGTAATTAAAAGTCATAAGGTAAGGACTGCATCTATTTGTGACACATTAAATAAGTCTTGTTCACTAGGAATTGAAAACAAATTGTCTCCGAGATCCTAAATATTCTATATCATTTGCCTTCCTGGTTCCAACAGTAAGAAAGTAGTAATATTTCTTCAGTTAACTTTTTCTCTTCCAACGAAGTCAGTAAGTCAACTTACTAATTTAGGTTTTTAACCCACTAACCAAACCATAAGCTTATGGATCTCTCTATAATCATTATTAATAGGTTTTGTTATATTTAAAAATTTCAGTTTACTTCTCAAATGTCTTAGCAATCTTTTTTCCTGTCAGTTAAAAGAAACATTCAGAACAAATGTAGAAATTTTTATGGGCTAGATTTGATCAGCATGGAAACCAAGAAAAAAAAGTGAGATTATGATAACTTTGAACTTGCTAAGAATAAGCCAATCACAGTAGAGTATACCTGTAATTCCAGTACTTGGGAGGAACTGAGACAGGAGGACCACAGGCGCAAAGACAGCCTCAGCAATGTAGCAAGATTCTCAGTAACCTAGTGAGACCCTGTTTCAAAACAAAAAATAAATAGGGCTGGAGTACTTCTCAGAGGTAGGATGCTTTTGAGTTCAATTCCCAGTAAAAAACACACACACGCGCGCGCACATACACACACACGCAGAGCTAAGAATGTAATTGGTAAATTTATAGATTTCCTCTGATCTATAAAACATGACTTTTGGGGGGGGGGTTTGGAGATGGCACCAAGGGGCATTTAACTTCCTAGCTACACCTCCTGCCTTATTTTTTATTCTTTATTTTGAAAAAGGGTCCCACTAAGTTGCGGGGGGCCTCACTAAGTAGCAGAGGCTGTCTGGGAACCCCGATCCTCCAGTCTCAGCCTCCCGAATGCTGGGGTAACAAGTGTGTGTGGGATGGTAACTGGCAAGTAGTGAGACTCTCATCGACCTAGCAAAACCCTGTTTCCAAATGTGAAATAAAACTGGGCTGGGAGTGCAGCTCACAGGTAGAATGCCTCTGGCTTCAATCACGAGCACACACACACAATATTAATAGCCTATACAAGTAAAACATCTTCTCATATGTACACATTAAAATCTCCACAAAGAAAGAAAACATACTTAAAGAATGAACCAAAGGAGAATACTATAGGGCTAATTTGTCAGATCGGTATTAACTTTAATCTCTGTAACTTTAGCACTGTCGAAGTTGTGGTTTTCAAGTATAAAGAAAATTCAAAGAGAAGCCTCCATCCAAGCCACTTCATTTGTCCCACTACGGTTAATCCTCCTGTGTGGGTCAAGAGAACAAAGGACGGCAGCAGCTGAGGTGCTGGCGGAGCCTCGTGCACACAGGTGGCGCCAGTTTCCATCCCACAGGCGGATGCGCACGGGGCGAAGGCACGCCCGGGCACGCGGCCCACGACGCACCCGGAGTGGCCGAGAGCTATGACTCCAACAAAAAGGCCACGTCGGCCCAATGAAATCACTACCAAAAGCAGAACCGCTGCCCCACGGTGCAAAGTGAAAACAGCAACAACACAGAGAAACCAGCGCCGACACAGTGCCCTGGGCTCACCTTCATGACGTCCCGATAGGACCGGACGGCCGGCACTCTCTTCCTGTCCTCTTCGTCGTCGTCCAGGCCCTCGTCCGCAGCCTCGTAGCCCTCGTCGTTGCTGCCCTCGGCTTCCACCGTGTTGGCCATGCGATCGATGAGCTGCTCCAGCGGGGGGCTCAGTTCCCTTTCTTCGTTCTCCTTCAAGCCATAGTCCAGTGCTTTATAAATAATAATTCCCAAAGATTCGATAACCTAGGAACAGTAAGAGGTGATTGACGGGTGACTTAGCAGTCTTACGGGACTATTCATAAGCTAATGGTAAAAGGATGGAGAAAGATACTCCATGCAAACGGGACTGAAAACAAGCAGGGGTAGCAATTCTCTTATCACCAAAGCCAACTTTATCTTTTATTTATATTTATTTATTATTAATTTATTTACTTATTGTACTGAGGATGCAACCCAAAGTCCCTCTACCTCCAAGTTACAACTCCAGACCTATTTTATATTTTTTTGGGGAACAGGGTCTCACTAAGTTGCTGAGAACATCACTAAGCTGCTGAAGCTGGCTTCAAACCTGCGATCCTCCTGTCTCTGCCTCCCAAATACCGGGATGACAAGCGCGCACCACCACGCCTGGCTTTCAAAACCAACTGTAAACCAAAATTGATCAGAAGAGACAAAGGGGTTCTTTTCTTACTGATAAAAGGAATAATCCAACAAGAAGATATAAGGATAGCAATAATTTATGTCCTAAATGTGGGCATTCCCACTTTTATAAAACAAATTCTTTGGAACATTAAGATTCAGCTAGACCCCAACACAATATTGGGAGACTTTACCCCACCTCTCACACCACTAAACTGATCTTCCAACCCCTCCAAAACTCAGTAAAGACTCTTAAGATCAAAGAACACTAGAAATGAAATGGACTTAACAGATATATACACAATACTCAATTTAACAACACCTGAATACATATCTGCTCAGCTGCTCATGGTAGCTTTGCCAAAAGAGAGCATATTTTTGGCCACAACGCAAGTACCAGCAAATTTTAAAAATGTAATATAATCCCTTGAATTTTTTCAAATCAGATTAGAATGAACAAAGATATCAACAACTGGAATAGCCAAAAGACTTTCATAAATATTATATGTAGATCAATAACATGTGAATAAAGATGAATCATAGGGGAGAATTTTTTTTTTTTTTGGTGGTAGCGGGGTTCCTGGAAGCCCTTCTAACTCCGGGCTACACTCCCAGACCTATTTTATTTTTGGAAACAGGGTCTCTTAAGCCAGCACGGCTGGCTTTGAACCTGTGCGATCCTCCTGTCTCCGCCTCCCAAGCGCGGGGATTACAAGTGTGCGCCACCATGCTCGGCGAGAAATTTTTTTAAATCCTGGAATTAAGTGAAAATACGCAACATACAAAAATCTATGGAAAACTCTGAAGGCGGTCCCCAATCACTCCACCCCACCCTGTTACTGGGGCTAGAACCTGGCTCATTAGACCCTTGAGCCACACCCTCAGCCCTATTTTTAATTTTGAACCATAGTCTAAGTTGCAGAGAACCATACTAACTTGCTAAGGCTGTCCTCGAACCTGTGATCCTCCTGTATCAGTCTTCTAAGATCTGAGATTACAGGCATGCACCACTATGCCTGACTAGAAGGTGGTTTTAAAAGGAAATTTTATAAAATTGAGTACCACATAAGAAATTTTATAGAATTGAGTACCATATAAGAAAAAACAGAAAGTCACTAAATAAACAAGCTAATGGCACACCTCAAAGCACTTGAAAAACCAGAAGAGACTAATCCTAAAGCCAAGAGAAGGCAGGAAATAATTAAAATCAGAACAGAAATCAATGAAATAGCAAAAATCAATAAAAATATAAAAAACTAATATATAAATAGAATAAAATATATAATACAAATATAATTGTGAATGTAATATAATAATAAACATATAAATGTTTTTGCAGTACTGGGGATGGAACCCAGGGGCATTCTACCTCTGAGCTGTACTCCCAGCTCTATTTTTTTATTCTTTATTTTGAAACAGGGTCTCACTGAGTTGCAAAGGGCCTCACTAAGTAGCCGAGGCTGTCCTCATACCGTGATACTCTAGTCTCAGCCTCCTGAATGCTGGGATTACAAGTGTGCACCACCACACCTGGCTGATATAAATATAATATATAAAATAAGACAAAAATAAAAACAGAAAAATCAACAAAACAAAAAAAATTGAAGATAAACAAGACTGATAAATTCTTACCCAATCTAACCAAAAGAGAGAATCCATTAAAATTACTAAAATAGGAAATAAAAAAGAAGGCATCACCAGACACTGGGGAAATCCAGAAGATCATCAAACTACTGTAAAAATTTATAGTCTGGAGCTGGGTGAGGTGGTGCACGCTTGTAATCCCAGCATTTGGGAGGCTGAGACAAGAGGATTGTGGTTTGCGGGCAGCCTCAGCTACTTAGTGAGGCCCTTTGCTATTCAGTGAAAACTTGTTTCAAAATAAAGAATAAAGCTGGGCCATGGTGGAGCAGGCTTGTAATCCTCCCTCCCCTGCTTGGGAGGCAGAGACAGGAGGATCTTGCAAGTTCGAAGCAAGCTGGCTTAAGAGACCCTGTTTCCAAATTTAACAAAAGTATAAAAATAGGTCTGGGAGTGTAGCTCAGAGGTAGAAGGGTTTCCAGGAATCCCAGTACCACCAAAAAAAAAAAAAAAAGAATAAGAAGCCTGGCACATGCTTGTAACCCCAGTTCTTAGGAGGCTGAGACAGGAGGATCACACAGGTTGGAAGCCAGCTTCAGCTACTTAGTGAGACCCTGTTTCCAAATAAAAATATAAAATAAAACCGGGCGTGGTGGCGCACGCTTGTAATCCCCACGCTTGGGAGGCAGAGACAGGAGGATCGCGCAGGTTTGAAGCCAGCCTCCTTGCTGGCTTAAGAGACCCTGTTTCCAAATATAAAATAGGTCTGGGAATGTAGCAAAAAAAAAAAATATATATATATATATATGTATATGTATATGTCTGGGAGTATAGCCCGGTGATATAAAGCCTCTGGGTTCCATACCCAGTACCACCAAAATAAATAAATAAATAAATAAATAATTTAAAAAGGAATAAAAAATAGGGCTGGGAGTGTAACTTGGAGGCAGAATGCCCCTGGGTTCCATCCCCTGTAAAAAAAAAATTTTACAGTCCAATAAACTGAAAAACACAGATGAAATCCACAGATTTCTAGGCACATACAAACCATCTAAATTAACCATGAGGATACAGAAAACCCAAACTGGGCCGGGCGTGGCGGGCACGCTATCATCCCAGCACGCGGGAGGCTGAGACCAGAGGAGCACGGTTCACAGACAGCCTCAGCTGCTTAGTGAGGCCTCTGCAACTCAGTGAGTCCCTGTTGCAAAATAAAGAATATAAATTAGGACTGAGGGTGTTGCTCAGAGGAAGAATGCCCCTGGATTCCATCCCCAGACCCGCAAAAAAAAAAAAAAAAAAGATAAAAAGGGAAAGGAGTAGTGATAGTAGTCATTCTTGTCTTGTTCCTGATTTTAAAGGAAATTCTGTCGTTTTTCCCCATTCAATATGATGTTGCCTTTGGGTTTATTGTATATTGCTTTTATGATGTTGTAGTAAGTTCCTTCTGTTCCAATTTTCTGGAAGCCCTTCTATCTCCCGGCTACACTCCCAGACACTCATTTTTTTATATTTTTATTTGGAAAAAGGGTATCTTAAGCCAGCGAGGCTGGCTTAGAACCTCCGCGATCCTCCTGTCTTCACCCCCCAAGCGCGGCCGGCATTCTGCAGTGTTTTTAACATGACTGGGTATTGGATTTGTCAAGCTTTTTCAGCATCTATCGAGATGATCGTGTGGTTTTTGTCCTTAATTCTATTTATGTAATAAGGTACATGTATTCATTTGTAAAATCAGCCTTGCACCCCGGTTTTGAATACACATCACTAGCATTTTGTTTACTTTTTTGCTGTACTGGGGATGGAACCCAGGGGCATTCCACCTCCAAGCTACACCCCCAGCCCTATTTTTTGTTCTTTATTTTGAAGCAAGGTCTCACCGAGTTGCAAAGGGCCTCCCTAAGCAACTGAGGCTGGCCACGAACCGCGATCCTCCCGTCTCGGCCTCCCGAGTGCTGGTGTGTGTGGTCCTGGGGACCAATCCTAGGGACATACTGCCTCCTATCCATACCCTCAACTTGTCTAATTTTTCTTTTCTTTTCTGTTATTTATTTATTTATTTATTTTGGTACTGAGGGTGGAACCCAGGGGCATTCTACCTCCAAGCTACACCCCAGCCTATTTTTTGGGGGTGGTACTGGAGTTCCTGGAAACCCTTCTACCTCCGGGCTATACTCCCAGACCTATTTTATATTTTTATTTGGAAACAGGGTCTCTTAAGACAGGGAGGCTGGCTTCAAAACTGTGTGATCCTCCTGTCTCCGCCTCCCAAGCGCGGGGATTATAAGCGTGCACCACCACGCCTGGCCTCTTTTTTAAATTTTTTTCTTGGGGGGCAGGTCTGGGGACAGAACCCAGGGGTATTCAACCTCCGAGCTACACCCCCTGCCCTAATTTTTATTCTTTTAATTTGAAACTGGGTCTCACTGAGTTGCAGAGGGCCGCACTAATTAGCTGAGGCTGTCCACGAACTGCGATCCTCCGGTCTCAGCCTCCCAAATGTTGGGATTACAAGCGTGCGCCACCATGCCCGGCGTTTTTTTGAAACAGGGTCTGAGTTGTGAAGGGCCTCGCTGAGTAGATGAGGCTGTCCGCGAACCACGTTCCTCCTGCTTCAGCCTCCCGAATGCTGGGATTACACACAAGCGGGTGCCACCATGCCGGCCTCACCACTCCTTTTCCATATTGAGCCAGACCAATAATGCAAGAAAAGGCAATCAAGGGAATAAAACAGAAAAAGAACCGGAACTATCTGTTTGCAGATGACAGGATCTCATACTTAGAAAAGCCAACAACCTCAACCAGAAGACTTCTAGATCTGATAAAGTCAGCAACGTAGAGGATACAAAATCAATCTATAGCCGGGCGTGGTGGCACGCTTGTCATCCCCGCGCTTGGGAGGCTGAGACAGGAGGATCGCGCAGGTTCGAAGCCAGCCTCAGCTACTCAGTGAGGCTCTCAGCAACGCAGTGAGACCCTGTTTCAAAAAAAAAAAAAAAAAAAAAAAAAATTCGGAGGTAGAAAGCCTCTGGGTTCCACCCCCAGTACCACCAAAACAAATTATACTGAGATATCATAATAAAAACAGCATGGTATTGTCACAAAACAGGCATGTACACCAATGGAACAAAAGATACAGAAACAAAGCCACACACTTAGAGCCAGTTGATTTTTGACAAAGGTGCCAAAAACATACAATGGAGAAAAGACAGCCTTTTCAACAGTGTTGGGAAAACTGGTTATCCATTTATAGAAAAGTGGAATTAAGCCCCAACCTCTCATCCTGCAAAAGCACCAATTTAGGATGGACCAAAATACCCAGAATGAGATCAGAGACTCTGAAGTTACTAGAGGAAGGCACAGGACCGACACTCCAACAGGCACTGGTAAACTCCCTCAAGACCCCAAAGCTCAGGACTAAAACAAGAACTGATAAATGGGTGCATTCAGGGGCCAGGGAGCGACTCAGTGGCAGAGCACTTGCTTTGCAGGTGTGGTGCTCTGGGCTCAATCTCCAGTCTCAAAAAGACTCCCCAGAAAATGGCTGCATTCAATGACAGCTTCTGCTCAGCAAAGGAACCCCCAGGAGTCTACAGAGAGCCCACTCGCTCTCCAGGCCTCACCACTACTCTCAAACCAAGGTGGGTGGCAGAGACAGGGGCGTGAAGTCTTTTGTATGGTGGGGTTAATAAAATGATTTGAAAAGCCAAATTAAATAAAAGAGTCTAAAGAGAGCCTAGACAATGAAGAGACCGCCTGCAGAATGGAAGGTCTCTGCCAGCTACCCCTCTGATAGAGGACTAATAATTAGAATACACAAGAAACTTAAAAGACCTCACACTAAAAAAACAAGTAAATCAAGTAATAAGCAACTGAACTAAACACTTCACAAAAGAAATACAAGCGGCCAATAAATATATTAAAAGATCTTCAACATCATCAGCAATCAGGGAGATGCAAATAAAAACTACACTAAGATTCCCATCTAGCCCCCACTAGAAGGGCCATCATCAAAAATTCAGACCACAAGGGATGCTGGCGAAGATGTGGGAAATAGGAAGTCTGTACAGTATCGGTAACTGCCAACGAGTGAAGTCGCTATGGAGACCAGTGTGGAGATTCCTCGGAGAGTGGGAATGGACCCACTACACCCGCCACTCCTGGGTGTCTCTCCAAAGGGACTCAAGTCAGAACACCATCGGTGATTCACGCATGCCCACGTTCATGGCAGCACAATTCCCAACAGCCAGTACGGAATCAACCTAGGTCTCCATCAACAGACTAATGAATTACAAGACTGGGAAGACTCACAATGGAGTTCTACTCAGCAATAAAGAAAAACCACAAATTTCCATTTGTAGGAAATGAATGGACCTGACTTCATTATGTTATGTGTGCGTGTCTATAAACATATAGACAGACACACACACATAGAGTATATTAGTTAGAAACAGGGTCTCGCTAAGTTGCTGAAGGCCTCGCTGAGTTGGCAAGGGTAGCTGCGACCCGTGATCCTCCCGTCTCAGCCTCACAGGCTGCGCCACCAGCCCCATGTGACGTGATTCTCTACCAGCAGACCTGTAGAAGGCAAGGAAAGTGGAACTTCTTCTGAGAGCAGACTTACCTCGCTTACTTCCAGACGGCCCTCTACCCACGGAGGCCGCACACACCCCGCCCGCCTCCTGTTCCCAGCTCGAAGCCCTGCACACACGCGGCAGGTTCGCGAGCACACCTGCTGAGCCAAGGCAAGCACATCCGCCCGAGCTTCCAGGCCAACTGAGAAGTAAAAGGACCTGAGAGCCCACGGGTGGGACTGGGCATGCCCAGGAAAACACCGAGCGCGGCCTGTAGCACGGAGCGCAGAGCAGTCGGCATTTAAACGCGTGACCCCGAGTTATTCCGCAGAAAGTCCTGAGACCACTTATTCAACACATTATCGCTACAGTACTCTGAACTGAAGTGACCTTCATCTAAGTTGCCTAAAGCACGTGAGTAGTAACCACTAACTAGAGCTCCACTACGCAAAGTCTAATTTCCATGTGGAAACAGGAGAGCCAAGGCACTGGAAGGTTAGCCAATGTAAGAGTGATGAAAAGATGTACATTCAAGAAGCAAAGTCACATTATTTTTACTAAAATAATCAATGTGAAAATATCATTGCCACTAATATTTTTCCTCAAGTGTATTACAAAACAAGTTCACTCTGGGAGAACACCTGATACGCTCAGCGCCTCGTTTCAGACCACAGACGAAGAGCTCGACCGGCGACTTCTTCCGCCACAGGTTTCACTGACAACTGTCTGCCACTGTGAACGGGTCGTGCTTACTTAGTCCTTGAAGGCCTGCAGCGCGCTAACTCCATAGATGACTCAACTCAAATAAAACATCAGAGCGGACCAAAGTAAAAATTAAGTTCTTTGCATGTAAGTCAATTTCAAAACCTATAAAATCACCATAAAGGTCAACTAAGAGAATCAGTATTTTAGGAAAAGGAAAAAAGCTTAAGATCTCTTGTCCAGACCTTCAGCCCATGCTCCAATCCTCTCTGGCTACTCCCAGTGACTAATACTGCTGACAACTTTTTGTTGTTTGCCCGAGTGTGTCCAGCAAAACGTCTCAGACACAGCGATGAACAGATGGAGAGCTGGGCGTGGTGGCTGCTTGTGATCTCAGTACTTAGGAGGCCAAAAGGGAAGGGTGAGGTTCCCGGCCAGCCTCAACTACTGAGTGAGGCTCTCCACAACTCAGCAAGACCCTATTTCAAAATAAAGGAGCCGGGCGTGGTGGCACGTGCTTATAATCCCAGTGTTTCGGAGGCTGAGACAGGAGGATTGTGGTTCGTGGACAGTCTCAGCTACTTATGCCCTTTGCAACTCACTGAGAGCCTGGTTCCAATAAAGAAATAAAAAGAAGGCTGAGGGTGTCGCTTAGAAGTAGAATGTTCCTGAGTTCCAGCCCCAGGACAGCAAAAATAAACAAACAAACAAACAAACAGGCAAATAAATAAATGTATGTAAATAAAGGATAAAAAAAAAACTAGGGCTGAGGGTGTAACTCAGAGGTAGATGCCCCTGGGTTCAATCCCCAGTACTGAAAAAAAAAAAAAAAAAAAGATATAAAAAAGCTTAAAGAATAAGAGAAAAAGCCGGGTATGGTGGCTCATGCTTGTAATCCCAGCATTCGAGAGGCTGAAACCAGAGGATCATGGTTCACACACAGCCTCAGCTACATAGTGAGGCCCTGTTTCAAAATAAAGAATAAAAAACAGAGCAAGGATTGTAGCTTGGAGGTAGAATGCCCCTGGGTTCCATCCCCAGACCCGCAAAAAAAGAATAAGAGAAAAAAAATTAACATGGTTGCTTTGGTGCTACCCAAATGGTGATGACCAATTATCCACCATCTTAAAAACCACAGCAGCAGGCGTGGTAGTGCGCCCTGTGAGTACTTGGGAGGCTGAGATAGGAGGATCACAGGTTCACAGCCAGCCTCAGCAACTTAGGGGGGCCCTCCACATTTAGTGAAACCCTATTTCAAAATAAAATAAAAATAGGGCTGAGGATGTAACCTGGAGGCAGACGCCCCTGGGTTCAACCTCCAGCACTGAACAATAACGGCCAAAAGCTAAACTTGTGGTGTGTTCCTCTGCTTTGGGGACGCTGCAGTCATGCATTAAGAAGACAAACAGACCACCGTGCTCAATGCAAAAAGTCACAAATGTGTCTCAAGAGAGAAAAGTCCATGAAACACCAGATTCTTCCAAATCTATTTGATAAATCATTGGAGGAAAATTTTTGTTTGTGTACCAACATGAATCCAGACTCCATATCAGACCTATCAAGTCAACATCTAAGAATGGAGGCCAGGTGTCGGTATTTCCTAAGCTGTCTAGATTACCTGAATGATGGCGATTCCTTCATCTACCTACTCACTCACTGAAATGCACACGAGCACCTCCCCGCTGCAATGTTACTGCAGTGCCCACAGGCACTGTGCCTGGACCTGAGGGTGCAGTGGTGACACTGACGGACCTCCCTCACCACACAGCGGCAGGGTCAGACTCAACGACAGCACACAGAGGCCCCGGCAAGCTGGAGCACAGCTTCTCACGGCGGACGCAGCCTCACCATTCCAGGGGAATGTTTCCATGCGGGAATGCCAGCCCAGGATTGCTGAAAATGATTTTCTAGGAAGGCAAGGCAAAGGAGATCCAAGAAAAACATGAAAAATGCACAATATGGTAAAAACTAAACACATCAGAAATCGCAATAAAGGAAACATGCCTATTAAAGACAGGCTCTGAGATCAGATGGTAGGAAGAGAGAGAGAGCCTAGCAACATACCATCTCCTACAAGACACCAAAACAAAGCCCAGAAAGGCTTAAAGAAAAAGATGGAAAATACAAATGGAAAGAAAGCTCAGCTTGCTACCCAAAAAGGAAAATGAATTTAAGGAAAACAGTATTTTGAAAGGCTAAAAGGAACATCTGAAAAAAAGATTATAAACTTATAAGCACCAAACATCATCTCAAAATACACCAAAAGTTTTGGCTAAAACTAATACTATTTAATTTACAAGGCTAGCCGGGCGTGGTGGGCACGCCTGTCATCCCCGCGCTTGGGAGGCAGAGACAGGAGGACCGCGCAGGTTCGAAGCCAGCCGCGCGCGCTGGCTTAGGAGACCCTGTTTCCAAATAAAAATGTAAAATAGGTCTAGGAGTGTAGACCGGAGGTAGAAGGGCTTCCAGGAACCCCAGTACCACCAAAAAATAATAATAATAATAATAATTTACCAGGCAAAAATGACGTGTCCCCAGCCATAAGAGGAAAACCCAAAACATCTTCCCCAAAACTGATTAAAAAAAAGATGAAGATTGAATGCTATGATGAACCAGCCAATGGAAGAGACATGCACCTGCTCACACACAACACTGGAGTGTGAGGATTTTAACCCTTAACAGAATAAGCATTATTTTATTTTAAAGAGCAAAAGTTAAACTAAAAAACTAAGGCTTGCCAGGCTCATGCCTGCAATCCCAGTACTTGGGAGGCTAAGACAGCAGGACTGCAGATTTGAAGCCCATCAGAAAATATGGGGACAGCCGGGCGTGGTGGGCACGCTTGTAATCCCCGCGCTTGGGAGGCAGAGACAGTAGGATCACACAGGTTCGAAGCCAGCCTCGGCTACTTAGTGAGGCTCTCAGCAATTTAGTGAGACCCTGTTTCCAAACAAAGTATAAAATAGGTCTGGGGGTATAGCCCGGAGGTAGAAAGCCCCTGGGTTCCAGCCCCAGTACCACAAAAAAAAAAAAAATAAAATAAAATACTCACGAGTCACAGTTAAACAGGTACACTAATGAATGAAGCTGTCAGATTCAGTGTTGTTCTGTTTTTGTGTTGTTGTTTTAGGTTTTTCTTTACTGTTTTGTAATACAGGATATTGAACCCAGGGACGTTCTGCCTTTGTGCCACACCCCCAGCCCTGTTTTATTTTTTATTTTGAAATGGTTTCACTAAGTTTCAGAAGACCTTGCTAAGTTGCTGACTTGTCCTTGAGCCTGTGATCCTTCCGTCTCAGCCTCCCAAGTACTGACAAATGGAGCCAGGGTGGTGGCACACATTTGTAGTCCCAGTACTTGGGAGCTGAGAGGAGAGAGTCACAAGTTCAAGGGCAGCCTCAGCAAGTAGTGAGATTCCCATTTACCTAGTGCGACCCCAATTCAAAAAAAAAAAAAAATAGAAATAAGAATAGGGCTGCGGTGCAGGAGTGTGCCACTTTGCCTGGCTAAGATTTAGTGTTTTATTGGATTATCTCCCCGATAACTGAAATAATTTTCTAAAATTTGTTGACCTTGAGCTAAGTAAAAAGCAGATTTCCTGTCTCACCAAAGTTATCTTCTGTTGTTCGGCAGGTATGAAAATAGCGCAGCTTTTAAGTTACATGCATACTGCTAGTAAAAGGGGGCATTTGCCTCGTGAGTCACAAATCTTCGGTAGGTAAAAGGATCAGGTAGCTCAGTGGCTTTGGGAAGGCCAGCAGCCCAGGAAGCGAGCTGAATAAAGAAAAAACAGGGCAGGGGGGTGGAGCTCAGAGGTAGAATGCCCCTGGGTTCCATCCCCAGTACAGCAAAATAAATAAAGTAATTTAAAATGTCCATTGCCAGGTGCGGTGGCGCACGCTTGTAATTCCAGCGCTTGGGAGGCTGAGCCAGGAGGATCGCACAGGTTCGAAGCCAGCCTCAGCTACTTAGGCTCTCAGCAACTTAGACCCTGTTTCCAAATAAATAGGTCTGGGAGTATAGCCCAGAGGTAGAAAACCCCTGGGTTCCACCCCCAGTATCACTAAATAAATAAATAAAATGTCCAAAAATTTTTCTAGAAAAATATTGAATTTTTAGCAGTTACTGCTGGCCAGTGAGATTGGAAGAACTGGGCAAGCATTTGTTTCTACACTGTGTGAGTTTGTTTCTATATTACTTTCACAAATTTTAACTTCAAATGTGACAGGGCAGGTGTTTTGCTATCACGAGTCTCACCTGGTATATCTATCTCCACGAGCAACCCGGCCGACAGGCCCACGCGCTATTCTGAGGCAACAGGGCTCTCCACCCAGTGGTGCCCTCACCCTGGTGGGGTGACTCCAGCCGCCGAGGTCTCCTGCCGGCTGGGCGTCTGCTGCACTTTCGCTGGTCGGTGACAACCGCGACCTGAGAGTAAAACTGACTTAGAGCGGCCGGGTCACCTCCGCAGCGCCTTTACGATGTGGACCTTGTCAGCGATTTGTATCACGGAGAGTCAGTACTGTCACTCTTTCTAGTTTAGACGACAGTTTACAGTATATTCTAAAACAAGTATGGCAGCGCCGTCCCCTGAATCATTTTTTTTTTGTATGTATATACTAGGAATTAAACCCAGGGGCATTGTACCTCTGAGTTACACACCCAGCTCTATTTTATTTTTATTTTGAAATAAGGTCTCAATAAGTTGCTGAGGCTGACCTCTAACCTACAATTCTCTTGTCTCAGTCTCCCAACTACTGGGATTATAGGTGTGTTACCATGGCTGGTTCCTGAACAAATTTGATAATCACTGCTCTCTGTTTACCTTCTGAGTCCAGGCAGGAAAATTACAAGGTAGATATGTTGAGAAAGACTGTATCTTAACTCTCTCTTTAAAATTATTTCAGAGCCGGGTGTGGTGGCACACGCTTGTAATCCCCACGTGCAGGAGGCTAAGACAGGAAGATCACACAGGTTCGAAGCCAGCCTCAGCTACTTCATGAGGCTCTCAGCAACTTAGTGAAACCCTGTTTCCAAATAAAATAGAAAATAGGTCTGGGAGTGTAGCCTGGAGGTAGGAAGTCTCTGGGTTCCACCCTCAGTACCACACACACACAAAAATTATTTCAGAGATGGGGGTGTTGGTACATACTTGTAATCCTAGTATTTGAGAGGCAGAGACAGGAGGATCACAGGTCTGCAGACATCCTCTACAATTTAGTAAGATTCTGTTTCAAAATAAAAGAGTAAAATAGGGCTAGGGTATAGCTCAAAGGTAAATCTCCCTGGGTTCCAACTCCAGTACCACAAACCTACACACACAAAAACAATTCATGACTCTAGGCCCTTAAAGTATTATTGGCAGCCGGGCGTGGTGGCACATACTTGTAATCCCCGCGCTTGGGAGGCTGAGACAGGAGGATCGCACGGGTTCGAAGCCAGCCTCACCTACTAGTGAGGATCTCAGCAACTTAGTGAGACCCAGTTTCCAAATAAATTATAAAATAGCTCTGGGAGTGTAGCCCTGAGGTAGAAAAGCCCCTGGGTTCCACCCCCAATTCCACACACACACACACAAAAGTATTATTGCCTAAAACTGTGTTACAGGGACGGTAAACATTTACTGAGCAGGCACTGCATGCAGCAAGTACGCCAAGCTCCATGGGACGACATCAGGAGCCCTGCCTTCAAGGGACATGGCTCTCGCCCCGCTTCCTTCTGATTAGGAAAGGACACGCTCAAGGTCACACGGCCAGCAGAGCCAGGACTGAGCAGGCAGCACCTAACGCTGTGCGGCTGAGGAGTGGGTATGCACAAGCAGCACTGGACAGATGGACGAAGTGGACAGAGTACTGGATTCCAATTCTCCATTTAGTAGGCTTTGCGACTCTCAAGAAAAAAACAAAAAGCCGCAAAGCTTACCCTGCTTTCAGCTGCCTGGTCTATAGTAAGACATGACCTGCAGAGTTCTAATGTGGTTCCAAACGCTAAATAAATTCTACACAAGTAACAGTGCTGAAAGCCAGCCAAAGCAAAGGTAAGGGGCCAGGTTTGATCGGATGGCCGTGAGCACGCTGGTGAGCCCGGAGAGCTCCGCAAGCCGCACACAGGCCCTCCCTCCCTCGGACTCATCAGAACCACAAAAGGCCGGGTATGATGGCGCACGCTTGTAATCCCAGCACTTGGGAGGCTGAGACAGGAGGATCGCGCAGGTCTGAAGCCAGCCTCAGCCAGAGTGAGGCTCTCAGCAACTTAGTGAGACCCTGTTTCCAAATAAAGTATAAAAATGGGTCTGGGAGTGTAGCCCGGAGGTAGAAAGCCCCTGGGTTCCACCCCCAGTACCAAAAAAAAAAAAAAAAAAAAAAAAAA
Source organism: Muscardinus avellanarius (assembly GCF_963383645.1). NCBI lineage: Eukaryota > Metazoa > Chordata > Mammalia > Rodentia > Gliridae > Muscardinus > Muscardinus avellanarius. Next base: position 64,380,511 of record NC_137803.1, on the reverse strand, counting down.
CACCTCAGGGAGGCCGGAGGCTAGGGGACCACAGGGAGGCCAGTGACCAGAGGGAGGCAGAGACCATGGGGAGGGCCGGGGACCACAGGAAGGCCAGGAACACGGGGAGGCCAGGGGATCACAGGGAGGCAGGGACCACGGGGAGGGCCGGGGACCACAGGGAGGCCAGGAACACGGGGAGGCAGGGATCACAGGGAGGCAGGGACCATGGGGAGGGCCGGGGACCACAGGGAGGCTGGGGGACCACGGGAAGGCCAGGAACACGGGGAGGCCGGGGATCACGGGGAGGCAGGGACCATGGGGAGGGCCGGGGACCACATGGAGGCTGGGGGACCACGGGAAGGCCAGGGACACGGGGAGGCCGGGGATCACAGGGAGGCAGGGACCACGGGGAGGCAGGGACCACGGGGCACCCTCTGGAGACCTGCTGCCCTCACCAACGTACTGGAGTCGTCAGCTGCCGGGTTGGGCTAGGGAGAGCCCAGCTCAACGCAAAGGCCTCCTGTCTCAGCCTCCCAAGCACCAGTGTCGGGGCGTGTGCCCGTGCACCTGCTGGGGTTTATGCTTCCTAAACTAAATCCTGCTTCTTTCAAAGCCAGTGGTTAAATCCTGATCCTGCCACCAGAGGCTGTGGCTCTGAGCTGGAAAATCACTGGCTCCACTTTCCACCTCACAAGCACTCTCTTGTTTCACTTAAAAACCTCCACGGGCTGCTCCCGCCGCTTCACGGCTCCGCGTCTTTTACTCCTTTCCTAGTGATGACCTACTAATCATTCTTTCAGGCACATTGACTCAAAACTCTGGAAACCTACAATTTGAGTTCTATCAGTAAGCTTTTGTGTGTGAGTGTGTTGTGTGTGTGTGTGAGTGTGTGAGAGTGTTGCGGAGGGATGAACCCAGAGGCACTCTGAGCTACGCCCCCAGCCTGATTTTCTTCTTATTTTGAAACAGGGTCTTGCTAGGTAGGTGAGAGTCTCACTACTTGCTGAGACTATCTTCAAACCTGCGAGCCTCCTGTCAGCCTTTCAGGCACTGGGATCACAGGCACGCACCACCACGCCCAGCTTAAGCTTTCAATTGCAGTTTTATCCCTGCTTAACCTTAAACTTCATTTACCACTTTAGATGTATTTAGGCTTCATTACAAAAGCTGCTGTTTCAAGACACAAACACCCTCCCACTGGCCCGAGGTGACCAGTCGTGTCAGCACCGGTGAAGATCATGGGCAGTCATTTACATGTTAACTCACATATGTAAAAAGAGATCAAGTGTCAGCACCGGTGAAGATCATGGGCAGTCATTTACATGTTAACTCACATATGTAAAAAGAGATCAAGTGAAAGAAACACAGCTTGGATTTTCATAACAGCTGGCAGTGTTCTGCTATTTTTGTGCATTATCATACTTGAGTGCTACTGAATGAGTATCATGCATACTGTGTCCTCCCTCCTTGGCTCTAGAGATAGAGACTGAGATTGAGCTCATTAGAGCAGGTAGGAACAGACCTGAACCCAGGCCCAGGCCTGCTTCCTCGCTTGCCCACTGCACGGCTGGGCTCCACACAGCCACAGGGAGCTGAGCTGGAGGAGAGCCACCGGAGGCGCTCCTGACCTTGGACGCCACCCCAGCTGAGGGCCGCAGGCAGCCTGCCGGGGTCCAGGACAGGTGGCGCTACTCTTCCTGCGACCTTCCCCTAGGGCGCAGGAACTGACAGGACTGTAAAGTATGCCCCGCAGCCTCCTGTGCTCTCAGGTACAACTCGCCCATTCCACATGCTTTTCCTGTTTGACACCTCTCAATAAAGCTTCAGTGCCGAACTGAAAAGACAAACAAGCAAGCCTGGGCCAAGAAGAGGCAGGGCACCGGCAGCTGTGGCACCCGGCTGCCAGCTCCTTCTGGCTTTCCCCGAGTGGCAGCCATCACCTCCCCGATCCTTCTGCATCAGAGAGGGAGCAGGATCCAGGTCAGAATCAAGTTACCTCCGGCTACAGAGTAGCTGAATGCAACAATCCTGAACACAAACATGCCCATCTTTTGTTCATGTACAACTTGTCTTCATGAGGCAAACTTGTTGCTGAAGAAAAAAAGCTTGTCATTCTTAGAGGGTTGGATACATCCTAAGTATACTCAGGAGGAGCTGAATCCAGGAGCACTTTAATTCCACCTCCTTCCTGTAGCTCTCCTGTATGTAACTGGAAAGTCATCCTAGAGGCCCTCTAACTACTGAGTAAGCCATGTTCCACTTTTCTTTCAGTAAAGTCTGCAAACTAGGCATTATTTTTCCCATAAGAAGTTATAATATATCCCAGTATTGGGCCATAAACACTATTCAAATGGAAAACACAGTGGTGTGTGTTTCATACCCTCCCCACCCCACCCCCAGCCTGGAGTGGAGAGGAGGACATGGCCACCGCAAGCCCTGGAGCTGTGAGGAGCAGAAGAGACAGAGACAGAGAGAGACAGAGAGACAGAGAACAGAGACAGAAACAGAGACAGAGAGTGGAGAGAGAGACAGAGAGGAGGGGCCGAGGCTCAGCGCTCGCTCGGGTAGGGCCACAGGCCCAGCGCCCTTTCCCGAGCCAGGCTCCTCCCATGTGCTCCTGGCCCTGTACCGAGCTTGCGAGGTGGTCACACGTGGGCCATGATTTCCTTGGCCTTAATACAGACTCACGGCAGGAATGTCAGTCAAGGTAGCAACTCTGAACAGCATACTGCCATCTAGTATCCTCTCGCCCTCTTGACCTGGCAGGTGAAGAGGCTCTGAAGATGCAGTTACTCTCCCAGCACCACAGTCAGTGGCGTCGCGGCGAGCCTGGGAGGAGCCTCCACTCCAGAAGAGGGGAGGTGAGCAAGTTGCCCTACGCGTGCGTCGGAGGGCGCCGGGGCCCCCGAGGAAGGACGTGTGCAGTGTAGGCAGCGGATGGCCGCCCGGGGGCATCTGGAGGAGGGCAAAGGGCAGCGGCAGGCTGGCCATCTGGAAGAGAGGCAGGAGGAGCAGCCGTGCGCAGGCCCGCCTGAGAGGGCGTGCGTGGCTTGCTGAGCAGTGAGCTGAGGAGCGGCCGCAGCACAGCGCGGGGGCAGCAGAAAGGACTTTGCCCTTGGTCTTAGGGAGGAGGGGAGCCAGCGAGGGTGACTGGAGGGCAGATGAAGACAGGGCTGCGGATGGAAGCCTCTGCCCATGGCCGAGAGTGGACGCCAGGGGAGGAGGCAGGGAAGACGCGCAGCAGCCAAGGTAGTTTCCAGTTAACACCGACAGGAGGACCAAGAGCATCAGCCCACAGGTCAGGGGGTAGGTGTTAAGAATTAAAGTGACTCCAAGGCTTGGTCTTGATGGAGTACAGGGAAATCAGGATTCCGCTGTAGGTGTGTCAAGTGTGCGATGTGCTGAATTTGAATTCACTGATAGGCGAATGGCCCGTCCATCAGCAGTCTATGTGAGGGACGTAACGATGACCGGCTGCAGGTACCAGGCGTCCAGCCATGAGCACAGGATGGTTAGCACTCAAACGAGCCCAGAAGACATCACTGTCCTGGACCAGCACTTCAGTAAAGAGAAGGACTCAGTGGGATTCCCCTTCTTCAGAGATAATGACAAGCTGTCAGCAACTTGGCGTCCCTTAGCTGAAGTCACTGGAAGGGCTTTTGAAATGTGCCACACTAGTAACCTATTAAATCAACATGGTAGAATCACATTCTGCAATATCCGCACAATCCATCAGTGAGGAACTGCAGACCCTGAGCCCAGCGACCCTTCTGCAGCACCGCCACAGCTTCCGAGCCAGGAGTCCCGGCTCATCTCCTTGCAAAGCTGTAGCTCCTGCCCACATCCGCCTCAAGGCACTGATCGGCACTCCACACCGCCAGGAATGGCAACACACGCTGGGCACGGGAGGGGCCGGCCGCCTGACCGAGCTCCTCGGGAGCCTCTGCACAGCCGCGCCTCACCCTGGAGGCCTGCCGCACTTGGGAGAAGAAAGGCAGTGGACACCCAAGACACATGGAGGCTCCCTGACCCATGATGGGTTACAACCTGCTAGACCCATCGCCAAGTCAGAAGTGCCCTGACCCACCTAACTTGCCCAACATCCCAGTCAGCAACAACGCACGCTGCAGAGGGTCCATGTCGCTGCCGGCTCAGGACGTACTGCTCTAGCCAGCATCGCGAGAGGGTCCCATCACACAATGCCACCTCAAAAGATCAGCCAGGCGTGGTGGCGCACGCTTGTAATCCCCGCGCTTGGGAGGCGGAGACAGGAGGGTTGTGCAGGTTCGAAGCCACCTCGCTGGCTTAAGAGACCCTGTTTCCAAGTAAAAAAAATAAAAATAGGTCTGGGAGTGTAGCCCGGAAGTAGAAGGGCTTCCAGGAACGCCAGTACCACCAAAAAAAAAAAAAAGATCAAGCCGGGCATGGTGGCGCACGCTTGTAATCCCAGCATTTGGGAGGCTGAGACCTGGAGGATCGCGGTTCACGGACAGCCTCAGCTACTTAGTGAGGCCCTCTGCAACTCAGTGAGACTCGGTTTCAAAATAAAGAATAAAAAATAGGGCAGGGGTGTAGCTTGGAGGTCAAATGCCCTTGGGTTCCACCCCCAGACCCACAAAAAAAAAAAAAATCAGCCTCAAAATCTGGAGCACGGCTTCTAATGACTGTGTTTCTTTTGTACAATCATAAATTCAAAATCCAGGAAAACAACTCTAATCTGGGGGCCTGCACAGAGTGCTACGCAAGTTCACTTCCACGATCCTTGGAGCCTAACCAAGTGCTTTTTTTTCTAAAGTTGCCCATCCCCAAGTATTTGCTGTAGGTCATTCTCCTGTGTATCAAAGGCTTATTATGAGTCACTAGCTTACAAAAATAAATTAAAAGCCTCTAAAGTGATTTTAAATCAATTTAAGCCAGTTATAAAATCCTCATCAGAGCTAATGCCTAATTATTATGTAAGACAGGCTTAGAATACAAACTAAATCATAACACATAAACTGTAATTTTCTTAGAAAGCAAATTCTCTACTTAAAAATTTAAGACTAGCTAGGCATGATAGAGCACACTTGTAATCCCAGTACTTGAGAGGCTAAGACAGGAGGATCGCAGGTTCGCAGCCAGCCTCGGGTACTTAGTGAGGCCCTCTGCAACTTAGTGAGACTGTTTCAAGATAAAGAATTAAAAAAAAAAAAATAGAGCTGGGGGTGCAGCTCAGAGGTCAAGGTCAAATGCCCCTGGGTTCCATCCCCAGTACCACTACCAAAAAAAAAAAAAAAAAAAAATTAAGACTACACAGGCATGAGAATACTAACATTATCACTTAGCTATCAAGCAAGACTAATATATTAAGAAATAGGACACTGTTAGAGTCCACACTGGAATGGCAGCACATTCTGTGAAGCCACCATTCATTCAAAAAGAAGCACCGACTGCTGGGCGTGGTGGGCACGCTTGTAATCCCTGTGCTTGGGAGGCAAAGACAGGAGGATTGCGCGGGTCTCGCTGGCTTAAGAGACCCTGTTTCCAAATAAAAATATAAAATAGGTGTGGGAGTGTAGCCCGGAGGCAGAAGGGCTTCCAGAAGCCCCGTACCACAAAAGCACGCACTGACTAAGTGTATCCTACACGGCCAGCGCCTCACTGGACAGGGAGACACAGGAGATAGGCCCGGTCCCCTTTCTGAAGGACTTCAGCTGCTGGGAGAAATACTGAAGACCGCGTTCAGTTAAAACACAGCAGGCTGTTTCCTCAGAAGCAAGCAGAGACGCTGCCTACAAAGCACACAGTCCAGGAGACTCCTAACTCAGGCTTTGAAGACACACACAGCAGCTGGGCAGAGTGAGAGGCGTGTCACGGGGAGGGCTGGCCTGCGGCTGCCTGCGTGGACAGAACATCACATCCTAACAGTGGCTCCGTACACACGGCCTGGACCAGGACACTCGGGATCAGACTCGCTCCACCTTTCAGAGTTATTTCAAGTTCTGGAATATGCGCAAAGGTTTTCTGGCCAGGCAGTCCTAATCCAAAACCTGAAAGTCGCCAGGCGTAGTGACGCGCACTTGTGATCCCTGCATTCGGGAGGCTGAGACCAGAGGATCGCGGTTTGCAAACAGCCTCAACTACGAGTGAGCCCTCCTCAACTTAGTGAGACCCTGTTTCAAAATAAAAATAATAAAAAAAAATAGAGCTGGGGGTGGAGGTCAGAGGTCGAATGCCCCTGGGTTCCATCTCAGACCCACAAAAAACAAACAAAAACACCCCTGAATCCAACTGGAATTGTGTCACAATCCTTTGAGTTTGGGGTTTCAGAGCATTTGGGATGTCAATTTTTAGATGACCTATATTATCAAAGTAAACAATAGGAGGGAAGAAAAGAGATGAAACCAGAGAGCCCAACCTTATCAGTGACTCTAAACCAGAGGGGCCAGCCCATCACAGGGACTGTGAATGAACAAACAGCGGGCCTGCCAAGAAAGGGGAGCTGGCTGAGTGACACAGCCTACGTCCACGCAATGATGCATTACGCAACCACAAAAGATGCTGAAATATACTGAAAACTTGATGCCTGGACATGCTCTCTAAAGTAAGTATTTATTGCTCACCTGCTAGTGCATGAGCCAGGCAGGGGAAAGCTTAGGTTACAAAGCCATCCGTGATCACGTGAGATTGTCATTACGCACTCCCACAAAAAAGATGAGATCACAAAGTGCTAGCAGCTATTTGAGGAAATGGGGTTGGAGGTGATTTCTCTATCTGTTTTCTAAACCTTGCCTTATTATAAAATTAGTATGAACAACCCAAAGTAGATAGAATTTTTCACAGAGCCAAGCAGTTCTTTTTTCTTTTTTTTTGGGGGGGGGTGGTACTGGGGTTCCTGGAAGCCCTTCTACCTCCGGGCTACACTCCCAGACCTATTTTATATTTTTATTTAGAAACAGGGTCTCCTAAGCCAGCGCGAGCGGCTGGCTTCGAACCTGCGCGATCCTTCTGTCTCCACCTCGCAAACACGGGGATGACAAGCGTGCGCCACCACGCCCAGCGAGCCAAGCAGTATTAAAGACAACCATATGCATGGCTAATGCATACAGGGTCTGGCAAATGGTGGATTTCGAATGTTGTGTGCGATTTTGTGTGTGTGTGATACTGGGGGTGGAACCCAGGGGCTTTCTACCACTGAGCTACCCCCCCACTCCTATTTTTACTCTTTATTTTGAAACAGGGTCCCACTAAGTTGCAGAGGGCCTCACTAAGGAACTGAGGCAGGCTGTGAGCCCAGATCCTCCCGTCTCAGCCTCCCAAGCACTGGGACTACAAGCATGCCCACCTCGCCCGGCTGCGTCTGGTTAAGTGATTATGCAACGGACCTTTCAGTGTGGATGTGACTATGAACGAGGCACAGTTCTCCCCCTCCAAGGGCTCACACACTGCAGCCAACACAGGAGGCGGCAGAAGGCAGGACGGGGCGGGGGCAGAGCTGTCATCCACGAGTGCTGTGGGCTTGAGGGACAGACCTCGGGCATTCTAGAAGCTGCCTTTGAACATCCGCCGAACGTACCCCAGCCAGCCGCATCTATCCCACATCACCTTGACCTATTTGCCACCAGAAAAAAAGGGGCTGGGTGGTGGGAGACACTACGCCAACTGTACAGAGGCGGCTCACAGCGCCGGGCTGTGCCTGGCTGGCTCCACAAGGGGCCCTTTGTGCGAGGGCACAACGGCCAGCCCAGCGGCCCCGGCAGCCGGTCTGCTCCTGCTCCCAGTGCTCTGGGCTGTCAAGGGCAGATGTGCGATCGGGGCTGACTGAATACCAAGTTTCAAGTAACGCCAAAGAGCTAGAAGAGGGGAAGCCCTACAGGACCCAACGCTTACTGAGAGAAAATAAAAATGAAGGCCCAGGAAGACGCAAGGGTCTGGTCCTGTTCCATCTGGCAAATAAACCCAAACCACAAATGCTCCTGAGTTCATCTCAACTCTTCATCGACTCCTGAAACACCTGCTTTATCTTCCAGATTATTTTACCTTTTCATTGCATAGACATTTTTCTTCTTTACCACACCACTTCTTTATTTTTAAAGAATAGGAATAATCAAATATATAATATCTGCTCACTTTGAGTATTATAATCTTTCTTATACAGAAGCTTATAAAATTTTCCCTAGAAAGTTTAAAAACAGAAAATAAGTATAGGCCACACAAGTGATTATAATTTGAATTATTGCCTACAGCAGATATCCAGTGAAATCTTAGTAGGAGAAATCTTTGGCTTACATAAAACTCCATATATTTCAATGACTGCGGCATTAGGTCTTGTCTATTGGGGGGTACTGGGGATTGAACCCAGGGGCATTGTATCTCTGAGCTACACTCTCAGCCTTATTTTTATTTTAAAATAAGGTCTCACTAAAGTTGTAAAGGACTTCACTAAGTAGCTGAGGCTGGCCAAAAACCTGCGATCCTCTTGTCTTAGCCTCCCAAGTATTAGGTTTACAAGCATCTGCCACCATGCCAACTCCTTAGGTTTTTTTTTTTTTTTTTTTTTTTGGTGGTACCGGGGATGGAACCCAGGGGCATTCTACCACCAAGCTACACTCCCAGCCAGATTTTTTATTCTTTATTTTGAAACAGGGTCTCACTGAGTTGCAAAGAGCCTCACTAAGTAGCTGAGGCTGTCCCTGAACCAGGATCCTCTCCCAAATGCTAGGATTACAAGCGTGCACCATCATGCCTGGCTCCTTAGATCTAAGTTTAAAATACTGTTTTGCTCACACATTTCTAACTTTACTTCAAGTACTCACAAAACCCGTAGTAGACATTATAACTTACCGTGGAACAATCCCTTGCCGGTCCCTCAAGCAGTCCCTGTAGATAGGGGCCCTCACAGCGCAGTCGTGGCCGTGCATGGCCACGTTCACCCCTCACCACGGTTTCTTCCTCCACCTAATGCACAACTGCCCAACAGTCTGCTCCTCGCCGCAGCCCATCCTCCCTCCGGCGGCCCTCTGGACCACGGCCTCCTGTCCTTCACGGACCTAAGCACCTGATTCCTATTCTCCACACCTCGTCTCACTTTGGGTCTCGGTCTAGTCTTTGCACACACACTCAGCCTTACTTAAAACTGTTCAGAGAGCCAGAGTTCAAAGAGCCTGTGTGGCGTCCATCCTCCTTCCAGGTCTGGAGGAGCAGTGGGGTAGCCCCAGAGGCTGAGTATGCCCAGCAGGGGAGAAAGGTGTGCCATGGTGGGGCACTGCTTGAAGTGTTAGTCTCAAGTGAAAGTGGCCCATCTTTTAAAAATGTGTCATTTGCAGGTCTCTGCTGGGCAGAAGTTCCCACGTCTTATTCACATACACTCAACCCCCTGCTTACCAATTTCCCGTCCTGCCTGAGAGGTGCCTGACAAGCCCCTTGCTTACTGCATCCCTCTGCTTGGGGAAAATTCCAGTCCTCTTACCTGCGCTCTAACAACCCAAGTAACTCCGCTGACTACCCAGCCACACTAAGCCCACTGCGCCTGCCCCGAGATAATGGCCTCAAACGACCTGTGTGGGGTCCTGGGCTGTGGCGGACATGGGCTCCATCTTCATCTGCCCGCCGCCACCTTTCGTGAAGACCCACCAGACAGGCCCTGGCCAGACAGCTTGCCTGGGCCCCGCTCAGAGCTCTGCGTTCCTGTGCCTGGAGCTTTAGGGGTTTGCCAAATGAATGGCTTTGTCTCAGGGCCCCAAGATAATTCAACTGCTTCAAGGGAATGCTTGGCAAGAATAGGAAACTGCACCGAGGGTGATAAGCATGGTGGTAATGTGTGAGGCCCGCGTACAGCGGGCGTCTGCACTCAGCGCAGAAGCGCAGTGGGCCTGGCCTGCACCGTCTTCCGAGCGGGCAGCCTTGCTGCCTGAAGTGGCCATGGATCCTCTTGGTGGTGTGGTTAAACATGCAGGCCAGAGCCCCAGCAAGACGCCCACGTGCAGAGCTGGGCGAGGGGGCCTGCGGAAGTGGGGGCAAGAGACGCAGGCGGTGCCGGGCAGTGGCAGGGCGCACGTACTTTGGATATTTACACCACAGGCTAGGCTGAGTCACCAAACTTAGGGGCATATAAGCTTGGACTTTTCAAAATTTTCAATGCCTGTTAGAAAATTAGAAACATCTATATCATTTATTCCTAACATTTCTTTCTTGTACTTTGTATAGTTATTTAAGTATATATATTCCAAACTAAACTAGAAATATTCATCAAATTATGTTGGAAGCAATAATTCATGTGTGTGTGTGTGTGTGTGTGTGTGTGTGTAGGACTGGGGGTGGAATCCTCGGGCTTTTCTACCTCCGGGCTATACTCCCAGACCTATATTTTAGACTTCATTTGGGAACAGGGTCTCACCACTAAGTTGCTGAGAGCCTAAGTAGCTGAGGCTGGCTTTCCTGTGCAATCCCCGTCTCAGCCTCCTGAGCGCTGGGATTACAAGAGCGCGCCACCACGCCTGGCTTAGCAATAATTCTTTTAAGAATATTACCAGAGTTCCTGGTATTTTATTAAAAGTATTTTTAATTCTGCCTGAGACCTTCTTTGGAGAGCATATAATACTCAAACTGCATTTTTTTTTTTTTTTTTGGTGGTACTGGGGATCCTGGAAGCCCTTCTACCTCCGGGCTACACTCCCAGACCTATTTTATATCTTTTATTTGGAAACAGGGTCTCTTACACCAGCGCGGCTGGCTTCCAACCTGCGCGGTCCTCCTGTCTCCGCCTCCCGAGCGCGGGGATGACGAGCGCGCCCACCACGCCGGCTCTCAAAATGTATTTTAAGGACGGTAAAGAAGACAGTGCACATGATCACCACCTGCGTTCAGGCTGTGTCCGCCCCAACGCATCACTAAGGTGAACAGTGAAACTTCATCAAGCCAAATAAACTACCAGTTCAGGAAGGTTTACGTGTATGTTTCCATGTTTTGTGTTTGTCTGTAGTACTGGGTATTGAACCCAGGGGTGGGGTGAATTCATTCGAACCACCCCCTCATGTTACCCTTGGGTACATGAGGCTATAACTGTCTTCTCTATTTCTATCTTTTTAATAAACTTCTTTAAATCTTAAAAAAACAAAAAAAGAACCTAGGGGTGCTCTACTCCCAAGCTACACCCCCAGTCATTTTTAAGTACTGGGGCTCCAGGTATGTGCCACCATGTCCACCTTATCATTTATTTTAATGCCTCTGGACTCTTGAGATTTTCCTGGAGAGAGGATAGGAGAGAGAGGGGGAAAAAGGGGAGGGAGGGAGGGAGGGAGGGAGGGAGAGAGAGAGAGAGAGAGAGAGAAAGAGAGAGAGAGAGAGAGAGAGAGAGAGAGAGAGAGAGATTGATTATGTGTGTTACCAAGGACTGAACCAAATGATGAGCTACACCCCCAGACCTTTTTATTTTGAAATAGGGACTCATTAAGTTGCTGAGGCTGGCCTCAAACTTGCAATCCTTCTGTCTCAGCCTCCCAAGTACTGGAGATTACAGGTGTGTGCCACCATGCCTGGCTCCTATAAGTTTTAAATTATATCAAAATAAAACTTTCAAGGATAATGGCTCACAAGAAAGCAGGCTGCCCTGTTACTGGGCAGCGCCTAGCGGGTGGCTTTGGGACAGAGCTCTTGCTTGTCATTTAAGTCAATTTAAGCTCTTTGGGACTTTTTATTAACATATAAAAGTCTCAAATTCCTACATGTCTTTTACCCAACTTCCCCAGCAGTTAACACGCTGCTGGCGTTCACTCGATCATTCTCTCCCACATACTTACTTCACAGTCGCACCCAACGTCCTCACTACCTAAACACTCGAGAGTAGACTCAACGCCTCACCCCAGGTCTCCTGCGGCGCCTGGAGAGCCCCGTGCCCAGGCGGCCACCGTGGACGGTCACATCGGGAAATGTCTCGGCGATACAAGCTAAGCTGTCGACACCTCGTGTCAGCACTGTCCCCAATGCACTCTCTGCCATTTCCTGGCCCGGTGTCACCCCTCACGCCTGCTGCGTGCCTCTCTGGGCTCCCTCATCTGGAACAGTCCCCCGGCTTTGTACTGCACGACAACACTGTTCAGAGTGCAGGCCGGGCACTTGTCCCTCGGGTATGGCTGTCTCCTGTTCCAGGGTGACGCGGGTTGGCAGGGTGCCCGGGGAGGTGCAGCGTCCTTCAAGCCCGCTGGAGGCACGTGGGCAGCCGGGAACTCCGACCCATGAGGTGGGCACACTGAGGTCCAGCCAGGCTCCTGTCTCTGGCCCTCCTGATCGCGGGCAGGCCCACGATGTGCCTCTGGCAAGTCGGATGCTGGTCGCCCTCCCTGCCACGACCGGAGCCCTAGGCAGCCGCTAGCAGCGGGGTGTCCCAGCCAGTGCGGGCTAGGCAATGAAGCCACAGCCACGGCAGCTGAGTGCGGCCAGCACGCGCCAGAGCAGGCTGTGGGGCTCCCCAGCTGAGCCCCGAAGACCCCGCCCCGCCGACAGCTGGGCTCCAGGCCCAGGCTCCCGATGCCTGCGAACCGGAACCCGTAGACAGCAAGCATGCGCTTCCTTCTTTCCTCTTCCCTACTAGGGACTGAACTCAGGGTGCCCTCCACTGAACCATACTTCCAGTCCTTTTTATTTTATTTATTTATTTATTTATTTATTTATTTATTTATTTATTGCAGTACTGGGGATGGAACCCAGGGGCAGTCTACCTCTGAGCATTCTACCCCCAGCCCAAATTTTTATTCTTTCTTTTTTGTTGTTGTTGTTTTGTGTGTGTGTGTGTGTGTGTGTGTGTGTGTGTGTGTGTGGTTTTTTGTTGTTATTTTTTGTTTTTTGCAGGTCTGGGGATTGAACCCAGGGGCATTCGACCTCTGAGCTATACCTCCTGCCCGATTTTTTATTCTTTATTTTGAAACAGGGTCTCGCTAAGTTGCAGAGGGCCTCACTAAGTAGCTGAGGCTGTCCGCGAACCGAGATCCTCCAGTCTCAGCCTCCTGAATGCTGGGATTACAAGCGTGCGCCACCACACCCGGCTTATTCTTTCTTTTCTTTTCTTTTTTTTTTTTTTTTTTTGGTGGTACTGGGGTTCCTGGAAGCCCTTCTACCTCCGGGCTACACTCCCACGGCTACACTCCCAGACCTATTTTTTAACATTTTTATGTGGAAACAGAGTCTCTTAAGCCAGCGAGGCTGGCTTCGAACCAGCGCGATCCTCCTGTCTCCGCCTCCCAAGCTCAGGGATTACAAGCGTGCGCCACCACGCCCGGCCTTATTCTTTATTTTCAAACAGCATCTCACTGGGTTGCAAAGGGCCTCACTAAGTAGTAGCCAAGGCAGGCTGTCCTTGAACAGCGATCCTCCCGTCTCAGTCTCCCAAATGCTGGGATGAAAAGCATGTGCCACCAGGCCCGGCCTATTTTTATTTTGAGCCACGGTCTCACAAAGTTACCCAGGCTGGCCTCCAACCTGTTCTCCTCCTGCCTTAGCCTCCCAGGTGCTAGGATCACCAGTGTGTACCACCCTGCCCGGCTAGGTAACTGCTTTAAGCTTCCATTTGACAGAACTGCCACACAGCAGTAGGAGACCTCACTGGCTGCAGTGGTCCTGCCGCACTCCCCAGGTCTGCTGGCCAGGTGTGCTCTGGGCTCAGGGCTGCCCCACGCCCGGGCCTTCGTGAACACAGACGTTTCTGTAAGAACCCACAGACACAGACACGCACACATAAACGCAAAGCACGGAGGCTGCGCTGGCTGTGTGCCGGGCATCCAGCAATCGGAGTTTCTGGCACCTGCCTGACCCAGGCAGCAGCATCAGAGCCAGATACAAAACCCTCGCTCGCTACTGGAGAACAAAGTCATAGTGAAAAGACTGCGCTTTCGTCTCACTCTGATTCATAATTCTGAGGCACACACCCAAAAGGCTGTGCTTGGGCTTCTGGCCCCGTCATCACTCCAAACGCTTCATGTTAACTGTTTTGTATTTACTCTTCTATTTAGAGATTGCGCACTAGGTACAAAACTATCTGTGGCACTAGGCAGCCGGAACAGAGCAAGGCGCCAACCAGCAGTAGGCCTCCTCTCCACGGCCTCCTCTCCATCCAGCTCGCTTCCTGGGCTGCTGGCCTTCCCAAAGCCACTGAGCTACCTGATCCTTTTACCTACCGAAGATTTGTGATTCACGAGGCAAATGCCCCCTTTTACTAGCAGTATGCATGTAACTTAAAAGCTGCGCTATTTTCATACCTGCCAAACAACAGAAGATAACTTTGGTGAGACAGGAAATCTGCTTTTTACTTAGCTCAAGGTCAACAAATTTTAGAAAATTATTTCAGTTATCGGGGAGATAATCCAATAAAACACTAAATCTTAGCCAGGCAAAGTGGCACACTCCTGCACCGCAGCCCTATTCTTATTTCTATTTTTTTTTTTTTTTTTGAATTGGGGTCGCACTAGGTAAATGGGAATCTCACTACTTGCTGAGGCTGTCCTTGAACTTGTGACTCTCTCCTCTCAGCTCCCAAGTACTGGGACTACAAATGTGTGCCACCACCCTGGCTCCATTTGTCAGTACTTGGGAGGCTGAGACGGAAGGATCACAGGCTCAAGGACAAGTCAGCAACTTAGCAAGGTCTTCTGAAACTTAGTGAAACCATTTCAAAATAAAAAATAAAACAGGGCTGGGGGTGTGGCACAAAGGCAGAACGTCCCTGGGTTCAATATCCTGTATTACAAAACAGTAAAGAAAAACCTAAAATAACACAAAAACAGAACAACACTGAATCTGACAGCTTCATTCATTAGTGTACCTGTTTAACTGTGACTCATGAGTATTTTATTTATTTATTTATTTTTTTTGTGGTACTGGGGCTGGAACCCAGGGGCTTTCTACCTCCGGGCTATACCCCCAGACCTATTTTATACTTTGTTTGGAAACAGGGTCTCACTAAGTTGCTGAGAGCCTCACTAAGTAGCTGAGGCTGGCTTCGAACCTGTGCGATCCTCCTGTCTCAGGCTCCCAAGCGCTGGGAGTACAAGCGTGCCCACCACGCCCGGCTGACTCATGATTCTTTTACACAAGAGTAAATTCCTGGTTTCTAATTGTGTGAGTAACTTGTGACAATCACAAGGTCTCCTTCCTTGTAAGTGGGCTGTGCTCACTCAACATATTCATGAAGAGCTCGTCTTTCTAGAACGAACTACTAACTTCCTCTTATATCTTTCATGTTTTTGAGTTGCTGTACATCTCAGCATTTTTATTTTCTCTCCCAGCTGAAAACCATGGCGCTCTCTACAGAGACTCAACGTTACGGGAACCAAGTCAACCACAGTTCTTGACTTGCCCAAGGTAAGGAGCTCAGCGCGGCCTCCCTCCTCCCTCACCTCGCCTCTAACATAAGCAGGCTAAACACATGCTTCCATCTATAGTTTATCAAATAACACTGCTCACACGTGTGTGCATGCACAAAGACACACAGCACACGCAAGCACACTCCCTGGAAGTACTGTGAAACCACAGCACAATCCTGGAAAACAGGCGCTATTATTTTTTTAGACGGAAGGTTGACCCCAGGGGCATTTTACCTCCGAGCTACACCCCATCCCTTTTTATTTTGAAACAGGGTCTCACTGGGTTGCGGAGAGTCTCATTAAATTGTTGAGGATGAGCCGGGTGTGGTGGCGCACACTTGTAATCCCAGCACTCGGGAGGCTGAGACAGGAGGATCGCACGGGTTCGAAGCCAGCCTCAGCTACTTAGTGAGGCTCTCAGCAACTTAGTGAGACCCTGTTTCCAAATAAAATATAAAATAGGTCTGGGAGTACAGCCCGGAGGTAGAAAGCCCCTGGGTTCCACCCCCAGTACCACCAAAAAATAAAAACTGTTGAGATGGTCTTGCACCCGAGAGCCCCCTGTCTCAGCCTCCCAAGAACTGTGACTGCGAGCATTCACCACAATCATCAGCTTAAAAGAATTTTTTTTTTTTTTTTTTTTTTTTTTTTTTGCGGGTCTGGGGATGGAACCCAGGGGCATTTGACCTCTGAGCTACACCCTCTGCCCTATTTTTATTCTTTACTTTGAAACAGGGTCTCACTGAGTTGCAGAGGGCCTAAGTAGCTGAGGCTGTCCGCGAACCACAATCCTCTGGTCTCAGCCTCCCAAATGCTGGGATTACAAGTGTGCACCACCACGCCCAGTTTAAAAGAATATTTTTAAAATGATCTCAGAGGTCATCACTGTTAATTGTTAGGACAATCCTTATATTTATTCTTCAGATTACATTCTCTGCATATTCTTTTATACAATTAGATCATTCAGTACATACTACATTGTAACTTTTTTATACTATAATGGACTATTTTTCTACCTAAATAATTCTATTTTCTTCATTTGTTTGTTTTGGTTTTGTGTGTGTGTGCGCGCGCGCGCAGTCCTGGGGATTGAGCTCAGGGACATTCACCTCCGGGCTACACCCCCAGCCTTATTTTGATTCTTTTTTTTGAAACAGGGCCTCACTGCTTGCTGAGGCTTGGGCTTGTGATTCTCCTGCCTCAGCCTCCCAAGTACTGGGACTACAAATGTCCCCCACACCCAAGTCCGCTCGGTATGCAGTCTTCTGCTACACAACAGTAGAGACCTTTAAGGAGATTCTAACTTTCCTTTCTTCTAACCAAGGCTGAACACATTTCTCTCCCTGGAGCACTTCTGAACATCTCCGTGATGACTCTCTGGGAAGGCTCTGACTCGCTGGGTCCAGCACACACTCGATGTGTGACGTCCACTACGCGTCTGCTCTCCAGAATGCCGCGGTTCTCCTCCTGCCTCGCCATCGCACTTCATATCCTCTGCGAACTGCGCTCCCGTGTGTCAGTCATGCTGTGCTGTGTACCGGGGACGGCGCTCTTACCTCTCGCTCCCTCTCAGCAGTGTGTGTGTGTGTGTGTGTGTGTGAGAGAGAGAGACAGACAGACAGACAGACAGACAGACAATTAAACCCCAGGACATGCTACTGCCAAGTTACACCCCAGCCCTATTTAAATTTTATTTTGAAACAGGGCCTCCCTAGGTTGATGAGAAGCTCAATGCTTGCTGAGGCCGTCCTCAAACCTAAATTCTCCTGCCCCGGCCTCCCCAGTACTAGAATTCCAGGCATGTGCACCAGCTCAGCTCCTTCTTTATCTCTTGGCTGTGCTTTTTAGGCTTTGGAGTCACCACGATGCCAGCCCATCAGGTCACAACCTGACATAGACACCTAAGTATACCATTCCCCAGAATGACCATTTCAGTAATAAACGCCATCTGGTGGGAGGAGAGGATGGACTGCAGATGTTCCCTGTAACTATCACATGGCTCCTGCCTCCATCTCACCATACATGGATTCTAAGTGGACACTGTCGAGGAAACACACCAACACCCCTCTGCCAACCTCAGAGAACACTGACCAGCAGAGGCAGCAATTCACACACCTTTTCTCAGAGGACACAGCCATTTCCACTGGTGCAGGTCAACGCCACCAAAGGCCGTACATTGTAGCCCTTCCCCTCCCCTGGGCTGCTGGCGGCAGGCAGTGCAGCTCTGACCCCTTCGGACAGTGTACAGCATCATTCAGCTCCTGCACTGTAACCCACGTGTGAACTCTCACAGTTAAGATCGTGCCTCTGCTACAACAGCAGATAGCAGAGGCATCAAGTCATATTTTATTTCTTATGTGTGGTAATGGGGATTGAACCCAAGGGTGCTCTACCACTGAGCTACACTTCCCGGCCTCTTTATTTTTATTTTTCAGAAATTTGAAATAGGAGCTGGGTGTGGTGGCGCTCGCTAGTAATCCCCGCGCTTGGAAGGCTGAGACAGGAGGACTGAGCAGGTTTGAAGCCAGCCTCAGCTGGCTTAAGATATCCTGTTTCCAAATAAAATATATATAAAAAATAGGTCTTGGAGTGTAGTACAGAGGTAGAAGGCCTAGGTTGCATTCCCAGTACCACCAAAAACAAACAAAAAAAGAAATTTGAAATAGGGGAAAAGCCGGGTGTGTGGCGCACCTTTGTAATCCCAGCACTCAGGAGGCGGAAGACAGGAGGATGGCGGTTCGCGGACAGCCTCAGCTACTTAGTGAGGCCCTCTGCAACTCAGTGAGACCCTGACTCAAAATAAAGAATAAAAAATAGAGCTGGGGGTGTAGCTCAGAGATAGAATGCCCCGGGGTTCCATCCCCGGTACTGCAAACAAACAAACAAACAAACAAAAAAAGAAAAACAAACAAACAAACTTGAAACTCTATCACTAAGCTGCCCAGGCTGGCCTAGAACTTGTGATCCTCCTCATTCATGTAGCCAAAATCGTGCACATATGTAAATAGTTTTATTAAAACACACATTTTCTTTCAGGCCAGATCTTTCAGTTGCTTTTAAGATGAACTAAGGACTACCAATGTCGACTAAAAGAGTCAGTGAGCATCCAAAACCACGTGCGCCAAGGCCGAGCCGAAGTGGGACGGGCACGAACACCTGCAGACAAGACTGACTGTGTGTGTTACTGAGAAGCCAGGAGTGTTCCACCTCTCAGCTACACTCCCAGCCCTTTCTAAGTGTTTTTTCCCCCCCGGGTCTCAGGATGGAGCCCAGGGGCGTTCGACCTCCGAGCTACACCCCCTGCCCTATTTTTTTTTTAATTTTTTATTTTGAAACAGGGTCTCACTGAGTTGCAGAGGGCCTCACTAAGTAGCTGAGGCTGTCCATGAACCGCGATCCTCGGGTCTCAGCCTCCCAAATGCCGGGATTACAAGCGTGCGCCACCACGCCTATGTATGTATGTATGTATGTATGTATGTATGTATGTATGTATTTGCAGATCTGGGGATGGAACCCAGGGGCATTTGACCTTCGAGATACACCTCCAGCCCTATTTTTTTTCTTTATTTTGAAACAGGGTCTCACTGAGTTGCGGAGGGCCTAAGTAGATGAGGCTGTCCACAAACCATAATCCTCCGGTCTCAGCCTTCCGAATGCTGGGATTACAAGTGTGCACCACCACGTCCAGCTTAATTTTTTTATTTTAAAACAGAATCTTTCTAGGTTCCCGAGAGTCTCATTAAATTGTCGGAGCCATCCTCAAACCTGTGATCTTCCTGTCTCAGCATTTAGCAGTTTATTTTAGACTGCTCAGAAACCATGAACA
This sequence comes from Muscardinus avellanarius, assembly GCF_963383645.1. NCBI lineage: Eukaryota > Metazoa > Chordata > Mammalia > Rodentia > Gliridae > Muscardinus > Muscardinus avellanarius. Next base: position 64,361,371 of record NC_137803.1, on the reverse strand, counting down.
AAAAAGGTCACTTAATCCTGTTTGGGTCAAAACTCCAAGCCCGGAGTGAGGCCAGCCCAGGGCCTGCTGCAGCGTGTGCGCTCACTCCTGCCCAGGACGCCCGGGCTCCTGCCAAATCATTTTCAGGAGATGGGACTATACAGAACAATTCTTGGACCATCTTTTTTTGGGGGTGCAGGGATTGAATCCCGGGGCATTCTGCCTCTGAGCTACAACCCAGAGCTACTTCATTTTTTATATGAAAACAAGATGCTGCTAAGGGAGGCTCTCAGCTGGCTTCAAACTTGCAATTCTCCTGTCTCAGCCTCCCAAAGATGGAGTTACAGGCACGCACCACTGCAATCACCTGACCCAACCGTTTGTTTTATCGAAACAGGGTCTTCCCAGGCTTGGTTGCGCATGACTCTAATCCCAGAACTAGGGCGGCCAAGACAGGAGGATTACAGTGTGAAGCCGGCCTTAGAAACTTAGAGAGACTTTCTCTCAGCAACCTAGTGAGGCCCTGTTAAAACAAAACAAAACAAAACAAAGCTGGGCGTGGTGGTCCACACTTGTAATCCTGGTTCTTAGAAGGCTGAAACAGGATAGGAGGATCACAGGTTTGAGGACAGACTCAGCAATTTGGTGAGGCTCTCAGCAACCTAGTGAGATCCTGTTTCCAAATAAGAAATAAAATCAGTCTGGGAGTAAGGTTTGGAGGTAGAGTGTCACTGGGTTCAATTCTCAGCACCATACAAACAAACAAACAAACAAATAAACAAATAATAAAAAGGGCTGAGGGTATAGCTTAGAAGTAGAATGCCCTGGGTTGAATCCTCAGTACCACAGACACACACACACACGCACAGAAACAGGATCTTGCTAATGCTGAGGGTCTGAGTTACTGAAGACGGCCTCTACCTGCGGCCCTCCTATCTCAGCCGGGGTAATTTAGAATCATTTAGAATTAAGACTTCTTTGCACATTTCTGCAGCACTAACCCCGTGCTCACCTAACCTTGGAGCTGGAGGCTCGTGGACTATATTTAATTTTCACTGAGTTCTGTCTAGCAAGTTCTTGTCCCTGGCTCCGTACAGCCTGGAACCGACGTGGTCCCAGGTCCGCGGCAGTTACAGAACACTCATCGCTTGACTGTCCCAAATGGGCACCAGCCGAATGCCCAGCAAAAGAGAAATGACTGTATGCAATTCACAGATTTAAAGTGTTGTGTAGCTTGACTGTCCCAAATGGGCACCAGCTGAATGCCCAGCAAAACAGAAATGACCGTATGTAGTTCACCGATCTGAAGTGTTGTGTAGAGCCAGGCGTGGTGGTGCACGCTCGTGATCCCGGCATTCAGGAGGCTGAGATCGGAGGATCAGTTGGCAGACAGCCTCGGCCACTTAGTGAGGCCCTTTGCAACTCAGCGAGACCCAGTTTCAAAATAAAGAATAAAAAATAGGTCTGGGGTGTAGCTTGAAGGAAGAATGCCCCTGGGTTCCATCCCCAATGACCCCTGCACCCCCCCCCAAAATAAATGCATGGAAGTGAAACACAAAATAAGCTACTTAGGCTCTGCATATATGGACTGCTTTCAAAATGGAAGCAGGAATCTTCCACTGCTCAAGTTTCCTCAGCAAAGCTTAAAGTTTTCTATATGGTACAGATTAAAGTCAGCTCTATCAAGAGCTCGCTGAAATCAGCTCTCATAAGATTAAAGTAAAGATAAAGTTAATTTAACTTTACATAATACTTTAACCTATTCCACTTAAAATGCAGCTTCCCCCCAGGGAACAGCAGGCTTGCTCTAGTTATGCATTTAACCTTCTTCCTGTTAAAGGGAAAGGGCCTCTGCATGCTGCACAGGTACCGGTGGGGAAGAGAAGACAGGAGGTGAGGAGATTGGGAACGCTCCCCAAGAGCGCCTCAGGTAGATCGCGGTCTTAAATACTTGGCAACTTTCCTCCAACAACTGTAATCCACACAACCAAATGAAGGCAGAAGGAAAACCGTGCGAACATGGGGTGCGAGCTGCCCTAGTCTGGATCAGAACCACTTCCGTGGCCAATGGCCCAAGGACAGGTCAGTCCACAGGCGTTCCGAGGTCCCTGGCCTGCGATGCCAGCCACTCGGAGGGCAAAGCCCGAGTCGCACGCTGTGGACCCCACGTCCTCTTCGAAGCCGCAAGGCCAGCCAGCGCTCAGTGCTGCCAGTACCCAGATGAGGGGAGCCTGGTTACAGAGGGATGGGGATGGTGGGACTTGATTTTGAGGGTGGTTAAGAATGTGTTTGCCAGTACTGGAAGAACTGTTAAAAGGGTAAATTATGAGACAGGAGGATCGCACAGGTTCGAAGCCAGCCTCAGATACTTAGTGAGGCTCTCAGCAACTTAGTGAGACCCTGTTTCCAAATAAAGTATAAAACAGGTCTGAGAGTGTAGCCTGGAGGTAGAAAGCCTCTGGGTTCCACCCCCAGCACCACACACACACACACACACACACACACACACACACACACGAAAAGAAAAAGGAAAGAAAGAAAAAGAAAAAAAGGGTAAATTAGACCTTCAAACATGGTTTCCTAGGACTGAATGGATAGAGAGGATAGGGAAATGACTGCTAGTGAATTTGGGGTTTCTCTTTGCAGAAGGTAAAATGTTCTAGTTGAGTACAGGGGCACATGCCTTAAACCCAGTACTTGGGAGGCTAAAACAGGAGGATGGAGGGTTAAGGACAGCCTCAGCAATTTAGTGAGATCTTATTTCAAACTAAAAAATAAAAGAGGCTGCGGTTGAAGCTCCAACACAGAATTCCCCTGGGTTCAATGTCTAAGAACACCAAAAAGAAAAAAAAACAAAGGAAGATAAAATGTTCTGAAGGTGACTGAGGAAATGGTTACACAACACTTTATTTATTTTTTATTTTTTGTGGGTCTGGAGGGTGGAACCTAGGGGCATGTGACCTCCAAGCTACATCTCCTGCCCTATTTTTTTATTGTTTATTTTGAAACAGGGTCTCACTGAGTTGCAGAGGGCCTCACTAAGTAGCTGAGGCTGGCCGCGAACCGCGATCCTCTCATCTCAGCCTCCTGAATGCTGGAATCACAAGTTTGCGCCACCACGCCCGGCTCTACACAACACTTTAAAATGGTAAATTACATACAGTCATTTCTTTTTTGCTGTTGTTTATGGTACAGGGGACTAAACCCAGGAGCACTCTACCTTCACCCCCAGACCTTTTTAAATTCTTTTGAAACAGGGTCTAAGTTGCCGAGAGTCTCACGCCGTTTGTGAGGCTGTCCTTGAACCCGAGTATTATTACAGGTGTGAGCCACCATAGCAGGCACATCCATTTCTTAAAAAAAAAAAAAAAGCCAAAAAACCGGGCGTGGTGGCGCACGCTTGTAATCCCAGTGCTTGGGAGGCTGAGACTGGAGGATCACAGTTCGCGGACAGCCTCAGCTACTTAGTGAGGCCCTCTGCAACTTAGTGAGACCCTGTTTCAAAATAAAGAATAAACAATAGGGCAAGGGGTAGCTTGGAAGTCAAATGCCCCTGGGTTCCATCCCCAGACCCACACACACACACACACAAAGAGTTTCTTAAGTCCTTTCTTCAGGCATTAACAAGTATCTACTGCCCCAACTCTAACGGGCGGGCGGGGCTCTGCTCCTGGAGAGAAGCTCACAGGCGCGTTACCCGCACCCGCGCCTCTCGAGCGCCGCAACAGCACAGGAATCACAGGCACCTTAGACTTCACCACGGCTTTCAAAAGAATTCTTTAAGTTGTTAAAAATAATGGACGCCCTTGTAAAGTCAAACATTTAATCCACCACTGATCTTACCAAAACTGTTTCCAAGTCCCTATGTTTTCTTATATGACAGCAAGTCAATATAGTTCAACACAGTTAAGTGACGTTTTTATTAGGGCTCACTAGTTTAAGCTATAAAAAATAATCCGAACTCACTGAGGGACCTGGATCTTAATAAGTCAATCTAAAACTAAGATTAAGCCATTCTTCACAACACACCCTGACGTCATGACCATGCAAACAAGGTGAACAATTTTTCTTCACAGTTTAGTCTTCCTAAATATAGAAGTATATACTTAACATGGCCTTCTCAGAAACTGAGAATGAGCAGAGTTCAGCACTCAAGTTAATAAAAACAGAACTGCAAAGCTGCTTTACTAGAAATATTTGAATATTTCTCTTACCTCTGTTTCTGTACAACATGAATTTCCCAATTTACCTGTAATAAAAATACAAAAAGTTACTTTCAAAGAATTGTAGGATTTTTTTTTTTTTTTTTTTTTTTGTGGTACTGTGGATGGAACCCAGGGGCCTTCTATCTCCAGGCTACACTCCCAGAACTATTTTATATTTTGTTTGGAAACAGGGTCTTACTAAGTTACTGAGAGACTGAGAGCCTCATTAAGTAGCTGAGGCTGCCTTCGAACCTGTGCAATCCTCCTGTCAGCCTCCCAAGTACTGGGATTACAAGTGTGCACCACCACGCCCAGCTGAATTTTAGGTTTTTAAAAATATTGACAAATGTTTAAGCTACTATGTCCATGACTTCATCATATCTACAGAAATATCTATGGAAATAAAAGGTACTAAGACTCCAGGTCTTGCTCTGAGATAAGCTTCAACAGGCCTAAGCACACTACTTCTCAGTGGAATGGGGCTCCTTGGGAGACTGGCTGGCTCTGGGGCTCCAAAATACGTCCAAAATAGGGACGTTTCAAAATACTGAAAGGACTCTGCAGAATGACAGGTGATGTGAGAGCTCTCTGAGGACTGTGAAGTAGGATTCTTTCCAGTGACCTTTGTTATAAAACTGACGGCGCTTTCCATAACAAGACCAGCAGCCCTGGTGATCCAGAGCGAACCCGTGAGCACCCATGAAAATACACCAGCTTCCCACGTGCAAGGGCTGCCACCAATCCCCGCCAGGCCAGAGCACGAAGGCACCCTGGACAGCTCTCGCCCAGCACACCCAGCTGAGAGGCGTGACCCGAGGGCCGCAGGAACAGCAAGTGGGCCCAAGACGACGCTCCCGAGGCTCAACACCGAGGGAATGGCCAAATCCAGAGCCCCCTCCAGTTCTGGACTGCACTCGGCCTCGCTCAGTGGTGGAATGGGCAACTCTCCGACTGACCTACATCCCAGCCCTAGGGCCATTCCAAGAAAATAAAGACAAATGTTCTCAAACGTGTGCACAGATGTTGAAATTCTCTTTAAAAGAGAATTTGGAGAGCAAATTCAAAATAAAGGGCAGTAAGTGTAGCATCTCTCTGAAAAGCAACGTGTTGATTCTTCTTTTTTTGGGGGGGGTACTGGGAATGGAACCCAGGAGCATTGTATCTCTGAGCTACAATCCCAGCCCTATTTTTTGTCATTTATTTGTTTGTTTATTTTTTGGTGGTACTGGGGGTGGAACCCAGGAACTTTTCTACCTCTGGGTTATACTCCCAGACCTATTTCCTACTTTATTTGGAAACAGGGTCTCACTAAGTTGCTGAGAGCCTCACTCAGTAGCTGAGGCTGGCTTCAAACTGTGCGATCCTCCTGTCTCAGCCTCCCAAGCTCAGGGATTACAAGCGTGCGCCACCAAGCCTGACTATTTATTTATTTGTGGTACTGGGGTTCCTGGAAACCCTTCTACGTCTGGGTTACACTCCCAGATCTATTTTACATATTTTTCTAAATTTGGAAACAGGGTCTCTTAAGCCAGAGAGGCTGGGCTTCAAGTGCAGGGATTACAAGTGTGTGCCACCACACCTGGCCTTTTATTTATTTAGTTAGTTTTTTGGTGGTACTGGGGTTCCTGAAAACCCTTCCACCTCCGGGCTACAATCCCAGACCTATTTCATACTTTTTTTTTTTTTTGGTGGTACTGGGGTTCCTGGAAACCCTTTATACTTTTTTTTCGAACTTGAACGATCCTCCTGTCTCCACCTCCCAAGCATGGGGATTACAAGTATGCGACACCACACCCACCATGGCCTTTTATTTTTTGAAAAGGAGTCTCAGGAGGTTGCAAAGGGTCTCATTAAATAGCTGAGGCTGTTTAATCCTCCGGTCTCAGCCTCCCGAATGCTGGGATTACAAGTGTGTGCCACCATACATTACCTAGGTCACAGTTTTTTTTTAATAATTATGGCCGGGTGTGGTGGTGCAGGCCATATATATATATATATTTTTTTTTCAGGCTGAAGGTATAGCTCAGATCTAGAGTGCCCTGAGTTCAATGTCCAAAACAAAACAAAAAAACAAACAAACAAAAAAAACGCTCTTTGAATAATAAAAAAAATTCTTATAAAAAAATGTTCCAGCCTGGTGTGGTAGCGCACACTTGTAATCCTAGGATTTGAGAGGCTGAGACAGGTGGCTCGTGGTTCGATGACAGCCTCAGCCAATTAGTGAGGCCCTTTGCAACTCAGTGAGACCCTGTTTCAAAATAAAGAATAAAAATAGGGCTGGGGTGTAGCTCAGAGGTAGAATGCCCCTGGGTTCCATCCCCAGTACCACACACACAAAAAAAGTTCTATAGGAACTCAACATGTAAAGACGTATAGATTTTGAAATACAACAGGTTGTCAAATCATATGAAGGTTTTGATAGTCAATTCATTCAATTCATTTTTATTCCTTTTTTTGTGCGGTACTGGGGATGGAACTGGCCTAAGCACACTACCTCTACCTCTGAGCTACATGCCAGCCCTATTTTTATTCATCATTTTGAAACAGGATCTCACTGAGTTGCAAAGGGCTTAGGTAGTAGCTGAGGCTGTCTTGTGAACTGCGATCCTCCTGTCTCAGCCTCCCGAATGCTGGGATTATAAGCGTGCGCCACCAAGCCTGGCTCATTTTATTCTTGTTCACTAAAATCTTTACACCTTCCTCAAAGCCTCCTGACACACTCTGTCTTTGCGATGGTGCCAGAGATAATGATATCCATGGTCAAGCACCCAGAGCTCAACCATGGTAAGAAAGGAGATTCCATCAGTTATAACTCAAAAACTAAAGCAGTAAGACCTGAAAATCAGCCTGTTAGCAATCCATTAATAAGAGTCTGCGGCACAAGTAATAGCCCCACTGATGTCCACAGCCTCATCTCCAGGCCTGTGCATGGCACAGCACACAGAGAGGGACTGCGCGCCGTGGCTGAGCTGCGATGTTGAGGTGGGAGGCGAGCCTGGACCATCACAAGGTGCATCATGGGAAGGCAGGGGCATCAGGGGCAGAGGGGCTATGGTGCAGGACAGGGAGCGGGGACACGCGGCCTTTAGAAGCTAGGAGAAGCAAGGACTGGGTCCCCCTGGGGCCTCCAGAGGAACCCTGCCCTGCAGACACCCAGATTTTGGCCCATGAGACCTACTCTTGGACTTCTGACTGCCAAGCTGTGAGGTGATGGTCTATGTTGTTGAAGCCAGTCGTGATCTATCAAAAAGTCAAAACAATCGGCCCCTCACATCCCAAACGCCACAGTCAGGCAAACGGCACACACGACGGCCCAAGCAGGAGCTCATCCACAGGCCGACTGCCACACAGCCAAGAGAAGGGCGACCAGAGCCTTCTCCGGGACCACGCCCTCGGGGGAAATCCTAGGTGCACAGAGGCCTAATCCTCAGGCTCACATCCCTGCCCCTCCGTAGGGTGGAGGGCAATGACAGCATCTACATCAGAGGTTGCCGTGAGGATGCGCGTAACGTTCAACATCAACTGCCGACTCTGTCGCCTGTCACCTAGTAAGCACTGGATAAACATCACCTCTGTTGCCACTGAAATCTTTGAGGCTTCTCTTCCAAAGCAGCTCTAAGTGAGACTGTGCGGCCTCAGAGATGCATGTAATCTAGCAGCCCTCACCCCTGCCTGGGCCTTGCGTGCCAAGACCACCACTCACCTACCAGAGCCCAAGACTCCTGCCTCTGTGCGGGCCGCGTGATGCAGGGACAGAACAGTACTGCTGCTTCACGTGTGTTAGGCTCTTCTGAAGATGAGGTCGCCGGTGGGGTCAGGGCGCCTCCTTCCCTGCCTTCGTCCTGGTGTGCGGTGGTCATGGCAGCTTGCCCACCTAACAGCTTGAAGCGTGACTGAGGTTAGTATTACTTTCCAGTCTCCTTCCACCAGCAGCTCTAGTTGAAAATGTCCTTTACACGCTCTGACCAGTCTATTACAAGGATCCCACCGTCAGGAAATGCTTTGAGCGTGCAACCACTCTGAACACCTTGGCCAGAAATGTATGTGCTAAAACAAAAGGCAGCCCTACAAATTCCCAGGCATTCCTGATGATACATGCCATCCAAACTCACCTTGCGAGGTCCTCCCATCCTCAGAAACTCAACCAGAGCATCACCATGACGACGGAGCCACGCCCGCTTTATAGAGCAGAGCATGCTGGAGCGCTGGAGCTGAGCAGGAGCACACCGCCAAGCCCTCGGTACCCCAGGGGAATCTCACACACAAGGAGTCTCAGGCCCACGGCCTGCGGAGCCCAGCCAGGCTGCTCTCCTGACCACCAGGGAGGACGGGGCCAACAGGGCCCAACAGTGAGCCACAGGACGGCTGCAAGGCAGTCTGGGAACACAGACCACAAATTTTGCTAAGGAGTACTTGGTTTTACTGTCCCTTAGACATGACCAACACCCACTTGAAAGGACAAGGATTCCCTAGAATAATCAATGTATACAATGTATCTAACCACACTTCCTGGGGTTCTGAGGCCATCTGACTTTTTGTTGTTGTTGTTGTTGTTGTTTGGTGGTACTGGGGTTTCTGGAAGCCCTTCTACCTTCGGATTATACTCCCAGACCTATTTTATACTTTTTATTTGGAAACGGTCTCTTAAGCCAGCGCGATCCTCTTGTCTCCACCTCCCAAGCGGGGGGACGCCCAGCCATCTGACTGTTTTAATCAGTCCCAGGAGGAGTTTACAGCTTTCTGTCTGGCTGTACAACATACTGCTGCTGTAACAGGTGGCTTCCAGGAACATGACCTCTAACTGTATCAGCGCTCATGGAGGACCCTTCACTCATCTCCCCTCGCAGACAGGACGGCCCCGCCAGAGCTTTCTCTTCCTTCCTTGGGATGGAATGTGGCCCCTGTAGACCCCAGCCTGGGCCAGGTTTGATGGCTTGGACCCCAAGTCACCTCTGTCAAGGCTCCAGCGGATGCCTGGCTCTAACCAGGGCCACTCTGCCTCTGCTCTGCCACCCTGGGCACCCTGGCTGGCTGCCCAGAGCACGCGCCCCAGCTGCACTGCCCTCCAGTTAGGCCCCACCTGCCCAGTCCAGGCCCCGGGCCTCACTCCAGCTCCCACGCCGAGGGTCAGAGCTACTTTCCTCTCCCTACTCCACGGCCCGAATGCCGCCGCACAGAAGGCCGAGACGCAGCCCGAGCACTCTGCTCTGTGCCCCTCAGATACGACCTCGCCTACCCCGAGCAGTCGCAACGCTGGCAGCACACTGAGCGGGCGGCCCCTCTGGCACCAGCTAGAGGCCACTGTGGAAGATGACCCAAGCAGGCTTGCTCGCAGCCGTGGGGGCACAGGGCAGCCTTGGGCCATGCTCAGGACACGCCTCTGCCTGGAGGCCATGTAGTGGGCTCAGTGGTACTTTGTGTATATCATACAGAACTGGATTCAATTTTCTCCAGCGATGGCAATTCAACTATTACTGAAATTTCACGAAATCTCCAAATACACTGAGATCGCCACTTCTTTCAAGAACAAGGAGAGCAAGGCATGGTGGCACACGCTTTAATCCCAATACTTGGGAGGCTGAGACAGGAGGATCACAGGTTCAAGGCCAGCTTCAGGAACTTAGACCCACAGCAACTGAGTGGGATCCTGTTTCAAAATAAAAAATAAAAGTAAAACAGGGATGGGGTGTAGCTCGGAGGTACAATATCCCCAGGTTCAATCCCCAGTACCACAAAAAGCAACAAGGAGACTCTGGAGGGAGCCCCCAGGCCAATTCATAAGGAGGTCTACTAGCCACACCCATCTAAGATTCGAGATCCATCTGGGCGGGGAGTCCAGGTTTCAAGTGTTACACACACACACACACACACACACCCATCCCTATTCCCTTGGGAACCTCCTCCCCCCACCCGTGGCATCTCATCAGGTATGAAGTCATCAAGCCAAGCACACTGCCAGCGACCTCTCAGTGCCCCCGGCCCTCTCTCTCTCCAGGCACATCCAGCGACCTCTCGGAGCTGCCCTCTCTCAAGATCTGGCTATATGTGACTTAAACTCTAAAAAATGACCTCGTCGGCCTGGGGGAGGTGGCTCAGTGACGGAGCACTTGCCCAGCATGCAAACCCTGTCAATTCCAGCACACAAAAATAAAAACGGAAACAAAACTGCATAGGTACACATTTCTACCGAGATAACCTTTCTTTCTCCTCTCCCATTCCTTCCTCCCTTCCCCCCTCCCCCTCCCCCTCCCCCTCTCCCTCTCTTTTTGATACTAGGGAATTGAATTGAACCCACGGGCATTCTACCTCTGAGCTACACTCCAGCCCTTTTTATTTTATTTTGAAACAGGGTCCAGTGAGGCTGTCCTCGAACCTGCAATTCTTCTGCCTCAGCCTCCCAAGTACTAGGATTACAGGCATGTGTCACTTACACTTGGGAGTACGATACTAAGGTTTGGTGTTTTCTCTCTCTCTCCTCTCCCCTCTCCTCTCTCTTCTCTCCCTCCCCCCCCCCTCTCCTTCCCTCCTTCCTTCCGTCCTAGGGATTAGCCAGGGCCTTGTGTTCAGGCACTCCACCACTGAGCCCTCTACGGGATAAGGCATCTTTATGATCAACAACTAGAGGAGACCAGCATTCGGAAGCAGCAAGGAAGAGCTCTGATGACGCCCATCAGGATTCAACTTGACACACCAGTCACATTAGTCCACACGGTTCATCTAAGCCATGTCTCAGCTTACAGGTTTCACATGAAACTCATCCCAGAAGTTTAGGGGAAATGTATTTATAATTATTTTATTATTAATCCAAATAAGCACACCTTCACACCCTAAAGAATTTAAAGACATTAAATTAATAAATGCTTAACAAATTAGAAAGTAGTAAAGAAAACAACTCAAGAATAGAGGCATAGATAAAACTATAAATGGTACCCAACACTAATTAACTTTCTCTGATATTCTGCAAGAAACACTATAGAGTTCATTAAGATCTATTCTAAAAATCTGGCACAGCACTAAGACAACTATGAATACCTATAATTCAGATTTTTTTCAATATCGAGAATAATTTTATGGACTTGCAAATCTATATTTGATTTTTTTCTTCTTTTTGTGGTACAGAGGATTAAACCCAGGGGCACTCTATCTCTGGGCTATACTTCCAGCTCCATTTTATTTTTTAAACAGATTTTTTTTTTTTTTTTTTTTTTTTTTTTTTGCGGGTCTGGGGATGGAACCCAGGGGCATTTGACCTCCGGGCTATACCCCCTGCCCTATTTTTTATTCTTTATTTTGAAACCGGGTCTCACTGAGTTGCAGAGGGCCTCACTAAGTAGCTGAGGCTGTCCGCGAACCGCGATCCTCTGGTCTCAGCCTCCCGAATGCTGGGATTACAAGCGTGCGCGCCACCACGCCCGGCTTAAACAGATTTTGATGCGGCTCTAAACCTCCTGTCTCAGCCTCCCTAGTACTTTGATATTGTTTTAGAAGTTCTTTATCAACCTTGAATCAAAAAATCTTGGCATAGCCGGGCGTGGTGGGCACACTTGTAATCCCCGCGCTTGGGAGACTGAGAAAGGATCACACAGGTTCAAAGCCAGCCTCAGCTACTTAGTGAGGCTCTCAGCAACTTAGTGAGACCCTTTTTCCAAATAAAATATAAAATAGGTCTGGGAGTGTAGCCCGGAGGTAGAAAGCCCCTGGGTTCCACCCCTAGAACCACACACACAAAAAAATCTTGGCATACTCATTTTATCACAAAGGTAAACAGTAGCTCAATAAAAATAGATTTGTAAGCCAGGTGTGGTGGCACACACTTGTAATCCCAGTACATGGGAGGCTGAGCATTGGGCAGGTTCAAAGCCAGCCTCGGGCCGGGCGTGGTGGCGCACGCTTGTAATCCCAGCATTCGGGAGGCTGAGACCAGAGGATCACGGTTCACGGACAGCCTCAGCTACTTAGTGAGGCCCTCTGCAACTCAGTGAGACCCGGTTTCAAAATAAAGAATAAAAAATAGGGCAGGGGGTGTAGCTCGGAGGTCGAATGCTCCTGGGTTCCACCCCCAGATCCACAAAATAAAATAAAATAAAATAAAATAAAAATAAAAATAAAATAAAACTAAAATTAAAAAAAAAGCCAGCCTCAGCTACTTAGTGAGGCTCTCAGGAACAAAGTGAGACCCTGTTTCCAAATAAAAACTATAATGGGGTCTGGGAGTGTGTGTGGGTGTGTGTGTGTGTAGCATAGATGAGCTGACAAAATTCCCACACAGATATTCCTTATATGATTTTCAAAACAATTTTTTAGGAAGAGCTGAATAAGTATTACTCCATCTTACAGATTAAAAAGAGGAGCACTGCAGGCCAGCTCCGCCCTCCCATCACCCTGGGACACCCTCAGCCCACTTGCCGCCGTCTGGGAGCACGACTCCACAGGGTCAGTCTTCTCCAGGCCAGCTGAGCGCCAGGAGGCCGCTCCGTCACCTGGCCACCCTGGCCGGCCTGGGGGCGGAGGGGACGGTCCTCCAAGAGCCTTTCCTCTCTCGCCCACACTGTTGTAGTTCCCAAACACGCACCCTGCTCCTTCCTCTCATTCCTGCTGCCCCGGCTCAGCCCTCCACCTCTGTCTGAAGGCCGCAGTGCCCCTAACTGGTTCAGCAACTCGAAGGCTACTGAGAGCCAAAGACAGTACCAATGCCAACGGGGTCTTTGCCGTCGGTTCCCCAATTCGATACACCTTCTACACAGCCCGCGCAGTTACCAAAACACAGAAGGCTGCTGGTGTCGCCTGACTTCCTTATGTGGCTCTCCACTGCTAGTCAGGCTGTAACACAAACCCAGTGTGGCACGGAGCCTCCATGGCCGGCCCAGCCCGCCTCACCCCACACATCCTGTGCCCCAGGCGCAGAGCGCTCCCACCACGGAGAAGACCAACTGGTTTAACCTCGTAAGCCAAGTCCAGTCATTGCTGGTGGCTGCCTGCAGCGTCCTGTCGAGAGCTCCCAAACTCAGCAGCACAACACCCTGGCTGCTCTGGATTGAGAAGGCGCTCACCCTCCGGGGGTGCGGGACGTCATCCTACCTAGTAGACTTCCACGTCTAATCTTTCCACGCATGCTTCTGCCCCATGCAGCCTCGCCCTACCTCACCGTCACCCTTCAGCTGTCCGAAACTCCGTCTCCTCTGGCGGGCCACAGACAGCGGGCCTCGCACTCCTGGGTGGGGCTCTGCCACCCCGAAGGTCTGCCCGCGTGCCATCCTCACACCTTGCATGCTCACCTGCAGTTTTTGCCATAAACAACAGTTCAGCCGGGCGTGGTGGCGCACCCTTGTAATCCCTGAGCTTAGGAGGCTGAGATAGGAGATCACGCAGGTTCAAAGCCAGTCTCGCTGGCTTAAGACACCCTGTTTCCAAATAAAAAATATAAAATAAGTCTGGAAGTGTAGCCTGGAGGTAGAAGGATTTCCAAGAACCCCAGTACCACAAAAACAAAAAACAAAACAAAAAAACAAAAACCTCGGAGATAAATGGAATTAAAAAGTTCTAAAGTATATGCATTCTCTTGAAAGCAATACCACCTAGCCAGGCATGATGGTGCACACCTGTAATCTCAGACCTGCAGGCTGAGACAGGACACTCACAAGTTCAAGGCCAGCCTCAGCAACTTAGAGAGGTCCTTAGTGAGACTGTTTCAAAAGATAAAATAGAGCAAGAGGTGCAGCTCATTCTCTTGTTTTAATCTCTCTTGTTTATACAAAATACTTTATGAGCATCTCAGCAGCTCACTGTTGCGATTCAGAACACTAATGACAATACACATTCCCTAACGGGGAACCATTCAGATGTGGCTGGCTGCATGATCTGGACAGTTCTGCCTGCCACAGACACACCTGCAGCCCAGAGCGACCTGCCAGATCTCAAGGTTTGCCCTGAACCTTGCTTGCCATCACAGAGTCATGCGATGAACCCGGACCCCAGGCTGTGTGGCAGCCACCCTCTCTCAGCTCCGGTACATCCATGTTGGCATGGCAACAAAGGACCTTCCTTCCCACAGAGTTTGCACAGACTGTCCTGCTACCTCCCTGTTCAACTTGGCTGTGTGGGACACAGGACAGTGGCGACCATGCCCAGAGAAGTAAAATGCCAGTGACAGATACTTCCCAAATGGAACGGCTTCAACACCAAGAACAACCAAACGCTTTAACACTTAGGTTCTTCCATATTAAAAATAACAGAACCGCAGAAGCAACACGTACACCCAAGGCAAAGATTTGGGTTTTTAAATACCATTCTCTAAGCACAGGAACTGAAGCTCCTTGGAGAAGAGGAGACACGAAACATCTCGTAGCGCCAGAGGCAAGGATGAGCCCACCACACAGAAGGACGGCTGACCGTCTGGGTACAGCGGCAACCTGGAGGAGCCACGGCTGCAGTGATCTGAGCGGCAAAGAACGAAGGTGGATGACACCGGAGTATAAAATAAGCAGGAGCAGAGGCACAAAAGTAGACAACTGAATAAACAAGTAAATGGGGAGGGACAGACCCGGCTTACAGACCAATTCCAAATAAAATCAGACAGACTCCAGCCTCCAAGAGCTGGCTTAACTACTTGGCCCTTTCTTGAACGCAGGCTCGGCTTACCAACTCATTCATAAACAAGAGTACCAAAAAGGTAAAAACAGTCACTCTTAGTGGAGAAACTAACAAACGCTTTCTTAATCAAGTGTCAAGGTGAACATAACAACTGCTGTCATGTGGATACCATGTGCCGCAATCATGTGCTAAGAAGAGCTTCACCTCCACTGGTACTCTTCCCCAACCCGAAACTCCAGTCTAGTTATGAAAACATCAGGCAGAACACCTGGCCAGCACTCCCCAAGGCTGTCAATCTCAGAAGGAACTGGCACAGAGCAGAAGAGGCCAGAGACAGGATGACCAAACAAGATGGTGTCCTGGGGAGGGTTCTGCAATTTAGAAAGAGGCCATTGAGCCGGGTGTGGTGGCGCACGCTGTCATCCCATCATCTGGGAGGCTGAGACCGGAGGATCGCCATTCGCAGACAGTCTCAGCTACTTAGTGAGGCCCTCTGCAACTCAGTGAGACCCGGTTTCAAAATAAAGAATAAAATATAGGGCAGGGGGTGTAGCTTGGAGGTCGAATGCCTGTGGGTTCCATCCCCAGACCCGCAAAACAAAAACAAATAAAACAAGCAGCTTGTCTCTTATCAACACAAAACCTTTGTAGATCAATTTCTTTCTTCTTCTTCTTTTTGTTTTTTTGCGGGTCTGAGGATGGAACCCAGAGGCATTCAACCTCTGAGCTATACCCCCATCCTATTTTTTTATTCTTTATTTTGAAGCAGGGTCTCGGTGAGTTGCAGAGGGCCTCACGAAGTAGCTGAGGCTGTCCGCAAACTGCGATCCTCCGGTCTCAGCCTCCCGAATGCTGGGATTACAAGCGTGCACCACCACGCCCGGCAATGATTTCTTTCTTCTAAAGTTTTTCTTCTTTTTTTTGGTGCTCGGGGTTCAACCCAAGTGCATTCTACCACCAAGCTTCACCCCTGAATCTATTTTTTTTTTTTTTCAGTACTGAGGATGGAACCCAGGGCATTCTACCTCTGAGCGACACCCCCAACCCTATTTTTCTTCTTCTTTTTTTTTTTTGTGTGTGGTACTGGGGTTCCTGAAAACCCTTCCAGGCTACACTCCCAGACCTATTTTATACTTTTTATTTGGAAACAGGATCTCTTAAGCCAGTGAGGCTGGCTTTGAACCTGCGCAATCCTCCTGTCTCCGTCTCCCAAACGCGGGGATTACAAGCGTGCGCCACCACGCCCGGCTTATTTTTTATTCTTTATTTTGAAACATGGTCTCATGGAGTTGCAAAAGGCCTCACTAAGTAGTAGCTGAAGCTGAACCGTGATCCTGTCTCAGCCTCCCTAATGCGGGGATTACAAGCATGTGCCATCACACCTGGCTTTTATTTTGAAACAGAGTCTAAGTTGAGGAGGGCCTAAGTAGCTGAGGCTGGCTGCAAACCTGGGATCCTCTGTCTCAGCCTCCCATGTAGTAAAACTGCAGGTGTGTGCCACAATGCCCAACTCTTCTAAAGTTTAATCAAAATTCCTAGGAAGCCAGTGGTTTCCTAACAGTCTTAACTTACTTAAGTATCGATGTCTGAGTAGGACTAAATATCTCTGCACAAAACATATTATTTCAAAATTTCTCCTTAAGATGCCTATAGCCATTCCCATAGAACCCAAGTGGAAGTATGTTGGAAGCTAAAGTTGGGAGCGACAGAGATCTTAACAATTATGACTTACTTTTGCAAATAAACATTTGGACACAGGTTTAAAGCCCTTGCAAGGATGGGCAAATAGCCTGATAAAGAATGGGCTTGATGTCTAAGCTGTACCAGCTTCACAGTGAATTTACCACTGCATTTATGTTTTGTTTTTCCTTCTTTAATAACTACAGCTATTTATTTTTAAATCACCCATGAAAACTAGAAAACTACTTGCACACAGTAGGCACTCAATGCATACTGGTTATACTGAATTAACCTGTACGAAAAGGGCTCATTTGCGTGCGTCCCTGTACTGACAAGGCATTTTACTATCAAAACCCCGGGCTCATACTTCCTATTTCTCTTCATTTAGCGATCATGATGTGAACACTCGAGAGCAGACAGAAGCAAATTGCTTCTAGACATGTGTTCACTATTTCTGCCTTCTCCACAAATATGCGCCTCCACTGAAAGGCGAATGGGATCGTACGCCGAGACCATCCTCCCCACCGAATGGGATCGTACGCCGAGACCATCCTCCCCACCGAATGGGATCGTACGCCGAGACCATCCTCCCCACCGAATGGGATCGTACGCCGAGACCATCCTCCCCACCGAATGGGATCGTACGCCGAGACCATCCTCCCCACCGAATCAGCACGAACCTTGCTGAGAAGCTGGCTGATCATATCCTCTTTTCAACTCCCAAACAAAGCCTGAACATCCCAATACCCAGAAGCTTCGCAAGGGACGTCTATTAGTATGCGCAAGGCTTTCCAGGCTCCCCCAGGAAAACCTACTGCCAGCCTTAGGATTATTTAAAACCAAGAGGTGGCCATCATTTAAGTGTTCTTTACAAATCTAAAGCTAAAGGTACATCATAAATTTTGAAACCAAAACTTGAATGATTTTTGTCAGATGCTGTCTAAAGTCTTAGAAGGCTGATAAAACCATGCATGACTGTAATCTCTAATGCTATGCTATTAATAACTCTTTCTAGCATCCCAAAAAAATAAGTGGTCGGGCGTGGTGGCGCACGCTTGTAATCCCCGCACTGAGGAGGCTGAGACAGGAGGATCGCACAGGTTTGAAGCCAGCCTCAGCTACTTAGTGAGGCTCTCAGCAACTTAGTGAGACCCTGTTTCCAAATAAAATATAAAATAGGTCTGGAAGTATAGCCCAGAGGTAGGAAG
The DNA here is from genome assembly GCF_963383645.1 of Muscardinus avellanarius. Taxonomy (NCBI): domain Eukaryota; kingdom Metazoa; phylum Chordata; class Mammalia; order Rodentia; family Gliridae; genus Muscardinus; species Muscardinus avellanarius. The sequence goes on along the minus strand of NC_137803.1, from coordinate 64,343,709 downwards.
CCTCTGAGTTCCACTCCCAGTACCACCAAAAAAAAAAAAAAAAAAGGTAGGACTGAGGGTATAGCTCAGAGGTAGAATGTTCTTAGGTTCAACCCCCAGTAAAACAAAAAAATTGCATTTTTTATTTATATAAGTATGCACTACCAAATTACTCATCACTTTTAAGAATCCAGATTAGCCAGATGTGGTGGCGCATGCTTGTCATTCCAGTACTTGGGAGACTGAGACAGAGGGTTTTCAGGTTCACAGTCAGCCTCAGCATCATAGTGAGATCCTGCTTCAAAATAAAAAATAAAATAGGTCTGGACAGCAGACGTGGTGGTGCACACTTGTAATCCCAGCATTCAGGAGGCTGAGAAAGGAGCATCAGGTTTGCAGCCAACTTCAACTACTTAATGAGGCCCTCTGCAACTTAATGAAACCTTGTTTCAAAATAAAGAATAAAAAATAGGGCTGGGGGTGTAGTTCCAAGGTAGAATGCTCCTGGGTTCCATCCCCAGTACCCAAATAAACAAATACATAATAAACAAACATAAAAATAAATAGGGCTGGGGAGTATGACTCAGAGGTAGAATGCCCCGGGATTCAATCTCTAGTATACCAAAAAAAAAAAAAAAGAATCAAGACTGAATGTTCAAAGACAATGGCCTTCCAGAACCATACAATTACTCTTTTTTTTTTTTTCCCCTTTTTTGCGGTACTGGGGATGGAACCCAGGAGCATTCTACCTCTGGGCGACACTCCAGTCCTATTTTTTTATTTTTTATTTTGAAACAGGGTCTCACTGAATTGCAAAGGGCCTAAGTAGCCGAGGCCGTCTGTGAACCGCAATCCTCCTGTCTCAGCCTCCCAAATGCTGGGATTACAAGCGTGCGCTACCACGTCTGATTATATAGAATTACTCTTAAATCCTAAGAGATAATAGGCTAACCAAGATCTCACTAAAAACTTTCTAAGTATTTCCAATCGGCAGCCCTGAAATGCCCAACGCTTTCTCAACAACACTGGGTTCTCTCCACAACTAGCAGCAGAGGTCATGGGCAGAACTGAGGAGGAAAGGGATGGAATTTAACTCCACCATCTTTTCTGGAAAATAAGTCTGTTCACTCATGTCCCCTCCTAGGACATTACACCGAGGACGACATGACGCCACTCACTCTAAGGATACAGGAGTTGTCAGGCCAAAAGAAGAAAATGAGGTTCCAACAACCGCAACAAAGAGAGTCTACTGGGCTTTAGCAACTGGGCTCTTTCTGGTATTATGTCAAGGACAAACTATGTAAACGAGGGTTTGTTCTCTCTGAAAATCATCATGACCAATGCTGCTGCTTTTTTTTTTTTTTTGGTGGTGCTGGGGGTGGAACCCAGGGGCTTCCTACCTCCGGGCTGTACTCCCAGACCCATGTTATACTTTATTTGGAAACAGGGTCTCACTAAGTTGCTGAGAGCCTCACTAAGTAGCTGAGGCTGGCTTCGAACCTGTGTGATCCTCCTGTCTCAGCCTCCCAAGCGCGGGGATGACAAGCGTGCCCACCACGCCCAGCTTCCGATGCTGCTTCTAAAAGCAGGTTTTGCACCATTTTTTCTTTTCAAACAGCTAAATAATAAAATATGACTTGGTAGTATTTTAAAAATGTATCATGGAATTCCGTCTTTAATTTATTTTTATTTTTTGGCGTGTGTGGTCCTGGGTACCAAACCCAGGGACATACTGCCTCCAATCCACACCCTCAGTCTGTTTACTTTTCTTTCTTTCTTTCTTTCTTTCTTTTTTTTTTTTTTTTTTTTGGTACTGGGGGTGGAACCCAGGGGCATTGCTACCTCCAAGCTACACCCCAAGGCCTATTTTTTTAGTCTTTTTAAAAATGTTTGAAACAGGGTCTGAGTTGTGAAGGGCCTTGCTAAGTAGCTGAGGCTGTCCGTGAACTGCGATCCTCTGGTCTCAGCCTCCCAAATGCTGGCATTACAAGCATGCGCCACTACACCCAACTTTGATTCTTTATTTTTAAATAAGGTCTTAGTAAGCTGGCCTAGAACATGCAATCCTCCTGCCTCAGCCTCCCAAATACTAGGATTACAGGCCTGCACCACTACACATAGCTTGCCTTCCACCTTAACAATACTACATAAATACAACTGTGCTGGGTATGGTGGCCCACACCTGAAATCCAGTATTCAGGAGGCTGAGGCAGGAGGCTTGCAGGTTCCAGGCCAGCCTCAGCAACTCAGAGAGATCCTGAGAAAGTAGTGAGACTCAGCTTCAAAACAAAAAATAAAAAGAGCTGGGGGTGTAGCTCAGAGGTGAAGACTCTGGGCTCAATCCCCAGTAACCTCCCCCAAACACATTATAAATGCAAGTACTCCCGACTACTAAGTCTAAGTCTAAATACAAAAAAATCAAATAATCTAAAAAAAACTATTTAAAATAAAAAATTTTCAAAAGCATCATCAAAAGGCTGACTTTGTTGCCAGGCATGGTGGCACAATCTTGTTATCCCCGTGCTTGAGAGGCAGAGCAGGAGGATGTGCAGGTTCGAAGCCAGCCTCGCTGGCTTAAGAGACCCTGTTTCCAAATAAAAATATAAACTAGGTCTGGGAGTGTAGCCCGGAGGTAGGAGGCTTCCATCCCCAGTACCACCAAAAAAAAAAAAAAAAAAAAAAAAAAAAAAAAAGGCTGACTTTGTTTAAATACCACGCAGTGGGGCCGGGATAGAGCTCGGTGGTAAAACGCCTGCTTTGCAGGTGTGGCACTTTGGGTTCAATCCCTGGTTCCAAACAGACAAAAAAAAAAAAAAAAAAAAGAAGAACCCCTTTAAATACCCCACAATAGCCGGGCATGGTTGTGCACACTTGTAATCCCCACGATACGGAAGCTGAGACAGGAGGATCGCACAGGTTCAAAGCCAGCCTCAGCTACTTCGTGATTCTCTCAGCAAGTTAGTGAGACCCTGTTTCCAAATAAAATATAAAATAGGTCTGGGAGTATAGCCCAGAGGTAGAAAGCCCCTGGGTTCTACCCCCAGTACCACCAAAAAATAAAAATAAATACCACACAATAAGCCAGGCGTGGTGGCGCCTACTTATAATCCCAGCATTCAGGAGGCTGAGACCAGAGGATCACAGTTCACAGATAGCCTCAGCTACTTAGTGAGGCCCTCTGCAACTTAGTGAGGCCCTGTTTCAAAATAAAGAATAACATTCGGGAGGCTGAGACCTGGAGGATCGCAGTTCGCGGACAGTCTCAGCTACTTAGTGAGGCCCTCTGCAACTCAGTGAGACCCGGTTTCAAAATAAAGAATAAAAAATAGGGCAGGGGGTGTAGCCTGGAGGTCAAATGCCCCTGGGTTCCATCCCCAGACCCGCAAAAAAAAAAAAAAAAAAAAAAAAAAAAAGAATAAAAAATAGGGCTCGGAGGTTGAATGCCCCTGGGTTTATCTCCAGACCAGCAAACACACACAAACACACACAATGTATACATACATATCACAATAACACATGATACTCCGTATATATATACAGTCTGGAAGGTATGGGTTGAAATTTAATAAAATGAAGGCTGGCTCTAAAGAAGTAAAAATACATTTGCCTGACACTAAAAAAAAGCAAAGAAATATGACTACTTGGTAGAACTGAAAGAACATAATGTTGAATGTTTTTCAATGTAGAAAAGGATTTTCATTAAATGTCATCCTAGTAATACTGAATTACATCTTTCACCTTAAGCATTTTGACAGCTCCATCAACTTCCTAAAAGTGAGGGTGGATTGTTTTTCTATGTTTTTAATAGACGTGCCTCTCAAAAGACTGAATTAGGTAAGCACTGGCAGGGGAAACCTACTACGAACCTTCCTAATAATTTCACGGGTAAACTGCTAGCTATGTCACCATGCGATTAATCCTGAGCAACTGACGTTAGACAACAGGTAACTAAAACCCATTTCTCTTGTATCTGAACATCTCCAGTTTCCTTCACAAGCCTGTTTTCACCACAATTATTTTGTGTGTGTGCAGTGCTGGGGAATGAACCCAGGAGCATTCTACCTCTGAACTAATTTCCAGCCCTATTTTGTTTTTTATTTTGAAACAGGATCTCGCTAAGTTGTGGAGAGCCTTACTAAATTGCTGAGGCTGCCCTCAAACCTGCGATCCTTCTGTCTCAGTCTCCCAAGTACTGGGATTACAGGCGTGCGCCACCATGCCTGGCTCAACAAAATTTAATACATAAAAAGGGTATTTTCTAACGTCCAAGAACTAAAAGCAATTATTACTTAGGTCCATTCTTTTCTATTTCTCTCGAAATAGCAAAATTCTCCTCCGAGCTAATATTTTTTATCGAAGGAATACTGTCCAACGTAAAAGGCTACAGCTCGGACACTCGTCCCTAAAGGTGCCATCTCCCTGACCCGGGGACGAAGGGTCCTTGACAGGAGCCCTGGGGAACCCGTCCTGGCCTGGTCCCTCGCAGCGCGGGCCCTGGCCAGCAGCCGGCCAGGGGAGGGAGCGCCCGCCGCTGTCGCCGGAGCCGGCGGCCGGCAGGTCTCCCGGCGGCGCGGGGCGGTCCTCCCGCATCCTCCCGGCGCGGTCCTCCGCACCCTCCGCGTCCTCCCGGCGCGGTCCTCCGCACCCTCCGCGTCCTCCCGGCGCGGTCCTCCCGCATCCTCCGCGTCCTCCCGGCGCGGTCCTCCCGCATCCTCCCGGCGCGGTCCTCCGCACCCTCCGCGTCCTCCCGGCGCGGTCCTCCGCATCCTCCGCGTCCTCCGGGCGCGGTCCTCCCGCGTCCTCCCGGCGTGCTCCTCCCGCACCCCCCGCGTCCTCCCGGCGCGCTCCTCCCGCGCCCTCCGCGCCCTCCGCGCTCACCCTCGCCCTCGTCGCCGGCCGCGGGCGCCAGGGTGACGGCGCCGTCGCTCCACACGCGGAGCTGCGCGGCCGAGCGCGCGCGGGGCGGGCGGCGGGCGGCGCGCAGCGCGGCGCAGCACTGGTAGCACACGGCCCACGCCTGCTCCTCGTTGATGGGCTGGTTGTAGAGCCGCAGGATCTCCTCCAGGCTCAGCGCCTCGCGCGGGCCGCCGGCCGCCGCCATGCCGCCTCCTCAGCGCCGGGCCCCGGCCTCCGCCCGCCGCCGCCGCCGCGCCATCCCGGGCCGCCACGGACCGACCGCGGCGGCAGCAGCAGCAGCAGCGGCAGCCAGCCCAGCGCGGCGGACGGCGGCCGTGCTGCCTGCCCCGCGCCGCCGCCGCCGCGACGCGATGGCGTCCGCTCGCCCCGCCCACCGACCCCGTGCACGCCCACCGCGCAGCCACGCCCACCGCCGGGACCCCGCCCCGCCCGCGAGCCGCACGCACGCCCACCGCGCAGCCACGCCCACCGCCGGGACCCCGCCCCGCCCGCGAGCCGCGCGCACGCCCACCGCGCAGCCACGCCCACCTCCGCGGAGCCCCGCCCAGCCCAGCCTCCCCCGCCTGCGGAGCCGCGCGCACGCTCGCCGCGCAGCCACGCCCACCGCTAGGAGCCCAACCCCGCCCACCGAGCCGCGCGACGCCCACCGCGGAGCCACGCCCACCTCCGCGGAGCCCCGCCCCGCCCCGCCTGCGGAGCCGCGCGCACGCTCGCCGCTCGGAAGCACGCCCCGCCCCGCCCACCAGGACGAGAGCTCGCCCACCAATCCTTGCGCACGCCCACCGCGCCGCAAGGCTCACCCCGGGAGCGCGTCCCGCCCACCAAGCCGCAAAGCACGCCCGCCGCGCACGCCACGCCCACCGACAGGGAGCCCCGCCCGCCGCGGGCCCCGCCCCGCCCCGCCCACCAGGACGAGAGCCCGCCCCGAGCCCCGGCTCGCGCGGGGAGGCCTGGCGCCCTGGGCACCGCCAGCGAGGGAGCCCGGGCGGCCGGCTGGCCGTCTCGTCAGGAAGCCCGCCAAGAGGTGGGCAGTCCTGGACCGCGCGACGCGGGGCCTGCCTTGCGCGGGCGCCTCGGGCCGGCTTGTAGGTTTCTGGCCTGTTGGATACCCCCCCCTCAGTGAGGACCAGGGTCTTGGGGCTTCCCGATTTCTCCCCAGAGCTGGGCAGGGCCTGGAAGGCCGTCTCTGCACGCCCTCCCCTTGCGCGGTCCTCTCAGAATCAGTGACTTTCTGCAGCCCCTCCTCCAGGTGCAACCCAGTAATGGCCTTCCCGGGCCCAGGCCACCCGTCCGCGCCGAGGAAGCGACTTCTGTGAACTGCTGGGACCTCGCGATCAGCGGGCAGCCCTGGAAAAGCCCGCGGGTGCACGGCTTTAACGGGCAGCATTCCACCCGGAGCCTCGTGTCGAGGAGCGCCGAGCTGAAAAATCCAACCGGGAGACTGATAGTGCCATTATGTGCGGTATAGAAATCACACGCCGGACAGTTACACCTTGCAGTAGAAGCCACAAGAATTTATTGTTAGCGCCTAAAGCCACAGCTTTAGGCGGGTGGGGAGAGAAAAGGTCAGAGGAGTGAGAAGCGGGCGGCTCCCTATCTAGACAGGAAAGCATCCTTTACGGCCAGGTTCGTAATCCCATTTGTGAAAAGCGGAGTATCTGCGTGTGCCAAACCCCTAAGAGACGAAGCGTTTCCTGACTCCTTATGTGTGAGCGTATGATTAAAGGCATGGACAACTATTCCAAAATTTTTCTATTTTAAAAGGTTAACTTCTAAACCGGGCGTGGTGGCGCACGCTTTTAATCCCAGCATTCTGGAGGCTGAGACGCAGTTCAAGGACGGCCTCAGCTATTCAGCGAGGCCCTTCACAGCTCAGTGAGACCCTGTCTCAAAAATAAAAAGACAGCCGGGCGCGGTGGCGATCCCGCACTTGGGAGGCAGAGACAGGAGGATCCCGCAGGTCGGAAGCCAGCCACGCTGGCCTAAGAGACCCTGTTTCCAAATATAAAAAAGTATAAAATTGGTCTGGGAGTGTAGCCTGGAGGTAGAAGGGCTTCCAGGAACCCCAGTACCACCAAAAAAATAAAAATAAAAAGACTAAGCCGGGCGTGGTGGTTAGTCTTTTGGGGAGGCTGAGACAGGAGGATGGTGGTTCGAGGACAGCCTCAGCAACTACTTAATGAGGCCCTTTGCAACTCAGTGAGACCCTGTTTTTAAATAAAAACTAAAATACAGGCCTGTAGGTGTAGCTGGGAGGTAGAATGCCCCTGGGTTCAATCTCCAGAATCACATACACACAAAACAAGGTTAACTTGTGTGTGGATTTTGAAAATATAAAGGGGCTTAAAATAATTCCAACCATGCAAAGTGGAAGGGCATACCTCTGCGGACACCACCACCTCCTGGCTCTACGGGTACTGCTGCCCCTTGCCCTGAGCTAGAGCCAAAGCCTTTTGTTTTTTTTCCCCAATAATAAGTTAACTAATCACCTAAAGAATCATGAGCAACTCACTCGTTACTCCTGGCACAGGTCAGTAAGTTAATATAAAAGCAAAGATAGCAACGCCTTGAGGGAGGAGCAGAAAGAGAGACCCAGACTTCTTCCAGGCCCTGCTCCTACTCCCCCCCGCCCCTCGCTTTAAGTTTTACTTTGAGATAGGGTCTTGCTAAGTTGACCAGGCATCTCCAACTTGCAATCTTCTCGCCAGAGCCTGAAGTCGGAGATTATAGGCATGTGCCATCCTGCTTGGCATTACACGTTGCATTTATTTATTATTTATGTATTATTTGTGTGCTACTGGGGATTGAAGTCAGGGGCATTCTTCCGGGATACACCCTGAGCCCTATTTTGTTTCTTTTTTATTTATATATTTTTTATTTTTGTAGTACTAGGGATGGAACCCAGGGGCATTCTATGTCTGAGCTACACCCCCAGCCCTGTTTTTATGCTTTATTTAGAAGCAAGGTCTCACTGAATTGCAAAGGGCCTAAGTAGTTGAGGCTGTCCTCAAAAGATGATCCTCCTATCTCAGCCTCCCAAATGCTGGGATTACAAGAGTGCACCACCACACCCGGCTCTTATTTTTATTTTAAAACAGAGTTCCACTACTTGCTGAGGCTGTCCTCAAAACTTAAACTTCGATCCTCCTATCTTAGCCTCCCAAGTACTGGGATTGCTAGCATGGCCCACCACACCCAGCTAGACATTACCTTTAAAAGATACTTTTTTTTTCTTTTTTTACAGTATTGGGGCTGGAACCCAGGGGCATTCTACCTACGAGCTGCACCCCCAGCCCTATTTTTTGGTCTTTTTATTTTTGAAATAGGGTCTCACAGAATTGCAAAGGGCCTCGCTAAGTAGCTGAGGCTGTCCATGGACCGAAATGCTCGTCTCCAGCTCCCAAATGCTGGGATTACAAATGTGAACCACCACGCTCGGCCAAGAAAAAATCGTCAAAGATCATATTTTCTTCTACCTCGGTAGACTATTTGGTACTTCCTGTACAAAGACAGTATGATACTTTTATGTGATTTTTAGTACCTTTTGACATTTTTATAAGCCACCTATCACAAGAGTCTTTGAAAGTGATTGCTAACCCCTTATAGGCTACCAGAGGTTGGATATGTTCTCAGTGGAGTCCAAGTAATCCTGTAACCATTGACACCTTCCTGCTTTCTGATTTTTAATTCAATTTCAAAACTTCAAGCCGGGCGTGGTGGCGTACACTTGTCATGCCAGTACTTGGGAGGCTGAGACAAGAGGATCTCGGTTCATGGACAGCCTCAGCTACTTTACTGAGGCCCTTTGCACCTCAGCGAGACCCTGTTTCAAAATGAAAAATAAAAAATAGCCAGGCGTGGTGGCGCACGCTTGTAATCCCAGCAAGCAGGAGGATTAGACAGGAGGGTTGCGGTTCGCGGACAGCCTCAGCTACTTAGTGAGGCCCTCTGCAACTCAGTGAGACCCGGTTTCAAAATAAAGAATAAAAAATAGGGCTGGAGGTAGAGCTTGGAGGTAGAATATACCTGGGTTCAATCCCCAGTACCACACACACACACACAAAAATAAAAAACTCAAATGCCTTTATGTTCAGAATATTTTGTTCTAGTTTCTGCCAGTGATGTGTAAATTTCACTTGCTGCAGTACGAGGACATCGTAGGCACCCAAGCCCTGGTTTTATTTTTACTCTATGACTCCATTTTTAAATGTCTAAACAACTCAAATTAGTATTTAAATGTCTTTTACAGTGAGAGATCTGTGAAAAATACGGTGTTATATTGAATATTTGAGATTTGATTCTGTTGTATTTATTGAAAAATTGAATCCTTGATTATTTTTTCTTACATTTACTTATCATTTTTGCAGAAAAAATGTAATTCATGCTTCACATTCTGGCCGAGCCGTGAGCTGCGAGTCCTCAGGGCGCACAGTCTGCCTGTGTAGCCCAAGCTTATCCCAGACACTCCCAGACAGCCGCTCCTAAGAGGCGCATTCACCTGGAGAAGCGCACCGGAAGGGGGAAGAGAGAGAAAAGCACGTTTTTCAGTGTTTTAGCCTAAGTTTTCACTGTCCACAATTATAATGCCTTATGAATGTCTAGTTTTTTTCATACTTTCAAAGTGCTTTCTTCAGCTCTTCAGCTTGGGGGCAGATGCCACTGTCCCTCTTAGAGAGGAGAAGCCGCAGGCGCGGGACCCCAGGCCCCCGCCCAGGGCCGGGGAGCAGGTGCTTCCGAGCCCGACCTGCCGATAGGGCGCTCACACTTCTGACCTTTGAGAACTCCAGCTGAAGCCCTGCCAGGACGCTAGCCTCCCCAGATGGTTTTGTGAATTCGCTGGCATTAAAGTGTCACCACGGCAGTCACCTTCCTACAGCGATTATCTTCAGAGACCTAGGTGATCTATTCCCATCCTCATCCCATCCAGACCTGTCAATTCTTTGGTACACGCCAAATGTCATTAACAATCCTAATGCAATTTGAAGCAGATCTCTTGTAATTCTGGCAGTCAGATGGATGTGTGTGGGGTACTGTGGATTGAATCCAGGGGCACCTTCCTTCTTTAGGCCTCAGCTCTATTTATTTTATTAAGTAATTAATTGATTTATCCATTTTAAATTTGAGTTGACCAGGCTGGCCTTGAACCTGTGATCCTCCTGACTCAGCCTGTCAAGTACTGGGATTGCAGGCGTGCGCCACTGCTGTGCTCAGACTGGAGACTAGTCAGTAATCGTAAAGAAAACTAGCATGTGACCTATACCCGAAATCTCCAAGTACAGAGACCAGACAAGATCACAGCAAAACTGGCTTCCTCTGCTCTGTAAACTTGTAAAGAATTAGCTTTTTCTTTATTTGTTTGGAAAATATTTGTTAAATATCCATTAATGTCTTTTCACTAAGTTCCATCCTAAACCAATGTTCTCTACAAGTCTTTATAATATCTAACATATTTATAAACTTACCCAGCCTATCTTTTTTTTTTTTTTTTTTTTTATTCTGTTTCTGCAGGTCTGGGGATGGAACCCAGGGGCATTCGACCTCCAAGCTACACTCCCAACCCTATTTTTATTCTTTATTTTGAAATGGGGTCTCACTGAGTTGCGAAGGGCCTCACTAAGTAGCTGAGGCTGTCCCCAAACCGCGATCCTCCCGTCTCAGCCTCCCGAATGCTGGGATGGCAGGTGCGCGCCACCACACCCGGCTCCTACCCTATCTTAATGGAATGGTTAAACACCAATTGATAAAAATTGAGGAGAGTAAAGGAATAAGGCCAAGTCTATAACAATGAGCATGTACTTGATTACTTCTGAGACCTCTGTGGAAAACACTCACCAAACCAGTCATGTCTCAACTCCCTGATGGGATTCTCCCTTGAACCAACTGTTTTGAAGTCAATGTGATATTCTGATACTGAATGTAAGTGGATTTACTAGCCTTAGTTGTTTAAGAAGGTTCCATTTAGTTGGCATGATGGCACATGCTTGTAATCCCAGCATTTGGGAGGCTGAAACAGGAGGATCGTGGTTCCCAGGCAGCCTCAGCACGCCCGACAGGATTTATATATATACATTTTTTTGGTGGTACTGGGAGTGGAACCCAGAGGCTTTCTACCTCCGGGCTATACTCCCAGACCTATTTTTATATTTTTATATTTTATTTAAAAAACAGGGTTTCACTAAGCTGCTGAAAGCCTCACTAAGTAGCTGAGGCTGGCTTCGAACCTGTGCCATCGTCCTGTTTCAGCCTCCCAACCGCGGAGATTACAAGTGTGCGCCACCACGCCTGGCTCCCCAGCCCTATTTTTATTCTTTATTTTGAAACAGGGTCTCACTAAGTTGTAGAGGGCCTCACGAAGTAGCTGAGGCTGGCCCTGAACCACGATCCTCCTGTCTCAGCCTCCCAAGTACTTGCTTGGATTACAGGCATGCCCCACCATGCCCCACTATTTTATCTCTTATTTTGAAACAGTCTCAGTAAGTTGCTGAGTAAGAGGCTACCTGTGAACCTGCAATCTTTCTGTCCCTGCTTCACGGGAACGGGATTACAGATGGGCACAGCCACGCCAAGGTGGAGGTTATATTATGACTTTCAATTTGATAATTCTTTTTTGTGTGTGTGGTGCTGGGGATGGAACCCAGGGCCTTCTACCTCCAAGCTACACCCCCAGCCCTATTTTTTATTCTTTATTTTCTTTGAAACAGGGTCTCACTGAGTTGCAGAGGGCCTCCTAAAGGCTGTCCTCGAACTGTGATCCTCCTGTCTCAGCCTCCCGAATGCTGGGTGTGTGCTACCAAGCCCGCCTAATAATTCTTTTATTGGCTTCATGATAATAGTATACTACTTTTTACTTAAGTAGGTAAATACGGGCATTAGATGATCTATTCTTAACATGAATTTAACCTTTGTACCAATAAAAGTAGCTTTACTTTCCAGCAGTTGGTATTCAAAAAATAATTTGAGATTAACCAAAAGGCTATATAAAATACTGAAATAGCCTAAAATAAAATAGAAGCCATCCTAATTTGAAGCGCTAAAACAAACTTTTAACATAACGCACTTAACGCACAAGTTCACTTATCATAAATATTTATGATATTTAAATATCATAAATATTTAAATACAAGTCTTAAATGTTTAATATTTTCTCTTGAGATTTAGTTGGCATTTTTGTGTGTTTACATTTAAGCTCTTGGTTTTTGGATTAACTAGACACGAGTCGGGATTTTAGTAGAAAGGAGAGTGCGCTAATTGAGGTGGAGTTCATATGTATTTCTATAAAAGAAAAGGTTTCTATCTCTGATTCTACTGAATCTAGATCTGTGCTAATACTCTTAAGACGTGTTTTCTAGTGTTTTTGAAAACAGCTAATTTTTGTTTTGCTTTTAGGAAGTTTCAATTGTTTTGCATTTGACCAAATCAAGAGTTTTAACTTCCTCTCTTTAATTTTCCTCTACCTTAACATGTGGTTCATGGACTTGAATTATGAATTTTGGACCTAAAAGGACTCTTAGGCCTTCCAGACTAAACTTTTAGATAAATGGAGATCCAGAGAGTTCTAGAATTCTCTTCTGACTCCACCTTCGCCTTTGCTGGACCTCCCTGCACACATGGCTGGTTCCGTCTGTGCAGATGGCCGTGGTGACCAGGTCGGCCCACAGCAGCTTAGGAGAGCGTCCACCACGGCACAGCTTCCCCACTCAAAAGGGCTGCTCACCTCCCGCCCTTGTTACCACTTTCTGCTTATCAATTTAGTGTTTCTACCCAAAGGTAGGAATTTGGAAGACATTTGTCTCTTGCGGCACCTCACATAATCTATCAAAATAATAAACTGGACCCGGGCGCGGTGGCGCACACTTGTAATCTCCGCACTGGGGTGGCTGAGACAGGAGGTCCACACAGGTTCGAAGCCAGCCCCAGCTACTGAGTGAGGCTCTCAGCAACTTAGATCGTTTCCAAATACGATAAAAAAAATAGGTCTGGGAGTATAGCCCGGAGGTAGAAAGCTTCTGGGTTCCACCCCTGGTACCACCAAATAATAATAATAATAATAATTATTATTATTATGAACTGGAAGCTGGGTGTGGTGGTGCACGCTTTTAATCCTGGCATTCGGGAGGCTGAAACTGGAGGATCATGTTTCACGGACACCCTTAGCTATTAGTGAGGACCTCCGCAACTTAGCGAGACCCTGTTTCAAAATAAAAAATAAAAACTAGAACAGTTGCAAAGGGCCTCACTAAGTAGCCGAGGCTGTCTGCGAATCGCGATCCTTTGGTCTCAGCCTCCTGAATGCTGGGATTACAAGCGTGCGCCACCACGCCCAGCTTGTAGCTCTTTTTCTACTTAGCAATACATGTAAACATTTCCTACTATAAAACAACCTTTGGGAGACTGAAACTGAAGGATTACATTTGCATTCAGCCTCAGTAACTTAGTGAGGCCCTCTGAAACTTAGTGAAACCTTGTGGTGGCGCACGCTTGTCATCCCCGCGCTTGGGAGGCTGAGACAGGAGGATCACGCAGGTTCGAAGCCAGTCGCGCTGGCTTAAGAGACCCTGTAAAAAAAAAAAAAGACAAAGAAAGAAAAGGGGAGGGGGAGGTCTGGGAGTGTAGCCCGGAGGTAGAAGGGCTTCCAGGAACCCCAGTACCACCAAAAAAAAAAAAAAAAAATAGGGCTGGGGTGTAGCTTGGAGGTAGAACGCCCCGGCGTTCCATCGCCAATCCCACACACACACAAATAGGGGCGGGGGGTGTAGCTCTGAGGTACAGTGCCCCTAGGTTCAATCCTCACCCTCTTCATACACAACTTTGGCTATTTTTTGCTTAAAAGGGCATAAACTCAGAAATATAAATATATTTAGGTTAAAAATTGATGGCTATCGTGATTATCAGACACCCGGTGCAAAGTGTCGGTTATGAGCAAAGGTTCTTCTCTCCTCGTGGCACCGGGACTTGAACCCGGGGCGTCCCACTACTGAGCTGTGTACCTCCAGCCCTATTTGACCTTTTCTTGTGGTGCTGGGGACTAAATTCAGGGACATCCTACCTCTGAGTTACACCTCCAGTCCAATTTCATATTTTGAAAGAGGGTCTCGCTGAGTTGAGGAGGGCCTCACTAAGTAGCTGAGGCTGGCCCGGAACTGCGACCCTCCTGTCTCGGCCTCCCGAGTGCTGGGATTATAAGCGTGCGCCACCACGCCTGACCTCTATTTTTTATTTTGAAAGAGGGTTTTACTAAGTTGCTGAGGGCCTTGCTAAGTTTCTGAAGCTGGTCTCAAACCTGAGATCCTCCAGTCTCAGCCTCCCAAGGACTGGAAAAGCATGTACAACCAAGCCCGGCTGACAGTGTTCTTTGCAAATATAACAAAGCCCATGTTTGGTTTGGCCCGACATTTGTCCTTGTGAAGCCGAAGAAGAATGGGTTTACGATGTAAACTTTCTAGTGCTTCTAGGGATGAAGACCTAAGGAACAGAAAGCCTTGTGAAGACACGTGGAGGGCTCAGTTAGCTGGACGGGATTTAGTTGTATTTTATTCAGAGGGTTCATGCTTAAGTAGCGAAAAATAAAGCCACTGGGTTTCCGATATTTTTCTATTAAATATATACATAAGTAAAAATATCTACTACACAAAAGTATGTCAATATTTATACGTTGTCAATAGTCAAAAAGAACGCATTAGACATTATACAAAACATTTTTACATTTTAATACAAAACTTCATGACCGCTAAATATGCAAAAGTAAGCATAATTCCTAATAAAAAATATTAGTAAGAATAGCAGAATTCCAGCAATAAATGTGCAGATGTAACTGTGAAAAAGACCATCTTTAGAGAAAAATATTAATGCCAGACTCTACTGAAGTGCATAAAAATCAAATTTATTTCAGAATTTATACCAGAAGCACGTTCAAAATACATGTTATTATTGTATAATAAGGCAGGAAGCCTAGCCTTGGTGCTAAGACGGCCTCAATCCTTTATACCTAATAGTTTAAGAGTTAAAAATTACAAGCAGTTTTGTCTGCTGATTGCTGTCTTAATTCTTATTTCAGGAAACATCCAATGACCTTTTCAATAAAAACCGATAGACAAGGGACGGTAGTATTTTCAGACTTTTAAAACAAGTTAAATCATAAATATTCATTATAAAGCCGGGCGTGGTGGGCACGCGTGTAATCCCAGCACTCGGGAGGCTGAGACAGGAGGATCACGGATCATGGACAGCCTCAGCTACTTAGACCCTCTACAACTTAGTGAGACTGTTTCAAAATAAAGAATAAAAAATAGGGCAAGGGGTGTAGCTCAGAGGTTAAATGCCCCTGGGTTCCATCCCCAGAACCTCAAAAGTAAAATTAAAAAAATATATAAAATAAATAAAATTCAATATATATAAAAATAAAACAAAAAGTAAATTCTAAGATACCTTTATATTTTAATTTTTTTTTTTTTTTTTTGGTGGTACTGAGGGTGGAACACAGAGGCCTTCTACCTCTGGGCTATACTCCCAGACCTATTTCATATTTTTATATGGACACTGGGTCTCACTAAGTTGCTGAGCGCCTCCTAAGTAACTGAGGCTGGCTTAGAACCCGTGCGATCCTGTCTCAGCCTCCCAAGTACTGGCATTACAAGCGTGCGCCACCACGCCTGGCTTATATTTTAAATTTTAAAAAATTACTGGCTGACTACGGCAGTGCACACTTGTTATCCAGTACTTGAGACACTGAGACAGGAGGATCGCAGGCTCAGGACAGTGCACGGCAATTCAGCGAGACCCTGTTACAAAATAAAAGTAAAATCGGGCTGGGGGTACAGTTCAGAGAAAAAGAATACAGTCTCCAGTACCACCAAAAATATTAACAATACTAATTTCTTTGCGGTAAGTAAATGATAAAAAGAATAACTGAGATAGCTAACTAGGAGCTGAGCGTGGTGGCGCACACTGTAATTCCAGTACCGGGGAGGCTGAGATGGGAGAATCGCGCAGGTGCGAAGCCTGACTCAGCTACTTAGTGAGAGCCAAATTAAAAAAAAAAAAATAGGTAAAAAGGTATAGTTCAGAGGTAGAAGGCCCCTGAGTTCCATCCTCATACCACAAAAAGTTAAAAATTAAAAGCAAATTAAAAAAAGAGGGCATCTAGACAGCTAACTGGCGTACATTTACTTTTAAGACCAGTGGATGAAGCGAATGAAGTGAAAACTACATCAGCGAGGAATGGCGGCTCCCGCCTGCGATCCCAGCACTTGGGAGGCTGAGACAGGAGGCTCACAGGTTCAAGGCCAGCCTTGGCAATGTGCAAGCCCTTGTTCAAAAGAAAAAAGAAAACGGCCTGGAGAGTCGGCTCAGTGGGGAAGCACTTGCACGGCTTCTGCAGGGCCTGGCTTCAAGCCCAAATCCAAACACTGAGATGCTGCGCGGACAGCGCGCCCGGCATGTGCGCCGCACTCAGTCACGGGAAGAGCGCGGCCACAGAGGGCCCGGACCGGCTGCGCGCAGAGTTTAGGAGCGGCTCCCACGAGCAACCTGGGTCTCGCAGCAACGTGCACCGCAATTTCTTTCCAAAATACTCATTTTTATAACAACAAATATTTATAAATTGCTCATGTATTTTTCTGTGAGCTTTGCTAATATTTATGCTTTTCTGGTATTTGTTCTTTCTACTCTTATTTCAAGATTTCCCACAAATTTCTGGAAAGTATGAAACAAAGTACTCAAGTAACCAAGCACTCAGATAGAACCAAGTACCACGAGTAAGCCATAAAAGGAATCAGTTAGCAAAGTATACTTTATCTATGTAATAAATAAATCTGTCGTGATAAGACTAACTTCTAATTTATGTAAAATAATCTCATTCATTTATGAAAAATAATGATCACTTTTATTTTACTATGGTCCAAACACTTAGACAAATACCTCTCTGATTATTAGTGTAAAGAAAACTGAGTAAATTTTATAGGCATACTTAAACTTCTGAGTAGCTGTCAACTATCATTTACTAAAATAGAATATATATATCTGTAAGCCGGGCCTGGTGGCGCACACCTGTAATCCCAGTACCTGGGAGGCTGAGACAGGAGGGCTGCAGGTTCGAGGACAGCCTCGGCAACTTGGTCAGACTCTCAGCAACCCAGAGACCCTGTTTCAAAATAGAAATAAAACAGGGCTGGGAGTGTAGCTCAGAGGTAGAACGTACCTGGGCTCAAACTACAGCACTATATGAAAAGGGAAAACTAAATATATATTTAATTTATACTGCTTCCAACTAAGATTTATACAAGTTTTTCATACTTAATTTTTAAATAAACATATCATGATTTAAAAAAATATTATCCATCATGTCTGCACAAGACTGAAATACAATATTCAAGCCAGACTGGTATTAAAAGCCTTCAAAGCCACCCCCAAACTGCTAGTAATATACAATGTGTGAAGTTCCAGCAAGCACGGCAGTTCTACGGCGCGCCCGCCCTACAACACTGAGCGGTACTTGCAGGCAAACATGATCCAGACCGCGCACGCCGACTCGGGGTAGGTGAAGACGCGCACGCGGACGGCCAGCCGCACCTGGTCTCCCCGGCAGCAGATGATCTCCTCGCAAAACGGGGACCTGGAGAAGAAAGAAAGCGCTCAGCTGACAAGAGACCACAGGCCTCGCTTCCCACCCAAATCGGTACTTAAACGCTGTCAAGCCAGACGTCGTGGCACACACCCGTAGTCCCAGTACCTGGGAGGCTGAGGCAGGAGGACTGCAGGTTTGAGGACAGCCCCGGGAACAGAGCGAGGCTCTCAGCAACCTAGGGCGACCCCGTTTCCAAAGAGAAACACAATACAGTACTGGCGAGGTAGCTCAGTTAGAATGCTCTTGGGTTCGACCCCAGCAATCCCCCCACAGAGAAGAGGTATTTAATATGTATTTTATTTATATATTTTGGTGCTGGGGGTTGAAGCCAGAGGCATCTATGTCCGAATTATATGCACAGCCCTATTTAATTTTCATTTTGAAACAAGATGTCACACTAAGTTGAAAAAAGGCTCACAAAGTCCCTGAGGCCGGACTTGGAAACCTGAGACCTCATGGTTATAAGTGCGAGCCGCCATGCCCAGTTAATAAGTATTTTAAATGTTGTCTCTGCTACCAAGGGCCTAGAAATTCTGGTTAAGCTGTTCAAACTATAGACTATTCCTTATAAGTCAGTAAATTTAAAGAATTATACTAGACAAGTCTAGAGACATTCAACTGAGATTTACCCAAAATTCCTGAGAAAATTATCCCAGACTATCTAGGGCTACACTTCAGACCCAACAAATCAAAAGCCGAACCAAGGATCCTCAGTGCGGTAAAAGTTCCCCAGCGACTCTGCTGTCACTCGCAGTAACTGCCAGACGCTCTGGTTTCTGATTCCTAAGCTAGACACGTTTATGAGCTCAGAAATGACTCCTCACCGAAGACAAGTGGCGAAGGCGCGCCTGGCATTCCTGTACACGAAGTGGATCGGGAACCCTTTAAAGGTGTGGCCGTCGGGCACGGCCCTCCGAATGGCGTCCTGAAACTCCTCATTGCCTGCAGAGATGCTTGTGGTACGCTCAAATTCATAAGATGCCAGCGCTGGAGATAAGAGGTAAGAAAGCTGGTCTTCCCAAACTGTCGTGAGGCCGAGATCCTACAGCAAGCAAAAAGCCAAAAAGTGATTTACATTCATATTTTTAAAATGAGAGCCGGGCATGGTAGTACACGCCTATAATCCCAGAGATAGAAGGACTTAGGTTCACAGCCAGCCTCTGCAAGTTTGTGAGGTCCTGTTTCAAATTACAAAAGAAGAAGCCGGGTGTGGTGGCGCACGCTTGTTATTCCAGCCTTCGGGAGGCTGAGACCTGAGGATTGCGGTTCGCAGCCAACCTCAGCTACTTAGTGAGGCCCTCTGCAACTCAGTGAGACCCGGTTTCAAAATAAAGAATAAAAAAATAGGGCAGGGGGGTGTAACTTGGAGGTCAAATGCCCCTGGGTTCCATCCCCAGACCTGCAAAAAAATAAATAAATTAAATAAAATAAGGCTGGGGTGTAGCTGAGAGACAGAACGCCCCTGGGTTCCATCCCTAGCACCACAACAAAACAAAAACAAGTAAAAGATGTTGAATATTTCAGTGGATGCCCCAAGAAAATTTTTTAAAGGTGTCATAAGTTTTTAGACTTCATATTAATTATTCTAGGGATACAAAGAAATAAAAAGAAACTATAGGTAATGGAGTTTTATTTCTTAGAAATAGCAAGGCTCAGGCTCTCCACTTTAGAACAGTCTACTGGAAAAGGCCACAGGGAATCATCCTTACGTGGAAGACACAGCGTCAAGAATTTGGGGACAGTATTTTACTTAACTTGAACGAGTACAGTACGACTGAATCTGCTAAGTCCTGCTGCTGCAGGGGAGAAGCAGGAAACCATCGGCATATAGTTCGAGGCAGCATTCGTGAGCATGTACTCTCTGAAAGGCGCCCATTTGACGACTGTAGACCCCCTGCCGCGGGCAGAGGAGGCTTAGCTCCTACAGATGCTAAAGGCGACCGTGGCCCACTTACAACACTGAAGGAGCGGGGTATCTAGACAGATGAACGGAAAGAACTAGACTTCTCAAAAGCTTTCTGCTGTCCTCCTAGCACTGGGAGGCTGTGACCGGAGGATGCAGGCTCGAGGCCAGACTCAGCAACTTAGTGAAACCGTTTCCAAATTAAAAAAAAAAAATAGGGCTTGAGCCGGGCTTGGGGGTGCACGTGTAACCCCAGCATTCGGGAGGCTGAGAACAGAGGAGGATCGCGGTTCGTGGCCAGCCTCAGCTACTTAGTGAGGCCCTCTGCAACTTAGTGAGACCGTTTCAAAATAGAGAATAAAAAATAAAAATTAGGGCAGATGGTGTAGCTCAGAGGGTGAATGCCCCTGGGTTCCATCCCCAGACCCACACACACAAAAAAAGGTTTGGGGTGCAGTCAGGGGTAGAATGCCCCTGGGCTCAATCCCCCGTACAACACACACACAGAGAAAGTTTTCTGAAATTCTGACTTTAGCTTTTTTGTTTTGTTTTGTTTTTGCCTTTAAAGAAAACGAAGGCTGCCATGGAGATGGCCAGGCTCCCTGGAAGGTGTCCTCTGCACTCTGCCCCAAGGCGCCCTTGAGATGGCCTCAATTCTTTCTTTCTTTCTTCCTTCCTTCCTTTCTCTCTCTCTCTCTCTCTCTCTCTCTCTCATTGTACAGATTGAATCCAGGACATTACACCTCTGAGCTACACTCCCATACCTTTTTATTTTTTTTTTTTTTTGGTGGTTCTGGGGTGGAACCCAGAGGCTTTCTACCTCCAGGCTATACTCCCTGACCTATTTTTTATATTTTATTCGGTCTCAAGGTCTCACTAGATTGCTGAGAGCCTCACTCAGTAGCTGAGGCTGGCTTTGAACCTGTGCGATCCTCCTGTCTCAGCCTCCCAAGTGGGGGATTAAAAGCGTGCCCACCACGCCCGGCCTTTGTCTTTTTATTTTTGAAACAGGGTCTCACTGAGTTGCAAAGGGTCTCACTAAGCAGCTGAGGCTGTCCGCGAACCATAATCCTCTGGTTTCAGCCTCCCAAATGCTGGGATTACAAGTGTGTGCCACCAGGCCCAACTTAAATTTAGTATTTTCAATGGAATAATTATATTTGAATAAATCTTTTCAGAAAAGGAGAAATCTATACAGTGTGCTATTTAGCCATCGTCTGACCCTAAGATATGAACAAGTCCATATTCTTTGTTTCTAGGAGAAATAGTTAATTCTACAAGTATTAGGGAATTAGGCTTTTTCCCCCCCTTTGGCAGTACTGGAGATTGAATTTTCCGAGACTTGAGTACTGAGCTGAATCCCCGCCCTTCTTATTTGTTTAATTTTGAGATAAGGCCTCACCAAGTTGCCCAGGCTGGCTTTAAACACAGTCCTCCGAGCAGCTGGGCGATGGCCTGGTGCCACTGCGTCCGGAGAATCTGGCAATGCTGGGGTTGTTTTGTGGTACTGAGGATACAATACAGGAGCATTCCGCCTCTGAGCTCCACCACCAGCCCCTATTCTCTATTTTGAAACAGGATCTCAGTAAGCTGCGGAGGCCTCCCTACGGAGCCGCGGCTGGCCTGAACCGCGATCCTCCGGCGTCAGCCTCCCAAGCGCTGGGATCACAAGCGTGCGCCACCACGCGGAGCTGAGTCTTGAGTTTTCGAACTTAACTCTCATGACAGTCAAAACTAGAAGCACCCGAAATCCAGGGACCCAATTTCCACATTCCCTTTGTTCAGGGGAACCGTGACTGGCCCCTCAGAGCGCCAGACCCCGAGCCCCCAGCCCCAGGCGCAGGTGCGCGTCCCACCTTCCTGTGCTCGGCCACCAGCAGCCGCAGCTGCATCTCGATCTCGTTGCTCGTCGCCGACGCGTCCAGGGTGGACGCGCACAGCGGCGGGAAGGGAGGCAAGGACGCCGTGGCCCCCGGCGCGCACACGGACTTGATGGCTTCCTCGCTCATGGGCTTCCATTTGGACTCGTCGTTCAAATCGAACACGCAGGTGTCCACCGCGTCGGAGGGCTGGCAGTTCCCCAGAAACATCTGGTGGTTGAACACGCAACCCACTGTTCGATACGGGTACAGCGGCCTGGGCTGCTCGGCCAGCGGGGGCTCGTCGGGGTTGGCGGGTTTGTGGAGGTACCTGAAAAATGAAACGGGCAATGAGCATGAGCGGAGGGCGTGCTCCCGGACGCACGGCCCCCAGGCCAGCTTCAGACTACGTCCACACTCCGTGACGCCCTGGTAACCGGGCGGTACATCTTCTGTAGAAACCAGCTTTATTCCTTTAATAAGATGTCCTGTGTGTCTTGTCAAGATCCAAAAAGTTTATCTCGGCCCGGAGGGGTGGCGCACGCTTGGAATGCCCGCATCCAGGAGGCTGAGAAAGGAGGACCGCGGTTCGCGGCCAGCCTCAGCTACTCAGTGAGACCCGTTTCAAAATAAAGAATAAAATATGGAGCTGGTGTAGCTCGGTGCCTCTGGGTTCTATCCCCAGCGCTGCAAAAAAAAAAAAAAAAAAAAAAAGCTTATCTCAGAAAATACAATTAGCCGGGCATGGTGGCACATGCTTGTAATCCCAGTGTTTGGGAGGCTGAGACCGGAGGATCGTGGTTTGTGGACAGCCTCAGCTACTACTTAGTGAGGCTCTTTACAACTCAGTGAGACCCTGTTTCAAAATTAAAAGAATAAAAAATAGGGGCAGGGGGTGTAGCTCGGAGGTCAAATCCCCTGAGTTCCATCTCCAGACCTGCAAAAAATAAAAAAAATAAAAAAAAGAAAGTAAATACAATTAAAGCCAGGCATGGTGGCGCATGCTTATAATCCCAGTACTTGGGAGGCTGAGACAGGAGAATCACAGGTTCAAGGCCAGCCTTGACAACTTAGTAAGGCCCTCTGCAACTTGGACCCTATTTCCAAATAAGAAATAAAATCAGGCTGGGGAATTAGCTTAGAGGTAAAATACCTCTGGGTTCAATCTCAGGTTCCATACACACAAAAATGAAAATACAATTAAAGTAATGTAGCTGTGTGAGTGGGCATGGCTAACCGGAATGCTCATAAACCACAGAGACAGAGGACCGGAACGGGGAGGCGGCCCGCAACCGCGTCTGTGCAAAACTCAGCAAGTGAGGAATTGAAGGGGAACTGAGAACAACCTTCAGAAAGAAGTCCCGAGCCGGGGTGCTGGCGCTCGCACAGAACCCCAGGATGCGGAGGCCGAGACAGGAGGAGCTCGGGGACGTAGCCAGCCTCAGCCACTCAGTGAGGCCCTCTGTAACTTAGCGACACCCTGTTTCAAATCAGAATAAAAACAGGGCCGGGAGCCAGGCGTGGCGGCGTGTGCCTGTAATCCCAGCATTAGGACCGCTGAGACAGGATCACAGTTCATGGACGGCCTCAGCTACTTAGGCCCTTTGCAATTTAGTGAGAGCCTGTTTTAAAGTAAAGAATAAAAAATAGGTCTGGGGGTGAGCGCGGAGGTAGAATGTCCGTCCCTGGGTTCCATCCCCAGTAATGCAAAAAAAAAAAAGAAAGAAAGAAAGAAAGAAAGAAAGAAAGAAAGAAAGAAAGAAAAGTAGAGTTAAATAATAAACATTTACTTCCATTTCAATACCCTAACACCCAGTTGCCTAACCTGTGTCCTGTTAAACTCTCCCAGAAGGTGACGGTCCCGTCGGTGCCGCAGGTCATGACCCAGGCGTGCGGGGCCCCCTTGGCCTTGGTGCCAACGCAGACAAAGGCTTCCAGCCCGTACCCGAGAAGCAGGCTGCAGAGGAGGTTGGCGTGGTCCTCGCAGTCGCCCTGGGGGGAGGCGCTCGTTAGCATCTTCATGGCTCCCGCCGACACTCAGACACTCAGTACAAGATGCGAGTGAGAACATTCATTTGCTTTTGTTTTTAACGGTAACAGGGGTGCAACCCAGGGGATCATACCTCTGAGCTCCACCCCAGCCCCATTTTTCATCTGTCTACCTACCTAGCTAGTTATCTGCAGTACTGGGGATAGAGCCCCAGCCCTACTTTTCACTCACTCACTCAATTTATTTATTTGCAGTACTGGGGATGGAACCCAGGGGGCATTCTGCCTCTGAGCTACACCCCAAGCCGTTTTGCTGGGGGCCTTGCTAAGTAGCTGAGGCTGGCCTTCAACCTGCAACCCTCTGTCTCAGCCTCCCAAGTACTGGGGTTACAGATGTGCACCACCCCACCTGGCTCAGGAAGCTTTTTTATTATTATTATCATTATTATTATTTTATTTTTTTGGTGGTACTGGGGTTCCTAGAAGCCCTTCTACCTCCGGGCTACACTCCCAGACCTATTTTTTTTATACATTTTTTATTTGGAAACAGGGTCTCTTAAGCCAGGGCAGCTGGCTTTGAACCTGTGCGATCCTCCTGTCTCCGCCTCCCAAGCACGGGGATTACAAGCGTGCACCACCACGCCCGGAGTCTTCTCAGGAAGCTTTTATTTTGTATTTTTTTGCAGGTCTGGGATGGAGCCCAGGGAGATTGGACCTCGGAGCTACATGCCCTGTCCTTTTTATCCTTTATTTTGAAATAGGGTCTCACTAAGTTGCAGAGGGCCTCACTAAGTAGCTGAGGCTGGCAGGGAAACACAATCCTCAAGTGTCAGCCTCCCGAATGCTGGGATTACAAACGTGCGCCACCACGCCTGGCTCAGGAAGCTTTTAATAGATGAAGAGTTAAAGGACATGAATAAGCAGGCTGAAAAATCATTGAAGTATTAAAGGAAAAACCAGTCAAATTAGACCAAGTTACTACTTGTAATCCCAGCACTCAGGAGGCTGAGACAGGAGGATAGCGGTTTGCGGACAGCCTCAGCTACTTAGTGAGGCCCTTTGCAACTCAGTGAGACCCTGTTTCAAAATAAAGAATAAA
This sequence comes from Muscardinus avellanarius, assembly GCF_963383645.1. Lineage (NCBI taxonomy): Eukaryota > Metazoa > Chordata > Mammalia > Rodentia > Gliridae > Muscardinus > Muscardinus avellanarius. The sequence continues at coordinate 64,319,341 of NC_137803.1, read as the reverse complement.
AAATAGGGCTGGGGGTATAGCTCGGTGGTAGAATGCCCCTGGGTTCCATCCCCAGTACTGCAAAAAACTAAACAAACAAAAAAATTAATCCAAGTTATAGCATCTACATATGATAATATCAAGGAAATACGTCCACGGGAAGTGACAGAACACCCTGGCGACACCAGGCTGGGTGAAGGCTGCTCCGCCTCACTTCCCCTCTGCCTTCCAGACTCTCTTTGCCATGGTTTTACTTTTACAATTAAAACTGTGAAGATGCACACAGAAAATATGATCGTACGTCCTGTGCAAAGACACTTTACCATATCAGGCAGCGTGGCTACAGTTACGTAAGGGCATGTGTTTACATACGGGACACTGTGGGCGCAGGCCAAGGGGAGGGCAGACTGCGCTGGGCAGAGACTGAACTGACGGACGCCGCAGCAGCGCCCCCGCGCGTGCGCCCCACGCCACTATACCCCACAGCCCTACACAGCCACACTGCACACCCTCAGCCCTACACAGACACACACTCCACACCCTCAGCCCTACACAGACACACACTCCACACCCTCAGCCCCACACAGACACACACTCCACACCCTCAGCCCTACAGACACACACTCCACACCCTCAGCCCTACACAGACACACACTCCACACCCTCAGCCCCACACAGACACACACTCCACACCCTCAGCCCTACACAGACACACACTCCACACCCTCAGCCCCACACAGACACACACTCCACACCCTCAGCCCCACACAGACACACGCCCGCACGTTTTCCAGCTGCTCAGTGCCAAATCCAGGGCTCCACCCCCTGGGCAAGTGATCTAACGCAGGGCGGCTCCCCAGTCCCACAACGACATTTGTTTTTAACTAACTGTAATAAGACAAAAAACATTTGATAATTACTAGCTTTAAAAATATTATAGACAACCTTTTAGACCTAGTACCTCTAACCTGAAGTTTTTATCACATAAACAAAATTCGTAACAAAAACAGACATTCAAGGCAAAAACTCATTCCTACTAATACATGAAACTGGAAGCACGTATACGCTCGTTAAAAGTTCCTAAGAGAGTAAACAGTCACGTAAACTCTACATACCGACTCAAGAATAATAACCACTAAGAGGTGGAAATCACAAAATGTGCCACCACGTGGAAGTGTCCAGAGCCTGATGTCATATTGTGAAGCCAGTGGGTGCAGTGGGAGGCTGGGGCAGGAGGACGGGGCTCCCAGCCCCCCAGACTTTATAAATGCAAAATAAAAGCCAGGTGTGTGGGCGCACGCTTGGAACCCCACGCTTGGGAGGCTAGGACAAGACGCGGGTTCCTGGTCCTCAGGTCCTCAGTGAGGCCTCTGCAACTCAGCGAGACCGTTTCAAAATAAGAGTAAAATAGGGCTGGGGGTGTAGCTCGGAGGCAGAGTGCCCCTGGGCCCCATCCCCAGCACCACACACACACACACACACACACACACACACACACACACACAAGTGGGCCCGGGGTGTAGCTCAGAGGTAGACTTTCCCCGGGTTCAATACAAAGTAGCCATAACAACAAGATTATCCAGCAAGACACAAAGTTTTCATAACCTACTTATAACTGTAGAAAGATGATCCATGTACTGAAAAAAGAGATGACAAATGGGCAACAGAATTGCGGGCAAAGTTCCCCTTTACTGCTGTAATGCTTCTGTTTGAGTAACAAAACTATTTTATTTTTATTTTTTCTGGGGGGGAGTGTTGGGGATGAAACCCAGGGGCATTTGACCTCTGAGCTACATCCCTGTCCTATTCTTTATTCTTTACTTTTGAAACAAGGTCTCAACTGAGTTGCAGAGGGCCTCACTAAGTAGCTGAGGCTGTCCAGGAACCGTGATCCTCCGGTCTCAGCCTCTCAGATGCTGGGATTACAAGCCTGCCCACCACGCCCAGCTAACAAAACTATTTTAAATAATTTTCAAGCATCTACTTTAGAATACGCTTTCCCTTTAAAACAAGCCAGACATGGCAAGTGCTCCCATAATCCTAGTGCTTCAGAAGCTGAGGGGAGGATCACAGAGTAGAAGCCGGTGGCAACAATTTAGCAGGATCCTGTTTCAAAATAAAAAATAAAAAGGAGGTGGGCGTGGTGGGCTCGCTTGTAATCCCAGTACTTGGGAGGCTAAGACAGGAGGACGGTAAGCCAGCCTCAGCTACTTAGCAAGGCTCTCTGCAACTCAGTGAGACCGTTTCAAAATAAAGGATAAAAAATAGAGCCAGGAATATAGCTCGGAGGTAGAGTGCCCCTGGGTTCCATCCCCAGACCTGCAAATAAATAAATAAATAAATAAAAATTCCTTTACTAAAATTGAACCATTAAAAAAAGCCTAGCAGCCAGCGTGGTGGTGCGCACTCGTGACCCAGCGCTCGGGGGCCGGGGCAGGCTCAGGGCTAGAAGCCAGCCCTGGCAACCAAGCCCAACGCCAGCAACAGACGTTCCCTTCAACTATGCAATTCGAGGCTGTTTTGCCGTCTCCATTCTGTACCGGCGTCTTCTCTTTCTGAGCAAATGTTAAGACGTGAATTGCTCCGTTGAGCTGGCTGCGGTCAAGGCGCTACCTCCAGGCCACGGTCTACCCTGGTTTCTGACAGTGCTTACCGGTCCTCGCCCGGCAGAGACCACAGTTATGTATGGAACAGAAAACGAAGGCGCCATGTTTTCTCCTTTAAGTTTAGAGATCTTGCAAGGTTTATGGAAAAAGGTGAAATCGAGACTTGAGTTCAAGTTGGCAGCATAACGCACTTTTCTTTTTTTGTGGTATTGGAAGTTGAACCCAGGTGAGTCTACGACCCCTAGCCCGACTTTTTTATTTTGAAAGGTCTTGCTAGATTAATGAGAGGCTCACTATTTGCTGAGGATGTCCTCAAACCTGTGATCTTCCTGTCTCAGCCTCCCAACTTCTGGGATTACGAATGTGCACCACCATGCCTGGCTCATTTTTGAAACAGGGTCTCCCTAAATTGCAAAGGGCCTCAGTAAGCTGCTGAGGCTAGCCTCAAACCTGCGATCCTCCTGTCTCACCCTCCAAGTACTAGATTACAAGCGTGAGCCGTGGCGATTTCTGTTAAGCCTTTTACAAGGCTCTGAGAGTTCAGAGCACCTGCCAGCTCGCTCTGCCTCCAGCCGGTGAGTGCGGTACCTTGTTCCGACAGAGAAAGGCCAGCAGGGTGCACCACTGCTCCTGTTTGCCACCGCCTCCGATGACAGGGGCGCGCTCGTACCCCAGGACGTTGACAAATCGTGCGGCTTGCCTCGGTGTATCCAGAAGCCGTCCGGCTCGCAGAGGCTTGACGTAGGAACAGACTGGTCTATTGATCCCGTTCTCATCCTGGAAGAGCATCTGGTTTCAGAATGGAATAGCGCGACACACGGGAAAAGACCGCGCTCTTCCATCCCCGTCAACTGGAGCTCACTACAGATCAGAATTCTACTGCACGAACGGACTTCCACTGGCCAGATACACTTTCCAATCACAAAGTCAACGCAACACGCGGACACCGGCTGTGAGCTCAGGGAGCTCTCCCGGAGCCTACGCACCTGCGCGAAGATCTTGACGAGCCGCGCGCTGTGCGAGGGCCGGATTTGCAGGTACTCCCTCCACCACTGCTTGGCGTACACCAGGAACAAGCGCTCCTTCTCCGCGGTCTTCTGCCGCTCCAGAGCAAGCTTGAAATGCAAGGGGCGCCTTCAGCTTCTCCCGGCCTCTTGCCAGGACGAAGGCACCAGCCGCCTCCGTGCAGGGGCCGTGCGCACTCAGCCGCACTCCACATCCAGGCAGTCAGAGCCATCTTCCCAAGACAGAAATTTTTAAAGAATTTCCTTGTTCAAAACCCTTGCATCAGCCGGGCGTGGTGGCGCACGCTTGTAATCCCCACACTGGGGAGGCTGAGACAGGAGGACCGCACAGGTTCGAAGCCAGCCTCAGCTACTGAGTGAGGCTCTCAGCAACTTAGTGAGACCCTGTTTCCTAATAAAATATAAAATAGGTCTGGGAGTGTAGCCTGGAGGTAGGAAGCCCCTGGGTTCCACCCTCAGTACAACCAAAAAAAAAAAAAAACACCCTCGCATCACTTTGCACGGCTCTGAACTGCCTGCCCGGGCTCATAACCGGCACCTTCCTCGTCCTTCTCTCGCCCCATCCTCACGGGAACTCGGTGGGGTACTTTGTTCTTCTTTTGTGTGTGGTATTGGGAACTGAATCCAGGGGCATTCTACCACTGAGCTACACTCCCAGCCCTATTTATTACGACTGTTCTTATTTTGAAACAGGGTCTCACGAAGTTGCCGAGGCTGGCCTTGAACCTGGGATCCTGCCTCGGCCTCCCGAGGACCGGGCTTACCAGCGTGCATGCCCACGCTGTGTGGGGCCGCGTGGGCACTGGCTCTGCGCTGGCCACGCTCCCAGCGCCCGGGAGGTCCAGGCCGTCCGTCCAGGACCGGCTGCTCGCCTTGCTTGGCAGACCTCCCCAGCCACCTGGCCCAAGCCGCCCCACAGCCCAGGCGCCCAGGCATTCCACATGCAACCCGCTGCTCGCCGGGGTCTCCTGAGCGCGCAGGCTGCAGGCTGCCTTGAGCACCGCCACACCCCAAGGCCCTCGGCGAAGGCTCGTGGCACTTCGGTGAGAGGGCTGCTGGGAACCGAATCCGGGGGCACTCTGCCTCTGAGCTACACCCTCAGCCCTTTGTATTTTGAAACAGGGCCTCACTAGGCTGCCGGGGCCGGCCTCAAACCTCTGATCCTCCTGTCTCAGCCTCCCAAGCTCTTTAAGATTAAGAAACACACACATATTTTGTGTGGTGCTGGGGAATGAACCAGGGGCATTCTCCCAAGCCCTACTTTGATTTTTAGTTTGAAACAGGGTCTACTAAGTTGCTGAGGCTGACACTGAGCCTGCAATTCACCTGTCTTTACTTAGAGTACTAGGATTCTAAGTGTGCACCACACCAGTCTTAATAATTTTTTTTTCTTTTCTTTATGGTACTAGGGAGTGTGCCCGGCGGCATCCTACCTGAGCTATACCCCTCTTTAAATTTTTGAAACAGGATCTCACTAAGTTGTGGAGGGTCAGTTGCAAGTCTGAGACCCTCCTGTCTCAGCCTCCCAAGCGCTGGGAGCAGAGGGATGCACCACTACTTACTTATTATTTATTTATTTATTTTTTCAGTGCCGGAGACAGAACCCAGGGCCCTTCAACCTCCAAGCTACACCCCCAACCCTATTTTTTTTTTTTTTTTTTTTGCAGGTCTGGGGGTAGAACCCAGGGCATACCACCTCCAAGCTCTACCCTCTGCCCTATTTTTATTCTTTATTTTGAAACCAGGTTTTGGGTTTCACTGAGTGGCAGAGGGCCTCACTAAGTAGCTGAGGTTGTCTACGAACCATGATCCTCCAGTCTCAGCCTCCCGTCCAACCCTATTTTTTATTCTTTATTTTGAAACAGAATCTCACTGAGTTGTGGAGGGCCTAAGTAGCTAAGGCTGTCTGCGAACCTCGAATCTCCTGTCTCAGCCTCCCAAATGCTAGTTTTACAAGCGTGTGCCACTATGCCCGGCTCAATAAATATTTATTTTTGTTATTTATTTACTTATTTGCAGAACTGGGCATGGAACCCAGCTACACCCCCAGCCCAATTTTTTATTCTTTATTTTGAAAAAGGGTCTAAGTTGCAAAGTATCTCATTAAGTAGTAGCTGAGGCTGTCCGCGAACCGCGATCCTCCTGTCTCAGCCTCCCGAATGCTGGGATTACAAGCATGCACCACCACGCCCGACACAATACTTTTTTTTTTGCGGTACTGGGGGTGGAACCCAGGGGCTGTTCTACCTCCGGGCTACACTCCCAGACCTATTTTCTTTTTTTCTTTCTTTTTTTTTTTTTTTTTGGCGGTACTGGGGGTGGAACCCAGGGGCTGTCCTACCTCCGGGCTATACCCCCAGACCTATTTTATACTTCATTTGGAAACAGGGTCGCACTAAGTTGCTGAGAGCCTAAGTACTGAAGCTGGCTTAAAATATTTATTGTGCCAGGCATAGTGGCCAGGCGTGGTGGCGCACGCTTATAATCCCAGTACTTGGGAGGCTGGGACAGAAGGACCACACAGGTTTGAAACCAGCCTCAGCTACTTAGTGAGGCTCTCAGCAACATAGTCAGATTCTGTTTCCAAATAAAGTATACAATAGGTCAGGGAGTGTAGCCCAGAGGTAGAGGCCCCTGGGTTCCATCCCCAGCACTCCCCCCAAAAAATTAGTGACTAAAATAAAGACAAAATCTGGGAAATATACCAAAAAAAAGAATGAACTCATGCTTCAGTTTTTTGGTTTTTTTGGTTTTTTTTTTGCAGTGCTACGGGTTGAACCCGGGCATTCTACCCCCAAACTATACCCCCTGCCCCATTTTTTATTTAGAAACAGAGTCTCACTGAGTTGTAGAGGACCTCACTAAATAGATGAGGCTGGCCCTGCGATCCTGTCTCTGCCACCCAAGGGCTGGGATTACAAGTGTGCTGTAACCACGCTTGGCTGCATGTTTCAGTTATTAAAAGTGATAAGTAAGCCGGGCTTGGTGGCACACGTTTGTAATCTCAGCATTCAGGAGGCTGAGACAGGAGGATTACAATTCGATGCCAGCCTCAGCTACTTAGGCCCTTTGCAATTCAGTGCGACTCTGTTTCAAAATAAAGAATAAAAAATAGGACTGGGGCCGGGTGTGGTGGTGCACACTTGTAATCCCTGTATTCAGGAGGCTGAGACTAGAGGATCACGGTGCACAAACAGCCTTATCTACTTAGTGAGGCCCTCTGGAACTTAGTGAGACCCTGTTTCAAAATAAAGAATACAAGCCGGGCGTGGTGGCACACACTTGTAATCCCAGCGCTTGAGAGGCTGAGACAGGAGGATCAATCGCACAGGTTCGAAGCCAGCCTCAGCTACTTAGTGAGGCTCTCATCAACTTAGTGAGACCCTGTTTCCAAATAAAAATATAAAATAGGTCTTGGAGTGAAGCCCGGAGGTATAAAGCCCCTGGGTTCCACCCCTAGTACCACCAAAAAAAAAAAAAAAAAAAAAAAAAAAGAATACAAGCCGGGCATGGGGATGCACACTGTAATCCCAGCATTCGGGAGGCTGAGACAGGAGGATCGCGGTTCCCAGACAGCCTCAGCTGCTTATAGTGAGGCCCTCTGCAACTCAGTGAGACCCTGTTTCAAAATAAAGAATAAAAAATAGGGCTGGGGGTGTCGCTCAGAGGTAGAATGCCCCTGGGCTCCATCCCCAGTACTGCAAAAAAAATAAAAAATAATAAACAAAAAAAGGACTGGGGTGTGTGGCTCAGAGGTAGAATGCCCGAGTCAATCCCAATGCCCCTAAAGGAGGACCCTCGGGCTTGGGGTGCAGCTCCAAGGTATTGCAGCGCAGAGGAGCTGGTGCCCAGGGCAAGTCCTGGCTCAGGAGGGAGAGAGGCGCCTGTAGATTTCTTAGTGTAATGAAAGTAACTACAGAGAACTCAAGTGTTTCCTCATGTACACGCCCTGGGAACTTACAGGTGAGTAGACTGGCACACACAGGTACTCACGCGTACGTACTCATCTGAGCACTCTCGGGCTGGCTCTGAGCTGCGGTTTCAGGTGGTACACTACCCAGTCCTCTCAGACACCAGGGAAAAGGGGAGAGGAGATTGCAGACCAGGAAGGAAGAGGTTGTTTCAGGAAAACACAGTAGGCGTTATTTGCCTGGCAGAGGGGCTCGCTACTTAAAACCAAGAAAGCCCTCGCCCTTTCCGGGCCAGGCCTCCTTCCTCGCCCCCAGCAGCCCGATCTCAAGCAGATGGCCACTCTAAGCAGGGCGCTTCCCGCTGGACAGGCGCCGTGCATTGGAAGCACACTCAGAGGGCGGAGGCTCAAACCATGACCACTCACCTGCATGTTCACCACCTCCTGCGACAGCGTCTGAGCGAGCGGTGGGTACATTTCAAGTTTTATATTTAAAATCCCCACAGACACTTTTGACTCTGTGCCTATAAATATAAATAAAGGTTCAATACTATGTATATTTAATTACTTATTTATTTTTTGCGGTACTGGGGATGGAACCCAAGGGCATTTAACCTCCAAACTACATCCCCTACCCTATTTTTAATTCTTTATTTGAAACAGGGTCACTGAGTTGCAGAGGGCCTAAGTAGCTGAGGCTGGCCGCAAACTGCGATCCTCCTGTCTCAGCCTCCCGAGTGCTGGGCTGACAAGCGCGCCACCGCGCCCGGCCGACAAAAACAACCTAAAGGCCTGGTGCTTTCTACTTAAATGAGGCAGGTAACGCTCAGCTTTACCCTTAATGATATTGGCCACATCGAGCTGGCTTTGTCTCACAAAGGTGTTCACATAACTATAAGACAACTCCTTTGTCTTCTAATTGCACTTTAAGAAACTGTTTTTTGGCACTGGGGATGGAATCCAGGGGCAGTCTACCTCCAAGCCACACCTCCAGCCCTAAAGTTTATTCTTTATTTTGAAACAGGGTCTCACTGAGAAGAAACTTTTCATCGGGTGTGGTGGGCACGCTTGTAATCCCAGCATTCAGGAGGCTGAGACCGGAGGATCGCAGCTCACAGACAGCCTCAGCTATTAGTGAGGCCCTCTGCAACTCAGTGAGACCCTATTTCAAAATAAAGAATAAAAATAGAGCGGGGGGTGTAGCTCGGAGGTCAAATACCCCGGGTTCCATCCCCAGACCTGCAAAAAAAAAAGGAAAAAGAAAGAAACTTTTCTGATCTAATGGAATAGGGATTCTTTAGTTTAACTGTCCTTAAATGGATAATATCTTGCTGGGCGTGGTGGCGCACGCGTGTAATCCCTACGCTTGGGAGGCAGAGACATGCAGCTTCAAAGCCAGTCGTGCTGGTTTGAGAGAACCTTTTTCCAAATAAAAAAAAGTATAAAAATAGAGAGTAGCCTGGAGGTAGAAGGGTTTTCAGGAACCCCAGAACCACTTTAAAAAAAAAAAAGGACACCACCAACCAGCCTTCCATGAGTACAAACCAGAGGGAATGCTGGATGTTGGTGTCTCATTCTGCCTCCAGGAAGGGCAAGGAGGGAAACACCCTACCCTTGGAGCTGCCGCCAGCTTCGCGCCCTCGCGGCGATGCCGACTGCCAGTGCACGCCGGCCCGGAAGAGCTCGGACACAAGTGCCTGGCGCGCCTGACTCGGCCGGCTTGGAGGATTACTGCTTGGGCTTGGGCCTTTCCTTTTGGAGCTGAACCTGGGCATTCTACCTCGGAGCTACCCCAGCCCTGGTGATTTTTTGTTTCGAAACAGGTGTCATTAGGCTGGGGGCCTTGCAGAGTCGCTGCCACCCTCATTTCAGCACCCAGGTACTGGGACTGCACGTGTGCACCGGTTTTAAAGACAAATAAGTAGGAATGTTTCTTGAAAATAAATAGCCTACATAAAACTTTTTTTCTCTACACATATCCGAGTCTGACTTAAAAGCCAAACCCAAGTCACTAAGGCTGCGCCGTCTGCTGGCCGGCCAACTGCACGGACGTCTCAACCTCAAAGGAGTTGCATCAGGTGCCATGCAGAAAGCCAGGAAACTCAGGCTCTGCTCTAGCATTTTATGAACCTATGTATTCCATATGTTCATATGTACACCTGTAACACATTGCATGTGCTACATATGTAACACATATGTATTACGGAGCAGGCAGGTGCAAGAGACCACGGACGCTGACCAGAGGACAGGCACTCAGACACTCAGACAGGCGGCCTGCTTCCCACGAGCCACCCTACGTGCCTCCTCCGAGGGGAGCCCGTGAGGTGAAGGGGCTCTGGACCCCAGGCGCACCAGAGAGGCAAGCACGGTTCAGACACGTATGTGTGCATATCAAAAATCCTCTTTTCATCAGAGCCTTGTAATTTTCAAGTAAATGAAATTAAAAACTTTCACAGCTAAGCTGGGTGGGGTGATGCACGCTTATAATGCCAGCACTTGGGAGCTGAAACGGGAGGATCATGGTTTGCAGAGAGCCTCAGCTACTTAGTGAGACCTTGTTTCAAATAAAAATTAGGACCGGGCGTGGTGGCGCACACTTGTAATCCTCGTGCTTGCGAGGTGGAGACAGGAGGATCACTCGGGTTCGAAGTCAGCTGCGCTGGCTTAAGAGACCCTTTTTCCAAATAAAAATATAAAATAGGTCTGGGAGTGTAGCCTGGAGGTAGAAGGGTTTCCAGGAGCCCCAGCACCACCAAAAAAAAAAAAAAGGACTAAAGGTCTATCTTGGAGGTAGAATGCCCCTTAGTACTGAAAAAAAAAAAAAAAAAAAAGAAAAAGAAAAAAGGCGTTCACAGCTGGACATGGTGGCACATGCCTGTAATCCCATTCCTTGGGAGGCTGAGACAGGAGAATCACAGGTTTGAAGCCAGCCTCAACAACTTAGTGAGACCCTGTTTCAAAATAAAAAATAAAATTGAGCTGGAGGTGTATCTTGAAAGGCAGCCTTTGAGCTCAACCTTCAGTGCCAAAAGCTTTCAGAATTCCTGTTTTCCAGAAAGAAAAGTTTCCTGAGGACAGGCTCGCCTGGTTGTCAAGAACTACTCTGGTGTGATTCTTCAAGATACTCCCAAGGACTATGATTGGAATTCTAACGAAATTCTACTTCCCTCCTGGCTTATAAAACTACTTTGGAGACATACAAATGTATTTAAAAAGTGAGCTTGTGAAATGGTCGACAGCAACACTAATCATCATACCTACACCCATAAGCTCCACAGTCAGACTGGTCGCTCCATTTTCTGAGCCCAAAACAGATCGCCATTCAAGGAAATAGGATGCCACTAAGGTGGTCTCCGCAAATATGTCAGTTTTGATTAGCACCATATGAACTGGGTCACTTATGGAGAGCATTGTTGTTGAGTCCGCCATTCTAGTTCCGTCGCCTGGCAAGATAAACCAAGAAGAAAATGCCACGTTAATATTCAGTTAGTCAGACACAGGACTCTTGCTGAAGAGTGTAATAAATAAAAAGCTCAGTAACTTTGTCTTTCAAGAGTTGACACGAAGCCGGCGTGGTGGCGCGCGTATCCCAGCGTTCGGGAGACGGAGGCAGGAGGATCGTGTTCGCGCACAGCCTCGGCTACTTAGTGAGGCTCTCAGCAACCCAAGTGAGACCCTGTTTCCAAATAAGAAATAAAATTGGGCTGGGGATTAGCGCGGTGGAATGCCTCTGGGTTCCATCCCCAGTGTCGCACGCACGCACACGCGTGTGCACACACAAGAGTTACGACAAGATCGTTTCTCATCCCCTCAGTCTCCAGCACCCGTCAACAGCACTGCATACATGGCAGACACTTTACTATTACCAGTAAGGAGCCAATATTTAACATGATCTAAAAATAATCCTCATGGAAAACTAACTGGAAAACAGGAGAAAGCAAACGAGGAGGAGGGCAGAGTTGTTTAAATCAAGAGCAGCGCTGGAGAGAGAGAACACTGAAGCAAGCCGGCCACTGCCCATCTCTCCCGACAGCAAGCTGCAGTCGGTCACAATAACCTACCAGATTCATTAGTTAAATACTTGACTGCTCCTTACCTAAACTTTCTCTGTGCACTTCAAGCAAAAAGCCATCATGAAAATCCGGTTCACAGGCACAGGGAACAGGCTTAGAGCGAAAACGCTGGTTTCGATAATGTAAACATAACGTGAAAGTTGAACAAACTTGTCCCGGTAAAGGCTCAGGTTCCTGAAGATGTTCCAAGAAAGCTTTTCCACCCAGAACCTGAAGGTAAAGATACCTCCGTGTTGGGTCAATATTAGCTGTAAAGTGCAGCAATATGTGAGGAGATGCCACAAAGCCTGGGACGCGACAGACATCAGGAAAACACTTGACTGAACTAGAACCCGAGACTGGGAGAGCACGCACTGCCGGGCCGGCCGCCGCGGGGCCGGGCAGGGGCCTCTCCTTAAAGCTGCTTATAAGACTCCCTCCCCGCCGCGAACCTCACACAGCTGTCAACTCGGCGAGCCTATGGTCAGATATTTATGCCACTAAAGAAGCAAAGCTGGGCCGCTGTGGCGGCAGACCCCTGGATTCCAACACTGGGAGGCTGGCACACGATGGGGCAGCTCCAAGGACAGCCTCGGGAGGAGACTCTCGGTAACCTAGCGCGTCTGACCCCGGGTCAGAACAAAACAAAACAAAAAGGACCGACGGCACAGCTTGGAGACGGAACGGCCTGCGTGCACCCCCGTGCCACCACGGCCCCAAAGAGCAAATACAGAAACTGTACAGTTTTAGGTAAAACGTAAACACCTAACATGCAACTTAGTGAGGCCCTGTTTCAAAATTTAAAAATAAGCCGAGTGTGGTGGGCACGCTTGCAATCCCAGCACTTGGGAGGCTGAGACAGGAGGATCCAGGTTCGCAGACAGCCTCAGCTCTTAGTGAGACCCTGTTTCAAAATAAAGAATAAAAAATAGGGCTGGGGGTGTTGTTCAGAGATAGAATGTCCTTGGGTTCCATCCCCAGACCCGCAAAAAAAAAAAAAAAAAAAGGAATAAAACAGGGCTAGAGGTATAGCTCAGAGGCATAATGCCCCTGTAAAAAACAAAAAGCAGTAAAAAAAAAAAAATCAATAAATAAAAAGTATTCCTGACTTTACATCCACTGTTCTACATGGGAAATCTTCTGATATATTTCAAGTAAAACAGAACAGAGGTTTTAGGCTAAGTAACCCCAACACTTTTAACTATTTCATTTTGGAAAATAAACATCGAGCTGGATGTAGTGGTGCATGCCTATAATCACAGCAGTTCAGAAGCCTGAGGCAGGAGGATGGGCAATCTGGATAAGACTGACACCCTGCCTTAAATAAGGCTGGGCATGTAGCTCAGCGGTACCGCTCCATGGGCTCAACCCTAAATACTGGGGGAGTCTGAAATGCCCTCTCAAATATCACACGCTAGGGCACACAGACATTCATTGCTAGCCATAACTAAATTAAGTTAAAAACCACATACATACTTTTTTTTAATGTTGATTGTTTATCAAAACCAACAGACTGTCTGGGAGAGGAAGGTATTTCTTGATCAACATTGTCCTAGAAAGGCAGGGAAAAAAATCACAACAAATTACAATTCCCAAGTGACTGTCAGAAAAGTGAACGGCACTCGGCGCCAGGCTCAGGCACTCAGCGGGCAGGCGCCTGGCGGCCCGCTCCGCGGTGGCCGCGAGCTGCGCCCGAGGGTCCCTCCTTCGGGCTCGCCGCCGCGCTCCCGTCACTCTCCTCCTCCATCCTTCCCTCCCCTTCCTTCCTCGTGGCACTGGGCTCTGAGGCCAGGGCACGCTTTTCCTGAGCTGTATCCCCAGCCCTTCCCATTTCTTGTTTTGAGACAGGGTCCGGCTAAATAGCCAAGGCCGGCCTTCGAGTTGAGAGGCTCAGGCCTCAGCCTCCCGGTCACCAGCATCCCAGGTGCACACGACGGCACTTGACACCGGTTAAACTTCCTCTACGCCTTCTCTGACACTGGCCTAAGAGCCCACCGTGAGCTGATTTTAAGGAAGTGACGTCCGCAGGGCGGAGGTGCTTGTTAGGTCAGTTTTTATAACAAACGCGCTCACAAAGCTCAAGGGCCCGGCACGCCGTGCACCTGCCTCCCGCCGCCCAGGACCCAGGTCACAGCCCCCATTGTTCCCTCACTCCAGACGGCCGCCCTGGCTGCTCACCGCCCCGGGAGACCGGCTCCTTCCTTAGAAACGGGTAAGCACGCTCGTTCTAAAATAACCTTACCAACGGGAAGGTAAAGAACATCTTTATCTCTGAAACAGAACCGTGTTCAATGGTGAACTAATCTGTGGGTATTTAAAATGACAGGCCCAGACATGTGTGCCTCCCCCACCTCCTACCCTTCAAGACGTATGGCCACAACGCACCAGTAACAGATTTTAAAACATAAAAATACGTATAGACCGAGGGAAAGCAAGGAAGGCGTGTCTTAACTCGGTGTTGACACAGACCGTCTGCCTTCAAGGCTGCAGTTACCCTGAACCTGAATGGAGCCTCCGGAGGCCCGCGCCCCGCCCAGGGCCACTCACGGTCACCAGGCTGAGCCCCTTCATCACGTCGTCCACGAGCCCCCGCTGCCTGAGCGCCTGGATCAGGTCCTCTGCGGACAAGTGCTGCTGGCCGGGGGCCAGTTCCTCCCGGATGGTCTCGGCGAGGATCTCCCTGATTCTGCCGTGCACGTCCATCTGTGTGGGAAACCCAAACCCGTCACCTCTGGCGCTAACAGAAAATGGAGCGGGCCGCCGCCGTTAGGCAGAGATAGGCGGCTGTCTGGTGTGCACGCCTGAGGACTGTACACCTGCAGGCCTTTTGACTTTTACATCTCCTTGGACATTTATTGTTTTTGTGACCCTGAAGGATGGAATCCCAGGGCCTTTTACCTCTGAGCTATACCCCTATTTATTCTTTATTTTGAAACGGTCGAAGTTGCTGGAGACCTCAATAAATTGCCGAGGATGGCCGCCTCAGACCTGGCTTATACTTTTGTCTTAGAGCACGGTCTTGCTGAGCTGAATGGCGGGGCGGGGTGGTCCTCCCCTGTTCCGGTTACTTGGGAGGCTGAGACAGGAGGATCGCCGTTTCTAGGCCAGTCTCAACCACGCAGGCCGTCTGCGGTTAGGGAGAACCCCAATAACAAGAGTAACAGGGAGCCGGGGGTGCAGGCCCGCCATCCCCGCCGGGCGCTGAGCTCGGGGTCGGGCCGGGCGCAGCCTCCGCAGCTGGCGTGGCAAGCAACCAGGTGAGCAGCTCGGAGGAGGCAGGAGCGTCCCGGGGCCCTGGGCTGCGCCTCCGCCGGCCTCCGCCTCCCCCGGCCTCCAACCCCGGCCTCCGCCTCCCCCGGCCTCCAACCCCGGCCTCCTCCCCGGCCTCCGCCCCGGCCTCCGCCCGCCCGGAACCCGGCCGAGATGGAACCCGGGCAGAGGTTCCAGAAGGCGCCGGCATCCCCGGGGCGCCGGCCGCGCCGCGCGAGCACTGTGCGGGGAGTCTGGCCGCTCACCCTGCCCAGCTGCCGCTGGATGAGCTCCTTCAGCTCCGCCGCCTTCTCGGGCGGCAGCGCCATGCCGCCGGCTCCTCCCGCGGGCGACTGCGCAGGCGCGGGCGGGCGGGCGGGCGGGGGCGACTGCGCAGGCGCGGGCGGGCGGGCGGGCGGGCGGGGGCGACTGCGCAGGCGCGGGCGGGCGGGCGGGCGGGGGCGACTGCGCAGGCGCGGGCGGGCGGGCGGGCGGGGGCGCGCGGGGGCCTCGGGGCGCGCGCGGGGCTGTCCACGGCGCGCCTGACCCGCCGGGCCGGGGGCCTCCGGGCCCCGCCTCCAGGCCTCGGGACCGCCGGCCTCCAGGTCCCCAGCCCCCGGCCTCCAGCCCCCGGCCTCCGGATCCCGGCCTCCAGGTCCCCGCCTCCAGGTCCCCAGCCCCCGGCCTCCAGCCCCCGGCCTCCAGCCCCGCCATGTTCGTGCCCTGCGGGGACGCGGCCCCCGGCCTGGCGGGCTTCACGCTGCTCATGGTGAGTGCTCCCGCCAGGCCCTCCCGGGGGCTGAGGCCGGGGTCGCGGGAGGGCGGCGGCGCAGGGCCCCCACGAGCGGGCGGGCTGTTGCAGACGCGCGGTAGAGACCCTCGGCACGCGCTAGAGGGGAGGCCGGGCGGAGCCTGCGGACTCGGCTGGCGAGTGGCCAGCGGGGCCAGGCCAACGCCAGGCCAGGGGTGGCCAACGTGAGCCGAGCGCAGCTTGCCCGCCACGGCCCTGGGGCGTCCGTGTGTCCCGACGGCCCTGGGGTGTCCGTGTGTCCCGTGATGGCCCTGGGGCGTCCGTGTGTCCCGACGGCCCTGGGGTGTCCGTGTGTCCCGTGATGGCCCTGGGGCGTCCGTGTGTCCCGACGGCCCTGGGGTGTCCGTGTGTCCCGTGATGGCCCTGGGGTGTCCGTGTGTCCCGACGGCCCTGGGGCGTCCGTGTGTCCCGCGACGGCCCTGGGGTGTCCGTGTGTCCCGTGATGGCCCTGGGGTGTCCGTGTGTCCCGACGGCCCTGGGGCGTCCGTGTGTCCCGTGATGGCCCTGGGGTGTCCGTGTGTCCCGCGACGGCCCTGGGGTGTCCGTGTGTCCCGTGATGGCCCTGGGGTGTCCGTGTGTCCCGACGGCCCTGGGGCGTCCGTGTGTCCCGACGGCCCTGGGGCGTCCGTGTGTCCCGTGATGGCCCTGGGGTGTCCGTGTGTCCCGCGACGGCCCTGGGGTGTCCGTGTGTCCCGTGATGGCCCTGGGGTGTCCGTGTGTCCCGCCACGGCCCTGGGGCGTCCGTGTGTCCCGTGATGGCCCTGGGGTGTCCGTGTGTCCCGACGGCCCTGGGGCGTCCGTGTGTCCCGACGGCCCTGGGGCGTCCGTGTGTCCCGTGATGGCCCTGGGGTGTCCGTGTGTCCCGCGACGGCCCTGGGGTGTCCGTGTGTCCCGTGATGGCCCTGGGGTGTCCGTGTGTCCCGCGACGGCCCTGGGGTGTCCGTGTGTCCCATGATGGCCCTGGGGTGTCCGTGTGTCCCGACGGCCCTGAGGTGTCCGTGTGTCCCGACGGCCCTGGGGTGTCCGTGTGTCCCGACGGCCCTGGGGTGTCCGTGTGTCCCGACGGCCCTGGGGTGTCCGTGTGTCCCATGATGGCCCTGGGGTGTCCGTGTGTCCTGACGGCCCTGGGGTGTCCGTGTGTCCCGACGGCCCTGGGGTGTCCGTGTGTCCCGACGGCCCTGGGGTGTCCGCGTGTCCCGACGGCCCTGGGGTGTCCGTGTGTCCTGACGGCCCTGGGGTGTCCGTGTGTCCCGACGGCCCTGGGGTGTCCGTGTGTCCCGACGGCCCTGGGGTGTCCATGTGTCCCAATGGCCCTGGGGTGTCCGCGTGTCCCGACGGCCCTGGGGTGTCCGTGTGTCCCATGATGGCCCTGGGGTGTCCGTGTGTCCCGACGGCCCTGGGGTGTCCGTGTGTCCCAATGGCCCTGGGGTGTCCGTGTGTCCCGACGGCCCTGGGGTGTCCGTGTGTCCCGACGGCCCTGGGGTGTCCGTGTGTCCCGACGGCCCTGGGGTGTCCATGTGTCCCAATGGCCCTGGGGTGTCCGCGTGTCCCGACGGCCCTGGGGTGTCCGTGTGTCCCATGATGGCCCTGGGGTGTCCGTGTGTCCTGACGGCCCTGGGGTGTCCGTGTGTCCCGACGGCCCTGGGGTGTCCGTGTGTCCCAATGGCCCTGGGGTGTCCGTGTGTCCCGTGATGGCCCTGGGGTGTCCATGTGTCCCATGATGGCCCTGGGGTGTCCGTGTGTCCCGACGGCCCTGGGGTGTCCGTGTGTCCCGTGATGGCCCTGGGGTGTCCGTGTGTCCCGTGATGGCCCTGGGGTGTCCGTGTGTCCCGTGATGGCCCTGGGGTGTCCGTGTGTCCCGTGATGGCCCTGGGGTGTCCGTGTGTCCCGACGGCCCTGGGGTGTCCGTGTGTCCCGTGATGGCCCTGGGGTGTCCGTGTGTCCCGTGATGGCCCTGGGGTGTCCGTGTGTCCCGTGATGGCCCTGGGGTGTCCGTGTGTCCCGACGGCCCTGGGGTGTCCGTGTGTCCCTGCGCAGCAGGTGCAGGTGTCCGTGCTGGGGTGTGGGCAGCGATGGAGCGAGGCCCGCGGTGTCTCCGGCCTGCGGGGCTCCCAGGCCCTGTCACTGTCGCCGAAGCCTTTAAGTAGGGCCACCCGGTGAAGTCTTCGAGCCAGGCCTGGGGCCAGTACTGGGGAGGCCGAGACAGGAGGCTGCGAGGTTCGAGGATAGCTCAGCCACCAGGGAGACTGAGCAAACCAGTGACACCCCCTTTTTTTAAAAATTTTCTAATTTTCGGTGGTACTGGGGATGGAACCTTCCACCTGTGGGCTACACTCCCAGACCTATTTTATATTTTTATTTGGAAACAGGGTCTCTTAAGTCAGCGCAGCTGGCTTGAACCTGTGCGACGCTCCTGTCTTCGCCTCCCCGGCTGGTGAGACCATCTTTTTTTTTGGGGGGGGAGGTACTGGGGGTGGAACCCAGAGGCTTTCTACCTCCGGGCTATGCTCCCAGACCTTTTTTATATTTTATTTGGAAACAGGGTCTCACTAAGTTGCTGAGAGCCTCACTAAGTAGCCGAGGCTGGCTTCGAACCTGCGCGATCCTCCTGTCTCAACCCCCAAGCGCTGGGATTACAAGCGTGCCCACCACGCCGGCTGCTATTTTTGTTTTTAAAGATGGTCTCACCAAGCCGGGTGTGGTGGCGCACGCTTGTAATCCCCGCGCTTGGGAGGCAGAGACAGGAGGATCGCGCAGGTTCAAAGCCAGCCTCAGCTACTTAGTGAGGCGCTCAGCAACTTAGTGAGACCCTGTTTCCAAATAAAATATAAAAAA
Source organism: Muscardinus avellanarius (assembly GCF_963383645.1). Classification (NCBI taxonomy): domain Eukaryota; kingdom Metazoa; phylum Chordata; class Mammalia; order Rodentia; family Gliridae; genus Muscardinus; species Muscardinus avellanarius. Next base: position 64,300,874 of record NC_137803.1, on the reverse strand, counting down.
GGTCTGGGAGCATAGCCTGGGGGTAGAAAAGCCCCTGGGTTCCACCCCCAGTACCACACACAAAAAAGCCAGGCATGGTGGCGCATAATTGTAATCCCACCATTAGGGAGGCTGAGACAGGAGGATTGCAGTTCAAGGACAGCCTCAGCTACTTGGGCCCTTTGCAACTCAGTGAGAACTTGTTTCAAAATAAAGAATTAAAAATAGGTCTGAGGGATGTCGCTCAGAGGTAGAATGCTCTTGGGTTCCAAATGGCGGTACCGCAGGTTCGAAGCCAGCCGCGCTGGCTTAGAGAGACCCTGTTTCCAAATAAAAAAGTATAAAAAGTAGGACTGGGAGTGTAGCCCGGAGGTAGAAGGGCTTCCAGGAACCCCAGTACCACCAAAAAATAAATAAAAACAAAAATAGGCCTGGTGTGATGGTGCACACCTGTAACCCCAGTACTTGGAAGGCCAAGACAGGAAGATCACAGGTTCGTGGCCAGCCTCAGCAACTTTGAGGCCCTCTGCAACTTAGCAAGACCCTGTTTCAAAATAAAAAATAACACAATAGGCTTGGGGATGTAGCTCAGAGGCAGAACGCTCCGGGGTTCAACCCTCAGTCTTACCAAACAGAATGAACAGAGGTGTAGCTGAGAGGCACGCAGCCCCCTCGCATGGCTTTCCGAGAGCCCTGCTGCGGTGCGTCTCGCCCCCTTTCTTTGTTACAGGGCGACGGTTCCCAGGCTACAATGGAAGCCCAGGAGGGCAGGGCCTGCGTGTAGCGAGCGCCTGCCCGGAGGCGGTCAGAACCCCGTCTACACTGGCGCGGGTGCTGCCCGTCCCGGGGCTCAGGCGCGTGCGGTCTCTTTCCGTTCCAGCCGGCAGTGTCTGTTGGGAATGTTGGCCAGCTGGCCATAGACCTGATTATTTCTACACTGAACATGTCCAAGATCGGGTACTTCTACACCGACTGCCTGGTGCCCATGGCTGGGAACAACCCGTATGCAACCACCGAAGACAATTCAGGAGAACTTAGCACCAACGCAGAAGGTACGTCTCAAGTGCGCCGTGCGTGCCGCGGGCAGTTCTTTACATCAGGACTAGATGGCACCGGGTGCGCGCATGCGACCCAGCCAGCGAGAGGCTGGCCAGGGAGGGTGCTCGGAGTGTGAGCCTGCCTGGGCAATATGGCAGACCCCGTCGTGGAGGGGAAAGAAGGAGGGGAACGAAAGGTCGTTGCTGGAGTAAAGCACAAGCGAGGAAGCTCTGCGGCTCTGGTCAGCGGTTATGCTTAGCTTGCCATCATGAAATGGGTGTGTGTGTGTGTGTGTGTGTGTGTGTGTGTGTGTGTGTGTGTGTTTGCGGGTCTGGGGATGGAACCCAGGGACATTAGACCTCCAAGCTACACCTGCTGCCCTATTTTTTTCTTTATTCTTTATTTTGAAACTGGGTCTCACTGAGTTGCAGAGGGCCTCACTAAGTAGCTGAGGCTGCCCATGAACCACGATCCTCCGGTCTCAGCCTCCCGAATGCTGGGATTACAAGCGTGCGCCACCACGCCTGGCTAAAATGCATTTTTTTGTATGTGTGTGCGGTACTAGGGGTGGAACCTAGAGGCATTCTACCCCCAAGCTACACCCCCAGCCCTATTTTATTTTTTATTTTGAAACAAGATCACATTAAGTTGTGGAGGATCTCACTAAGGAGCAGAGGCTGGCCTTGAACCTGTGATCCTCCAGCCTCAGCCTCCCAAGTACTGGGATTACAAGTGTGCACTACAATGCCCAGCTTTTTTTTTTTTATGTGGTACTGGGGATTGAACCCAGAGCATTCTACCTCTGAGCTTACACTCCCCAGCCCCAGTTTTTTTTTATTTTGAAACAGGGTCTCGCTAAGTTGCCGAGGCTGGCCGTTAACCTATGATCCTCCTGTCTGGGCTGTAGGCACGCGCCACCACACCTGGCATAACGTATAAAAACCTCCGGTACAAGCTGGCATGGTGGTGCACACCTGTAATCCCAGTACTTGAGGCTGAGACAGGAGGATCAGATTAGAGAGGCCCTCTGCAACTTAGAACCTGTTTCAAAATGAAATAATAACACTAGGCATGGTGGCTCACGCCTGTAATCCTAGTGCTTGAGAGGCTCAGACTGGAGGAGCTCAGGTTTGAGGTCAGCCTCAGCTTGTAGTAAGACTTACCAACTTAAAGAGACCCTTTAAAAATGAAATAGGGCCAGGAGTGGAGCTTAGAAGTAGAATGCCGTGGGCTGTGTCCACACACACGTACACACAGATGATACTGCTTCTGAAGTGTGTCACATCGGTAGAAGGAAGTCCTGGAAACCTGGACACTCACGGGCAGGAGCTGGGGTGTCTGCGCACGGGGCG